>NC_134537.1:143745727-144079299 GCF_050624435.1 Tenrec ecaudatus
GCCTCAAGGAAAACAACAGAATATGGTTGCAGCACACCGAGTGACGTGAAAAGCCTCTGGGGGCCCATAAGGACAGCTCTGCTGCAGCAAACGCGTTAGGAGCCGTGGAGTCCATTCCAGACTGTCGTGGTTGTCGTGAGGTGCTGTGGAGTCCGTTCTGACACAGAGCAAACCTGCATGGCACAGAAGGAAACGCTGCCGAGACCTGCACTGTGCTCAGAACTGCTCATGATTGAGCACATCGTTGGAGCCACTGTGCCAGTCCATGTTGTTGAGGGCCTTTCTCTCGGGAGATCCTTCCATGCATGATGTCCTTCACCAGGGTCTGCTTTCTCCTGACAACATGCCCAAAGTATGTGAGAGGAAATCCTGCCATCTTGTGTTTGCGCTCTTGACCAGGGCCTTGCAAGCTGATGTCGTCCTCCAGGGACTATTCTCCCCTGACACCATGTCCAAGGGATGTGAGGCAAAGTCTGATCATTGGAACACAATAGCTGCCCTCTCCCAAGGCAGATTTGTTGACTTTTTTGGGCAGCTTATGGTACTTTTAATATTCTTCACCAGCTGCCCGGCTATCAAAAGAGATAGTGACTAGGGTCTTAAAGGCTTGAAGATAAACAAGCGGCCATCTAGCTCAGAAGCAACAAAGTCCACATGGAAGAACACACCAGCCTGTGTTGTGATCGAGTGGTCCCGAAGGGATCAGTTATCAGGCATCAAAGAACAAAAAATCATATCATTGACTGCAAACCTCCATGATAGGATCGCTGAAGACAAATGGGTGCATAAGCAAATGTGGTGAAGAAAGCTGATGGTGCCCGGCTATCAAAAGAGATAGTGTCTAGGGTCTTAAAGGCTTGAAGGTGAACAAGCGGCCATCTAGCTCAGAAGCAAAAAAGCCCACATGGAAGAAGCACACTGGCCAGTGTGATCACGAGGTGCCAAAGGGACCAGGTATAAGGCATCATGCAAAAAAAAAAAAAGATATATGTGTGTATATGTGTATATATATGTGTGTATGTGTGTATATATGTATATATATATACACCATATTGAATGAAGGGGGAAGTGCAGAGTGGAGACCCAAGGCCCAAGTGTCGGCCAATGGAGATCCCCTCATAGAGGGGTTTAGGAGAGGAGATGGGTTAATTAGGGTGCGAGGTAGTACCAATGAAGAACACAGCTTTCCCCCAGATCCTGGATGCTTCCTCCCCCCAACTACCATGATCCGAATTCTACCTTGCAGGGCTGGATAGGGCAGAGGCTGTACACTGGTACATATGAGGGCTGGAGGTACAGGGAATCCAGGGTGGATGATACCTTCAGGACCAAGGGTGTGAGGGCGATGCTGGGAGAGTGGAGGGTGAGTGGGTTGGAAAGGGGGAACTGATTACAAGGATCCATATGTGACCTCTTCCCTGGGAGAGGGACAGCAGAGAAGGGGGGGAAGGGAGACTCCGGATAGGGCAAGATATGACAAAATAACGATGTATAAATTACCAAGGGCACATGAGGGAGGGGGGAAAGGGGAAGGAGGGGGGGGAGAAAAGAGGACCTGATACAAGGGGCTTAAGTGGAGAGCAAATGCTTTGAGAATGATTAGGGCAAAGAATGTACAGATGTGCTTTATACAATTGATGTATGTATATGTATGGGTTGTGATAAGAGTTGTATGAGTCCCTAATAAAATGTAAAAAAATAAAAGAGGAGAAAAAAATGATTAGGGCAAAGACTGTACAGATGTGCTTTACACTATTGATGTATGTATATGTATGGACTGTGATAAGAGTTGTATGAGCCCCTAATAAATTGTTAAAAAAATATTCTTCACCAGCACCACAATTCAAATGCATTGATTCTTCTTCAGTCTTCCGTATTCGGTGTACAATTTTCCCATGCATATGAGGTCATTGGAAATATCCATGGCTTAGGTCAGCTTAACCTTAGCCCTCAATGTGACATTCTTGCTCTCAACACTTTAAAGAGGTCTTACACACAGCAGAGTTATCCAATGAAAGGAGTCCTTTGATCTCTTGACTGTTGCTTATATGAGCATTGACTGTGAGCAACACAAAATTCTGGACAACTTCAATTTTTTCTGTTTATCCTAATTATGTCCAGCTGTGAGGAGTTGCTTTTTTTTTCTAACATGGAGTTGTAATCTATGTTGAAGGTTATAATCCTTGATCTTCATCAGCAAGTGCTTCAAGTCTTCCTCACTTTCAGCAAACAAGCTTGTGTCTTCTGCATATTGCAGGTTGTTAAGAAGCCTTCCTCCAATCCTGATGCCACACTCTTTTTTTTAAAACAATTTATTGGGGCTCATACAATTCTTATCACAGTTCATACATATACATACATCAATTGTATAAAGCACATCTGTACAGTCTTTTCCCTAATCATTTTTTCTCCTCTTTTCTTTTTTTACATTTTATTAGGGACTAATACAACTCTTATCACCATCCATACATATACATACATCAATTGTATAAAGTATATCCATACATTCCCTGCCCCAATCATTCTCAAGGCATTTGCTCTCCACCCAAGACCCTTGCATCAGGTCCTCTTCCCCCCCCCCTTCCCTTTTCCCCCCTCCCTCATGTGCCCTTGGTAATTTATACATCGTTATTTTGTCATATCTTGCCCTATCCGGAGTCTCCCTATCCCCCCCTTCTCTGCTGTCCCTCTCCCAGGGAAGAGGTCACATATGGATCCTTGTAATCAGTTCCCCCTTTCCAACCCACTCACCCTCCACTCTCCCAGCATCGCCCTCACACCCTTGGTCCTGAAGGTATCATCCACCCTGGATTCCCTGTACCTCCAGCCCTCATATGTACCAGTGTACAGCCTCTGTCCTATCCAGGCCTGCAAGGTAGAATTCGGATCATGGTAGTTGGGGGGAGGAAGCATCCAGGATCTGGGGGAAAGCTGTGTTCTTCCTGATGCCACACTCTTCTGAGAATCCAGCTTCTTGATGATTTGCGCAGAATACAGGATGAATAAGTATAGAGAGAGGATACAACCCTGACAAATCCCTTTCCTGATTTTGAACCATGCTTGATCCATTCACACAACTGCCTCTTGACCCATGTACAAGTTCTATATGAGCACAACGCACTGTACTGCAATTCCTGTTCTCAAAGCTACCCAGAATTTGTTCTCATCCATAGAATCAAATGCCTTGCCACAGGCAATGAGACCCAACTAAACGTCTTTCTGAGATTCTCTGCTTTGAGCCAAGACACATCTGACATCGGCATTGATATCCCTTGTGTCATGCCCTCTTCTGAATCCAGCCTGAATTCCTGGCAGTTCCCTGGTAATGTACCTGCTGCAACAGTTGTTGGATGATCTTCAGCAAAATTTTACTTGCATGTGATTATTATGGTAGTGTTCTATAATCTGTGCATTCTGTTGGGTTACATTTCTTTTAATCTGTGCATTCAGTTGGGTTACCTTTCTTTGGAATGGGCTCAAACATGGTTCTGTTCCAGGCAGTTGGCCAAGTAGCTCCCTTCCAAATTTCCTGGCGTAGACAAGTGAGTGCTCCCAGTGCTACATCAACTTGTTAAAACATTTCATTTCATATTCCATTAATTCTTGAAGCCTTGTTTTTGGTTAATGCTTTCAGTGTCCCTTGCATTTCTTTCTTTAGTACCTTTGGTTCTTGCTCATATGCTATTTCTTGAAATGGGGGCATGTTGATTAGTACTTTTTGTTATAGTGACCCTGTGTATTATTTCCATTTATTTTGATGCTTCTGGCACCGTTCAGTATTGTACCCTTTCGAAGTTTCATTCAAGGCTTGAATTTTTTCTTTAGTTCTTTCCATGTAAGATATGCTGAGTGTTTTCTATATTTTTGGTTTTCTAACTCTAGGTCTTGGCACAGTTTGTTATCATATTTTACCTTGTCTTCTTGAGCCGCCCATTGAAAATTTCTGTTCAGCTCATTGACTTCATCATTTCTTCCATTTGCCTTAACTGCTCTGCAATTAAGAACACGCTTCAGAGTCTCTTCTGACATCCACTTTGCTCTTTCTTCCTGTCTTTTTAATGACTTTTTGCTTTCCTCGTGTATGGTGTTCTTTATGTTCTTACCGCTCATCAGCTCTTATTCTGTCATTTGAATTCAATGCATCAAATCTGTCATTGAAATGTTCTTGAAATTCAGGTGGGATAGACTCGAGGTAGGATTTTTGCTCTAATGAACTTGTTTTCATTTTCTTCGACTTCAACCTGAACTTGCATATGAGCGATTCATGGTCATCCAGCCACCACTACAAAATTACAGAAATAAGGGCCGATTGGGAAATTCTCTAAGGCTCAGGAGTTTGGTGCCTGATTTAGAAGAAACCACCTTCCGGATCAACTCTACATGGTAACTATTTGTAACAGTTTTATTGTCATATAATTCACATTTCAATAGGTCAATCACATCAAGAAGAGTTGTACAGCTATTCCAAGAATACTGAATTGTTGGTAGGCAGACTCCTATTTGCTTACTACGTCAATGTCGTATTTGAAGATGTGTATTGTTCTGGAAGACCTGGGTCTGACTTTTTCATTGCATATCGTAAGTTTTGCCTCACTACCAACTCCCATTGTTGTATAAATAGTGTTCCATCATGTGTAAGGATTTAATCTGTACAAATCAATCCATGTATTTCAATTTGTAGCTAGCCTACACTTGTTTAATTTCCTTTTCTCAATTGTGTTGTAAACACATTGTCATGGCCTAAATCGATGACACCAGAAACAGAAGGACCTTACCCCCAGGGAGATGATTAGTAATGTTCCCTAACATAATATAACAAAGATGTCTCTAAAGTGAACTAGACACATATAGAAAACATAGATACAGGAATGGATTTTGGTCTCACACTTAATCCTAACTCCAACCTAAGAACAATTAGTTCTTACAACATAGCCCATCTGTACACATGACCTCATGAAGGAAGCATGGAAGATATGGATGCTACAGCAAAGTGTGGTGAAGAAATTAGATGGTGCCCGGTTATTAGAAAGAAGAATGTCTGGGGTCTGAAAGGCTCATTTTCAAACAAGCAGTCATCTATGTGAGATGTCAACTAGGCCCACATGGAAGAAACACACCAGCCTGTGTGATCCACAGATTGTAACGAACATAACCCAAATCTGAAGGAGGGAATAGGATCAGAGATAAAATCATGAGATTTTGGCTTGCAGAAGGCTATGGGTGACAGTGGAAGTTCAAATACATTTGCAGGATCCACACATACAACAAACCTTTGGTGATTTCCCTCTGACCATAGTCAAGGGATGAGAATAACCTGGTTATCAGACTGAGAATATTATAAAGACCATTAGAGTAGATTGAAATGAAAAATCTGACTTGAATGGTTAAAACCTTATTATTTGATCTTCTGTTTGACACATTTTGAATTTGGTTTGGTTTTTAACATTTTCTGTCTTCTTTCAAACTGGAGTTCATCTTTGCTGTATTCTGTTATCGTTGGTAGTCTATTCGATCCTCTGCTATCTATTTTTCTATGCCTTTTGTTGTATGAGACCTAGGATGGGTGAGTCAGATGGCTGAATAAATATGGAGGGTATATGGCAGGGGGAGTAAGGGGTAAGGGGGCGCTAATAACAAGGAGTAGAAGAAGGAAGAACATTCCTTGAAACTGAGTGTAGTAGCAATAGTACAATACTTCTCAATATGACTGAACTATTGACTTGTACGATCTTTGAATTATGTCCTAACAAAATAGTACAGAAGGAAGAAGGAGAGTTGTACAATCATCACCACAATCAGTTTTAGCTTATTTTCTTCATTCTTGTGCTCATCATTATTAGCTCCCCAATTCCTACCAACCTCCCTTGCCAGGCTCCCAAGAAACCATTAATCCACTTACTGTCTCTATGGATTTAAGCAACTTATTCTTAGTTTACATAAGTTATTCAATTAATAAGGATAAAAATGATTTCTTATATATACCAAAACCAAGCTCATTGCTACCGAGTGGATTCTGACTCATGGTGACCCTATAGGACGGGGCAGAACTAGCCCTGTGGATTTCTGAGACTGTGAATCTTTACGGGAGTAGAAAGCCCCATCTTTCTCCTGCAGAGTAACTGGTGGTTTCAAACTGCTGACCTTGCATGGAACCACTATACCAACAAGACTCCTATATCTCATCTATACAAGGGTCCAATAAGCTAGCCAAAACTCTAGACAATTCACAGAAATATGTGAAGGAGTTTATAATGGTCAAAAGCTAAAACTCACTTGTCATCAGAGAAATTCAAAGAAGAACAATCATTGGTGGTGGTGGTGGTGGTGGTGGTGGTGCATTGAGCCGTTCCTGCTCATAGCAACCCTCTGGGAATAGAACTGTCCCATTGGGATTTCTTAGCTGTAATCTTTAGGGAAGCAGATCCCTAGGTCCTTTGGGGTAGCCACTGAGGGCTTATCTGTTTGTGCCACCCAAAGAACCCAAAGCCAAACCCACCTGCCACGAAGTCAACAGTGACTGTAGCAAGCCTCTGTGCAGAGCTGAACTGCTCCAGGGGAGTAAAGTCCACAGGGTTTATAGGACTCGAGCCTCTTTATGGCAGGAAGTTGCCTCATCGCGCTCCTGTGGAGTGGCTGGTGTGTTTGAACCACTGAACTTTTAACTCACTGTGCTACTAAGGAGTATATGGCACCTCCTCATTGCCATCAGTTAATTCTAACACATTGTGACCCTACAGTGGTTCCAAGGGTGTAAATTTTTTAATATTTTTTTGTTTGTTAAATGTTTCTTTTATTTATTTATTTATTTATTTTTAAGCAATTTAATAGGGGCTCATACAACTCTTATCACAGTCCATACATATACATACATCAATTGTATAAAGCACATCTGTACATTCTTTGCCCTAATCATTTTCTTTTTTTCTCTCCTCTTTTCTTTTTTTACATTTTATTAGGGACTCATACAACTCTTATCCCAATCCATACATATACATACATCAATTGTATAAAGTGCATCCATACATTCCCTGCCCCAATCATTCTCAAAGCATTTGCTCTCCACTTAAGCCCTTTGCATCAGGTCCTCTTTTTTTTCCCCTCCCTCCCCGCACGCCCCTCCCTCATGTGCCCTTGGTAATTTATACATCGTTATTTTGTCATATCTTGACCTATCCGGAGTCTCCCTTCCCCCCCTTCTCTGCCATCCCTCTTCCAGGGAGGAGGTCACATGTGGATCCTTGTAATCAGTTCCCCCTTTCCAACCCACTCACCCTCCACTCTCCCAGCATCGCCCTCACACCCTTGGTCCTGAAGGTATCATCCACCCTGGATTCCCTGTGCCTCCAGCCCTCATATGTACCAGTGTACAACCTCTTCCCTATCCAGCCCTGCAATGTAGAATTCGGATCATGGTAGTTGGGGGGAGGAAGCATCCAGGATCTGGGGGAAAGCTGTGCTCTTCATCAGTACTACCTCGCACCCTAATTAACCCATCTCCTCTCCTAAACCCCTCTATGAGGGGATCTCCATTGGCCGACACTTGGGCCTTGGGTCTCCACTCTGCACTTCCCCCTTCATTCACACATATATATATACATATATGCACACACATACACATATATCTTTTTTTTTTTTTGCATGATGTTTTAAACCTGGTCCCTTTGGCACCTCGTGATCACACTGGCCAGTGTGCTTCTTCCATGTGGGCTTTTTTGCTTCTGAGCTAGATGGCCGCTTGTTCACCTTCAAGCCTTTAAGACCCTAGACACTATCTCTTTTGATAGCCGGGCACCATCAGCTTTCTTCACCACATTTGCTTATGCACCCATTTGTCTTCAGCGATCCTATCATGGAGGTGTGCAGTCAATGATATGATTTTTGTTCTTTGATGCCTGATAACTGATCCCTTCAGGACCACTCGATCACAACACAGGCTGGTGTGTTCTTCCATGTGGACTTTGTTGCTTCTGAGCTAGATGGCCGCTTGTTTATCTTCAAGCCTTTAAGACCCCAGTCACTATATCTTTTGATAGCCGGGCACCATCAGCTTTCTTCACCACATTTACTTGTTCACCCACTTTGGCTCCAGCAGGTGTGTCGGGAGATTGAGCATCATAGAGTTCCAATTTAATAAAAGAAAGTATTCATGCATTGAGGGAGTGTTTGAGTAGAGACCCAAGGTCCTTCCGCCACCTTAATACTTAACCTATAAATATAGACACATAGATCTATTTCCCCATCCTCCTATATATATTTGCATGTACATGTCTATGGGAGCAGACCCCCCAAACCAAACCAAGCTCACTGCCGTTGAGTCAATTCCAACTCATAGCAATCCTGTAGGACACAGGCAAACCACCCCTGTGGGTTTCCCAGACTGCAAATCTTTACAGGAATAGAAAGCCTTCGCTTTCTCTTGAGGAGCAGCTGGTGGTTTTTGTTTGTTTGTTTTGTTTTTTGTTATTCGACTTTTAATTGGGAAAAAGGACGCAGACAGATTGCAATCCCGGCAAATAAGGAAAACCATTAATTTAGCAAACTCTATTGATGGTTTATGAACACTCCATTCTACTTTTCTTTGACACCTTGTGATCACACAGGCTGATGTGCTTCTTCCATGTGGGCTTTGTTGTGTTGCTTCTGAGTTAGATGACCTCTTGTTTGCCTTCAAGCCTTTAAGACCCCAGATGCTATATCTTTTGATAACTGGGCACCATCAGCTTTCTTCACTGCATTTGCTTATGCACCCGTTTGTCTTCAGCTATCGTATCAGGGAGGTGAGCACACAATATGATTTTTTTTTGTTCTTTGATGCCTGATAACTGATCCCTTCGGCACCTCGTAATCACACAGGCTGGTGTGCTTCTTCCATGTGGGCCTTGTGTAAACTGGTGGTTTTGAAATGCAGACTCTGAGGTTTGTGGTCCCAGGTATAACCCACTACACTGCCAGGGTTATTGGAGCCAACAGCCTCATCTTTCTCTCTCATTGTGCTTAGTGAGTTTCAACTGCCGACTTGGCAGTTAGCAGCCCAGCACCTTGGTCCCACAGTACCACCAGGGATCCTGAAAACAACACTACATTCAAGCTGCCCACTCACCCAGCAGAACTGCCAAAATTAGAAAGATAGATAATAACAAGTGTTGGTGAGGATATGGAGTGTAATCTGGAAAGCAATCAGACAATATTTGCTACAGTGCAGTGCACATCCCTGAGACAACAATACCCCTCCCAGTTGTGTTCCAGAGAGCTTCTTACATGGGGTCCTCACAGCTTTGTGTGTGGTTACAGAATGCTGGAGATAATCTACAGTGTCTGTTGCTAGATGAATGTGTAAGCAAAATACGGTAGATGCATACTGAGTTAGTGCACATGACAAAGAGTTGGCCTGGATTTAACCAAGAACATGGCTGCTATTACTTCATTTTACTAAGAAACTAGCAAAACACAGAGAAATGCTTTTGTAGTTCCTCACAAATACATGTTCAATTTCTGAGAGCAGTGCAGCCCTCTCAGAAGCAGAAAGTATGGACTGGCTGCTCTGAAAAGCCATCTTCGCATGGTTCCCGGGTTCCGCTCGCCGCAGCCACCTCCACTGAGCGCCTCCTCTGCCGCCAGCTCCCTCGCCAGAGTCCCCGAACTCACGCTCTCTTTGTCATCCGCTGTACCGGATCACCAGCGTGCCCCACCATGTCAGACACCAGCTCGGAGATCACCACCAAGGACTGAAAGGAGAAGAAGGAGGTGGTGGAGGAGGCGGAGAATGGGAGAGAGGCCCCCGCTAATGGGAACGCTAATGAGGAAAATGGGGAACAGGAGGCTGACAACGAGGTAGATGAAGAAGGAGGGGAAGAGGAGGATGAAGAGGAGGAAGGTGATGGTGAAGAAGAGGATGAGGGTGAGGAGGCTGAGGCAGCTACAGGCCAACGGGCAGCTGAAGATGATGAGGATGACGATGTGGATACCAAGAAGCAGAAGACTGACGAGGACGACTAGACAGCAGAAGGAAAAGTTCAACTTACAACAAAAAAACAAAAACACAAAGGCCACCGTGACCTATCCACCCCCCACTTCCTGTCTCAGAATCTAAACGTGGTCACCTTCGAGTAAGAGTCCCGCCCCACCCACCTCGGGCTGCACCACTGCAGACACGCGCTCACCACCACCCCACCAAAACGACACCGTGAATTTGCAACAGGGGAGGCAAAAATAACCCAAACTTCCCGGGCCCTGCTTTTTTTCTTAAAAGTACTTTAAAAAGGAAAATTTGTTTGTATTTTTATTTACATTTTATATTTTTGTACATACTGTTAGGGGTCAGACATTTTTAATGATCTCGGATGACCAAGCCAGCCTTTGGAGCATTCTCTGTCCTATGTCTGACTCTACTTGTGATGTGACCATGTTCATTATCTCAAAGGAGAAAAAAAACCTTGTAAAAAAAGCAAAAACAACAACAAAAAAATACAATCTTATTCCGAGCATTCCAGTAACTGTTTTTGTGTATGTACTTAGCTGTACTATAAGTAGTTGGTTTGTATGAGATGGTTAAAAAGGCCAAAGATAAAAGGTTTCTTCTTTTTTTTTTGTCTATGAAGTTGCTGTTTATTTTTATTTATTTATTTTTTTTGGCCTGTTTGACGTATATGTGAAGCAATGTTGTCCAACAATAAACCGGAATTTTATTTTGCTGAGTTCTAAAAAAAGAAGAAGAAGAAACTATGTCTATTCAGTTCGGAATTGGGACTATGTTTTTGTAAGATCAGGCTTGGGGAAAGGCCAAACCAACATCCAAGGATCGGCTTTTTCCCATAGACGTATCCCCATGCCACGTGGCATTAAGAATCTACTCACTGGCTGCACATTTAATAACATGCAGAGCTCAGGGAAACATAGTGAGAAGCAGAGGAAACAGAAAACCATTTTTACATGAATAAAAAGGCCATTCGCATAAATTAAAAACACTTTCGACCACACTTTATATTTTATGAAATTTCACACATATGTAATGACACACAGCAGACACATTAGAGAAGGAACTTATGGAAAGGGACAAAATGAGAAGGGAAGAAGAGGAAAATCATTCAGCAGAATACAGTGAGAGGAAGCTTGCCTAGACTAAAGATCCGGTGGTGAGTGTATTGGGAAGTGAGGAATATGATGTAAAACCCCAGATATCCAATTTTAAAGTTAAGAAGGGATTCTGAGAAGACCGGGCCATACAATGGTGGAGAAGACTCAAAAGAGTGTGAAGATTGCTCCTGGATCCTGAGTGTGCGTAGAAAGTGAAATCAGAGAAGATGTAACTATAGGACCGAGGACCGTGATGCACCCCAAAGCAGGACTTATTGCCGAAGCCGGGCCCAGCGTGATTGGTGAAGGGAACCCAATAGAAGAGCAGGCCCTCACCCTCAACGCTCACCCTGATACGATCACCCCGGATGCTGGAGATGGCGAGCTCAAACCTGTCATCACTGGGACCAAGGATGTGTTTGAAGTTGGCTGTTCTTCTCAAGCCAGGAAGACGAGAGATAATACTGTCATTGAATAAAAGGCACATGTAGGCAGAAATGTGATCTTGATGAGCGGCCGCATCATTGGTGCCTGTTGCAGTCGGAGCACCTTTGAAGTCATCCCTGAGGTCATAGGGCTCCCGGTGGTGACCGCCTCCGCCGGGTGCAGACTGAGCGATCACAGCCCCAGACACTACAGCTGGATTTCCCGATGAAAATCTTGCCCAATTACCACTCCTTCAAGAAGCCTACAAAAGGAAGCCCAACTCCAGTTAAGAACGAGAAACATGATAACATTTTGTCTTTGACCAGTCTTGTAAAGGGCCATCGCGTACCTGCCGTCTTAGCTCATAGTGATGCAGGTAGGCTTTATTTTGTAAAATTGAGCTAGAAAAGAAAGTAATGTCTTTACATCGTAACTGTCTTCTTTAATTTATATAATACATTCGTATAAAATGCATTCTTTTCTTATATACTTGCTCCTTTCCTGATAATTTACACTTTGATGTATTTCCTCTTCTTATATAAAATATTGGCCGTAAATTTTAGTTCTGTAAAACACTAACCTATGATAAGATAGAGCCTATAGATATACATTTATATGCTAACATTTATTCAACTGAATAAAAGTGCTGACGACAAGGAGAGGAAAAAAAAAGAGAATTCCATGGTACATAGAAGTGGGGGAAAGGGATAATGGTACACCTTCTGGATATGATATCCGAAAAGTAGCAGGTAGCGGAAAAACACAACCATTTGGTTAAGGTTGATAAAAAGAACGGGGAACCATTCAGGATGATTGACACATAACCACACACCGTCCAGGGGGACGAATAACAGAAACCATGGGGGAAGGGAGACAGCGGTTGGTGTAAGCTATGAAAATAATAATCATTTATTGATGGGTAACAAGGGGGGAGCGGAAGGAGGTAAAAAAGAGGAGCTGATACCAAGGGCTCAATAGAAAGTAAATGTCTAGAAAATAATGCTGGCAACATATGTACAAATGTGTTTGATGCAATGGATGTATGGATCGTTATAAGAGCTCTAAGAGCAAAAAAAAAAAAGAGCTCTAAGAGCCCTCCCAATAAAACGATCTTTTAATAAAATAAAGAAAGATGGCTGCTTTCTCATGCAAAAATAAATAAATAAGAATACAGCTTCCAAGTCCTTGTTATTTAGACCCAATTACTGCAGAGCTTAAGGGCAGCGATGCCCACGTTAAAATGGGAGACCGGCTTCCTGTGAGCCTGGAAGCGCAGACTTGACACTTGCTCCTGAAGCTCGGTGTGGGTGTCCGCCCTTGGCTCTTGCCCTGCCCTCCCTGGTCCCACCGGTATGCACTAAGCATCTAGTTCTTTGCAGACTGCCTGCTCCATCTCTCTCCTGTAGCCAGGAAAGGATAGACTAGAAGGGCAGTGCACCCCAAAGCCCACAGGCTGCACATTGATTGCATGAGGTTCTCCCGCTACACCTGAGAGGAGCATCCTACTGTCCCAAAGTACCCCCAAGAGAAAACCAGGCCATTACTCATCTACCCTGTGCTATCTTTTTTTCTGGTTCTACTATTTTTCCCCCCTCCTGTCTCAGGTAAACCTCTCATCTGGCCCCCAAAGCCAAATGGTGAATCCCTCTTTGACTAGGATCCTCTCTGCTATGGCTTTTCCACACTGAGTCCTCTCCTCTCATTGTATTCCTTTCCTCCGTGCCAGGAAAGGGGGGGGGGGTGGCTACACAGGCTCATCCTCCTTCCTCCCAGGGCCACATCTGGACTATTCCGACAGGAGCTGAGCTCTATCAATCAGAAGCATCAGCCCAAAGCCTTGACCTGGGCAGGGGGAGGCTGAAGACACAAAGTGGCAGGGACAGGAGGGAGATGTGTGTCCTGAGGGCAGGAGACTGGTGGCAGCACCAGCAGTTGCTTTGTGGGTCACCTGTGAACATGAGACCCACAGGGTATCCAGGACCCAGAAAAAAGACTGCAAGCTGCAGAATCTCTCCGGGAGCCTGCCAGTGATGTCCTCACCTTTTGACCTCAACAGGCTGTATTTGTGGCCTGTTTATGTGCTCGATTCCTGAACCTGGACTTCCCTGTGCTCCCGAGAGCTTCTCAATGGCCTTTCAGTCATTCGTTTTCCATTTCCATCTGCCCAAAATCAGTTTCTGTTTCAATCAAGACTTTTGACTGATAGACTTGTTTCCAATTGAACTCCTAGGGTGTGTCCAACTCTGACAGTCCCACCATGTCTACTTTCTCTTGGTCATCTCTCCACTGGAACACATTGTCCCTAGGCTCAAAGTTGGCCCCTGGCTGCCAGCTTCTCTTCCCAAAGTGCTGCAATTTGGATCCCTCTTTCTAGAGTCCCTGCTGTCCCCTTCTAGCGCCCTCATCCTGGACTCAGCCCCCTTTGCTCCAGGCACAGACTGAGGCCTCAGCGGCTGGGGCTCATCCCAACCCTGAGGTGCTGGTTGGGGTGAGGTGTCTCAGACACCTGAAGAAGATACCAGGAGGGAAGAGAGGCACAAGCAGAGTTACAGGAAGGTCTGAGAGGCTGATGTATCTGATTCGTAGGTTCTACCCAATTACATGAGCTGCCAATTCCTAAGCTACTGCATTAGGCTGGCCCTTTATATGCATGACCTCCCAAGAATACTTTGAGAAAGGGACTAGTCTAATCCCCATTTTCAGATGAGGAAACAAGGGCTTAAGGAAGTCAAAAGAGACTGGCTGAGATGAAACCTGGGCTCGCTTTCAAAACAATTGGGTGCGGGTGGGGAGGCTGAGAGGGTACAGATGAAACAAGATTGGTCCAAGGCCAATCTTGGTTCAAGCTGGATAATGGCTATGTGGAGATTCATGATGCTGTCATGTGAATTTATAGATCTTTGAACCATCATACTTTGGGTTTTCTTTTTAAGTTCATTTGATGTTTTTAAAAGAGAGAAGATCCATCCAAAAATAAAAAAGTGAGAACGGAAGAGAAAGATGGTCATTGTTTTTCCACAGAACACAACTGACCTATTTTAAAGTGTTTAAAAAAAAAAAAAAGAACCACAACAAAACCACAGCAGTTCAGTGTGATCAAAGTCAGAAAGAGCCAATGAGAAAGTTCGGTTTTGCTTATCGGTTTTCTTGCTCTCTTCAGAACCTGTTCGCTTCTGCTAGACTCTGGGTACCTGGCAAGGTGCCTCAGAAACCTAGGGGCAGGGCCCTCTTCTGTGGGGTGTCTGATCTAAGAAGAAAAGGGGAGCGATTTTCAGAGGGGAAAAAGGGAAACTGAAACCTCCTGACTAATCTGCTCTTGTTTTTCAAGTACCTCATGAGGAGCATCTACAAGAATGTAACCCTGTGTTAATACCGCTCACCCAGAGAGGTATTGATACCAATATTTAGAAGATGCCCTTGCTTTCTCTGCCTGCTCCTGGGTCCATAGGGAAGAGTATTTGGTCACCAAAGGCTAAAAGCGCCCCAACAATAGACCTCCCTTATCTTCACCTGGCTTCACCAAACCCGGAGTCAGCACCACTCCATACCCAAGCTCTCCTGCTGAGCCAGATCTGACTCACTCTTTCCTGGCTGGGCTGAACCGGTTGGGCCAGCCTCGCCCTACCTTCCCCCAGCATCCTCCTCTGCTGGGTTCCCACCCTTGCAAACTGCCCTTGTCCTCCCAGTCTGTAAACTCATCCCGGAAACTTTAGCTCTGAGGAGAATGGGAAGACCATCTCTGAGCTCCTGGAGATACAAAGGCCATCTCTCGAATCTATGCCTGGACAGAAAGGAAGAGCGGGGCACCAGGGTCTCCTACCACGTGTCAAGAAAAGACTTCTCTGAGTGACTCAGAGATTTGCTTTCAGGAGAAAGCAGAAGGACATGTAAAAGCACCCCTCCTCTCAAAAAAAAAAAAAAAAAAAAGCACCCCTCCTCTCACAGAGGAGCATTTGACCCAGAGGCTCAAGTCCAGTGTAAAACAGTGCCCGAGCAATGTGGGAACCAAATTCTTGGTCTGCGTTTCCAACAGACACTCTCCTGGGTTCTCTCAGTCCCTTCTTCCTGATGTACACTTGAAGCTCCAGAAGTGTCAGCAAAGCACATGCCCCAGGACTGCATGCAAGTGGAGCCTGACATCACCATGGAAGATACAGACATCTGATTGCTAAGGCTCTAAAGTTAGCCTTCTCCTTAACATCGAACACCCACTTCCTCCGGCCTGCAGACCAGCCTGACCTGAATCCCATTCTACCACTTCGATGTGAATGACTTTGGATTACTTAACTTTTCTGCACCTCAATGGTTCGTCATCTGGAAGTAGGAGTCAAACACCTACCTTGCTGGGTTGTTATTATCTAAGTAATGTAAGTAAAGCATTCAGTTGTTATTGTCAGATAACCACGGATTCCCACTCATGGAGACTCTATGAGACAGAATCAGACTGCCCATAAGGTTTTCTAGCCATAGAGATAGAGTTATAGGTATAATTAGATACCAATATAAAGAGAATATATTTAAAGAAACATACATTTATTGTTTTTAAGTTATATTTTATAACCAATATATAAGTCGATATTGATACACACAAAATTAAGTCAGTTGTAAATCAGCTTAAGTTCTGGAGGGCTGTGGTTTGCAGGACGAACCTGAAATCCATGTTTGAGTGTCCCCATAGATTCAGCCCCCACGACATTTGTTCTCTGACCATCGACCAGGCACGTGCAAAGCCCTGGCCAGGGCAGTGCAGCCACGTCCTCGGGCTCCTGCCTGCGCTGCCCTGATGGGAACTGGGGTTCCAGGGTTGGATCAGTGTGAGTCACATCCTGACGGCCTTGGTAGGAGGACCCTGAGCCAATCCTGTAATCTTTTCTAATCTACAATAGTGTTGTCCCAGCCACGGCCCTTTCCTGCTTCTACAGTCCTGCCTACAACCGAGATGCACGTCTGCCCCTCGTCTGAATTTTGGGCTGTTCGTTTGTTCTCCATCTCTTATTTAAGTAACCGAGGGGCCGAGGAGAAGCCTTGGACCCCATGCTGGCCTGGTGCTGAAGGTCTCCTTCACCTGCCTCTCCTGCTGAGCCTGTTTAAGACTTCATAACTATGTCTCTGTGAGTTATATCTGAATTTGGGATCTTTTTTATCCTAGATGAGTCAATCAAAAATGACAATTTACAAGAGGCCTATATCATATGTTCTACAAGTGTACAAATCTTTAAACATGCGTAGGAGTTGATTGAAAATACCGTGGCTTGGGTCTGACGCACCTTAATCCTCAAAGTAACATCTTTGCTTTTCAACTCTTTAAAGACGTCTTAGAAGTTTTGTGCAGCAAATGCAACACATCTTCTCATCTCTTGACTGCTGCTTCCATGAGCACTGATTGTGGCTCAAGGAAGACAAAATACTTAACAGCTTCAATCTTTTCTTTCTGTTGCCCCTTGGTCCAGTTGTGAGGACTTTGGTCGTCTTGACATTGAAAGGACTTTGGTCCTCTTGCTAGGGAATCGTAATCCACACTGAAGGCTGCGATCCTTGATCTTCAGCAGCAAGTGCTTCAAGCCCTCCTCACTTTCAGCAAGCAAGGTTGGGTCATCTGTGTACTGCCGGCTGTTAAGAAGGCTTCCTCAGATCTTGATGCTGCATTTTTCTTCATTTCACCTCTTAGGGCAGCTGATTTAAATCCAACAGGCTGTTGATGTTCACCGTCAGGCCCTGTTCCTTTCTATTTCCCTCTGAAATCCCACCTCTTGTTTCTCTGGAACAGCTGTTGCCTTCATCTTCATCATCCCCATAGGATGGAAGCTCTGTGGGAGCAGATTGCCAAGACCCCCCACACACACACACACTTAAAGTGACTTGGTGGGGGCCAAGACTTCAAACAGTCAGACTTCTGATCTGATTCACTGCCAGGCGCTTAACTCTCCGTGCCACAGGGCCCCTTAAAGCACTTTGTCAAACTAAACCCATTGCCAGCCAGTCGAGGCTGACTTGTAGCAACCCTGGAGAAGAGGGTAGAGCCACTCCTGTGAGTTTCCAGGACTGTAGCACTTCACCGTTACCGTCTGGGAAACCCACAGGGGGTCGCTGTGCGTCAGCATGGGCTCCATGGCAGGGAGTTTGGCTTGGGTTTCTGTTAGAAGTAGAACAACTGTGTCATAGTGCTGACTCTGAGGTTTGCAGTCAACGACATCTCACTGTAAAGGAAACAAAAATCTGCCCACCTGGACCAGCAGATGTCAGTCAGCATGATAAACGGAAAAATGATTGCAGTTGTTAAAGATTCCATTTTACTTGGATCCACAATCAAGCCTCGTGGAATGGTCAAGAAATCGAAAGCTGCATCCCCTTGGGGAAATCTACTGTACAAGGATGAGAGAGCAAAGATGTCGCTTTGCGGAGGAAGGTTTACCTGACCCAAGCCAGGGCGCCTATGCAGGTGAAAGCTGCCTGGTGGACAAGGAGGACCAGGAAGAACTGACGCATTCAAGTGCAGGTGTTGGTAATGGACACTGAAAGTGCTGTGGACGCCCAGCAGAACAGACACGTGTCTTGGAAGAAGTGCAGCTAGACTGCTCCTTAGAAGCAAAGCTGGTGAGACTGCCTTCACCTCATGAACTCTGGGTGTAACATCAGGACAGACCAGTTCCAGGAAGAGGCTAGCCTGCTTGGTAAACTAGGTCAGCAGAAAGAGGAAGATCCTCAAAGAGGTGAATCGACCCAGAGGCAGCCACGATGGGATCGAGCAGCGCCATGGGGAGCCTGGTGCAGAACAGTGGTGTTTCTTTCTGGTGTCCACAGGCGGGCACCAGACAACAACAAAATCCCAGGCCTTTCTTTTTGGCCTCTCTCTCAAACTGGACTCAAGTCTCTCCCAATTTGTACTAGTATAAGCTGATTCTTAAAAACTTAGCTTTAGTATTTTACCTCTTTATCTCTACTTGCCGTCATGTTCCTACAAAGGTTCTTTGCTTCTTCAGCAAGTAAATTGCAAGCTAGAAAGAGGCAGAAGGGTAATTGTAGATTTAAAAAGACTTACATGATGTACCAACCACCTGCGAAACGTGGCCTTTGGATCTTGGTTTTAGACATATAAACTGTTCATTTGCTTGTTTTTAATTGTTTTCTTAATGTATTAGAAGACCATTGGAATCTGAGCATGATGTTAACATATTATTAGAACTTCTTGTTGAATATGATAATAAAGTTAGAGGGTGGTTGTCGTGTTTTAATGATATGATGTCTTGGAATTGCTTCAAAATAAAATATAAGGAAGGGGACATTCCTCTGGATGGAAGAGAGATTGGCCAGGCACTGAAAACTGCTGAAGCTGGGTGAGTCCTGCCTGGGGTTTATTATGTCGTTTATATACCTTTGTGAGGGTTGAACATTCTCTAACATCGAAAAGAAAAATTGTAATCTTGTCTCTGTCATTCGCCATATTCACTGTTTTCAGGCTTGCACTCGCCTTGCATCCAGTCCGTGTGATTTCTCTACGTCTTTGTAAGAAAGAAAGAGGTCGACTGTTCTCTGCGGCCCACCACCAGCCACTAATAACCTGTTACCATTGAGTTGATTCCACATCATAACAATCCTATAGGACAGAGCACAACTGCTCCCCAGGCTTTCTAAGGCCGCATGTTATTCCTCTTAAAAATGACTGCTCACTGAACCGTGACTCTACTTCACGCAAATATCCAGTCTTTGTTAACTCACTCCCATTGAGCGGATTCTCACTCATAGAAACCCTATAGGTCAAGATAAAACCGCTCCTGTGAGTTTCTGAGATGGTAAATCTTTATAGGAGTAGAAAGCCCCATCTTTCTCCCACAGAGCAGCTGGTGGTTTCAAACTTCTGGTCATGTGGTTAGCAGCCCAAGGTGTACCGCCAAGGCTCCTTCTTTGTTTACCAGGCTATCCTTAAAGATGTGTTGAGTGCCTTGGTAAAATAAAAATGCAAACTTCCCAGCATTTCTTGATAATATTAGTGCTTTTAAAAATGATACAATATCTGGGAATTGCTTCCAAATAAAATAAAGAGGGGGACATTCATGCAGATACAGGAGAAAGAAGATTGGCCATGCACTTTAAACTGTTGAATGTTTCTTTTTTTTTAAGGTTTCCATCATATTATTGTTACGAGGTGCCCCCCCCCCCACGCAAGTGGGGCCTTGCAAGCTGATGCTTGTGGTCCCAGGGTCACAGGGAGGTCACGATTGCATACATGATCGCCACAACGGAAGGACACGGCCCAGGAATGCAGGAAACATGATCAGATGGGCTGGAGCGAGGGCCGGACTCTCACTCCCGCTTCTTGTAGTTCTCCAGGTGCGACATGACCCAGCCCGAGGGCACGAAGAAACACAGGAAGAAGGAGGTGAGCGCAACATTCCATGGCCCCAGAGCTGCTCCCGTGGAGGCTTCGAGCGGAGGTGGGCACGCGGCACCAGGAGGCGCAGGGTCGAACCCGTCAGGCCCCTCAGCAGCAGCGGCGTCAGTGCGGACATGGCGACCGGCATTGTTAGCTACCAGCCCGGCCCAAGATCGGGCTGAATCTTTCTTTTTTTTTTTTTTTTTTAACAATTTATTGGGGCTGATACAATTCTTTTCACAGTTCATACATATACATACATCAATTGTATAAAGCACATCTGTACAGTCTTTGCCCTAATCATTTTTTTCTCTTTTCTTCTTTTACATTTTATTAGGGACTCCAACAACTCTTACCACAATCCATACATATACATACATCAATTGTATAAAGCACATCCATACATTCCCTGCCCCAATCATTCTCAAGGCATTTGCTCTCCACTTAAGCCCCTTGCATCAGGTCCTCTTTTTTTTCTCCCCCCTCCCTCATATGCCCTTGGTAATTTATACCTCGTTATTTTGTCATATCTTGCCCTATTCGGGGTCTCCCTTCCCCCCTTCTCTGCTGTCCCTCTCCCAGGGAAGAGGTCACATGTGGATCCTTGTAATCAGTTCCCCCTTTCCAACCCACTCACCCTCCACTCTCCCAGCATCATCCCTCACGCCCTTGGTCCTGAAGGTATCATCCACCCTGGATTCCCTGTACCTCCAACCCTCATATGTACCAGTGTACAGCCTCTGTCCTATCCAGCCCTGCAAGGTAGAATTCGGATCATGGTAGTTGGGGGGAGGAAGCATCCAGGATCTGGGGGAAAGCTGTGTTCTTCATCGATACTATCTCACACCCTAATTAACCCATCTCCTCTCCTAAGCCCCTCTATGAGGGGATCTCCATTGGCCGACACTTGGGCCTTGGGTCTCCACTCTGCACTTCCCCCTTCATTTAATATAATATATATATACACATACATATATACATATACACATATATACACATACATACACACACTTATATCTTTTTTTTTTTTTGCATGATGCCTTATACCTGGTCCCTTGGGCACCTCGTGATCGCACTGGCCGGTGTGCTTCTTCCATGTGGGCTTATTTGTTTCTGAGCGAGATGGCCGCTTGTTCACCTTCAAGCCTTTAAGACCCCAGACACTATCTCTTTTGATAGCCGGGCACCATCAGCTTTCTTCACCACATTTGCTTGTGCACCCATTTGTCTTCAGCGATCCTATCATGGAGGTGTGCAGTCAATGATATGATTTTTTGTTCTTTGATGCCTGGTAACTGATCCCTTTGGGACCACTCGATCACACAGGCTGGTGTGTTCTTCCATGTGGACTTTGTTGCTTCTGAGCTAGATGGCCGCTTGTTTATCTTCAAGCCTTTAAGACCCCAGTCACTATCTCTTTTGATAGCCGGGCACCATCAGCTTTCTTCACCACATTTACTTGTTCACCCACTTTGGCTCCAGCCGTTGTGTTGGGAGAGTGAGCATCATAGAGTTCCAATTTAATAAAAGTAGGTATTCATGCATAGAGGGAGTGTTTGAGTAGAGGCCCAAGGTCCTTCCGCCACCTTAATACTTGACCTATAAATATCGACACAAAGATCTATTTCCCCAACCTCCTATACATATTTGCATGTACATGTCTTTGTCTAGACCTCCATGAATGCCCTTTGACTCCTAGCTCTTTCCTCCATCTCCCTTGACCTTCCTCCTGCCCTACTACCATGCTTCATCGCCACCTGGGCTAGAGTATACCTCTTCTCTAAGCAACCTTACCCTTGATCATTTCCCATCAGGCCTGCCACTCCCCCTTCTCTACCCTTTGGGGTCCCATGTTTTTCCCTTGTCCCTGGGTTTGTTAACACCACTTCCTTACCCCCCCTACCCCCCACCCCAAGTCCCCCCGGAACTGTCGGTCCCGTTGTTTTTCATCCAGATAGTTCATCCAGCCTGTCCTATTCAGACAGACCTGAATCTTTCTTTAATGAAAAGTTTTTATCTATTTGTTCTAAGTGAATTACTGGTTGCTGTTTCCACGCACCTCCCGCCACCCCCAGTGGTTCCTCTCCATGCACGCCCCCCCCCAAATACTCAAAAGTTACTTGTTTTAGAAATACAATATTATATTTATATTATATACAAAAATTATACATCAACCCGATCTCACAATAGCTTGGCTCTTGCCATAATGTCTAGTCAAAGACAGGATCATGTTCCCCTGGTGGCAAACATGACCCAGGTCAAGGCCACCCTGGTCTAATTCTGGACTTTCAGGTAAGACATTTTCTTTCACTGCTAACTTGAAAAGTTATAAACCTGTAGACACTGGTGGCCACAAAACACAATCTGGAAAACGTCTGCATGCAAGTGAAGTTAAAATGAGGGAAAGTAGAGCTGAGGGTGAAAAGGGGGCATTATTGGATTACATCAATTGATCCTCTGATTTAGCTGTGTTTACTGCCCAACAACCCTGATACTTTTCAGCTATCTGAGCCAATATGTATATTTTATTCTCTGTTTAAACTAGTTTAAGCGGAATTTCTGTCACTTGCAAAAGAAGTCCTGATGAATGTTTCAGGGTACAGAAGAGACTTGAATCTCAATTATAGTTTAAGGAGGAGATTTATTAAGTCTGAGACAGGACAAAGACAAGATAAAGAAACATCACCCAGATGAGGGAGACCATTAGCACAAGGTCAAATTGGTGTCTGAGGGTTTATAGTCAGGAAGCTAGTGAAACAAGATATGGAACAAAGGAATCGTCACAGATTCATGATTGGTGGCAGATGAGTACATCACACGTCCTGGTGAGACTACAGAAGCAGGAAGAGGACCGCGATTGGGACACATACATTATTTTAGGTAGAAGACCTTACAAGATTGGTCCAGGGCCTTCTGACCAAGGCCGTCAGGGCACGGCTCATGACTATGTGAGGGAATGGAGGCAATCCACTTCCCAATGCTCTCTGTCTGAGGGCAAGATGACCTATATCCTCAGTTAAAGGTCAGCAGGAATGAAGCCTCAGTACAGGCTTAATCCAATCAATGACTCTGTGAACGGTTTTGGGTTTTCACTCACATTCACAGCCTTCCAGCACCAAAAGAGAAGGTGGGAAGAATGCACAGTCATTGTATCAAAAAGAACGAGGCAACAGCCCACCATTGCATGAGGTAGCACATGATCAAGAACCAATGGTACTGAAGGAAGAAAGTCAAGCTACACTGAAAGCACTCATTAAAAGCAAAGCTCGTTCCTGGGGGAGGGGGGAGCAGGGAGGGAGGAGGAGGAAAAAAGGGAAAATGAGCTGATTCCAGGAACCCAAGTGGAAGGCGAATTTTGAGAATGACGAGGGCAACTAATGTATAAGGGTGCTTTACTTAATTGATGTATGTATGGATTGTGATAAGATTTATATGAGCCCCAATAAAATGATTTATTAAATTAATTTTTTAACATTTTTTGGGACTCATTCAACTCTTATCACAATCCATACATATACATATATCAATTTTATAAAGCACATCTGTACATTCTTTGCCCTAATCATTTTCAAAGAATTTGCTCTCCACTTAAGCAAAATGTTAAAAATATATTTACTTGCTATATGGCTCCAAGAAAATGACTTAATTTCAAATCTTACTTTTCACTTTTATAAAGTATATTTTATATGCTTTAAGTGAAAAATGCTAGTAAATTCTAAGCACAAATTTTGGCTTTAATAAATGTGCATTAATGATGCTACTTATTTTTGTTACAATCATATTTGATTATATATTTATATGATCATATTTTGATTATAATAAATCAACATCAAAGTTTTTATTTTTTTAAAAAAGCAAAGCTCCAGGAATCGATGGGATACCAATTGAAATGTTTCAACAAACTGGTGAAGCACTGGAAGCACTCACTCGTCTATGGCAGGAAATTTGGAAGACAGCTGCTTGGCCAACTGACTGGAAGACATCCATGTTTGAGTCCATTCCAAAGCAAGGGGCCCCAACCGAACGCTCACATTGCAGAATAATATTATCATTGATATCATATGCAGTACATTGACAAGAACTTCAGATGGATATCAGCTGAAATCAGAGGATACCAGAAAGATGTTTACTTGTGTTTTCTTGGCTACGCTAAGGCATTCAACTGCGTGGGTCATAGCAAACTATGAGTTCGCTTGAGAAGATTAGGAGTTCCAGAACGCTTCCTTGTGCTCATGCGGAATTTGTGCCTGGGTCAGGGGGCAGTTGTGTGAACGGACAAGGGAACACTGCATGGTTTAAAATAAGGAGAGAGTGTCAGGCTGAATCCTCTCACCACACTTATTCATCCTGTGTGCTGAGCAAATCATCAGAGAAGTTGGATTATATGAAGAAGGATGTGGTATACAGAGTGGGGGACGGCTTCTTAACAACCTCCCAAATGCCAAAGACACGCGCTCCTTTGCTGACAGTGTGGAGGACTTGAAGCACTTGCTGATGGAGATCGAGGATTGCAGCCTTCAACATGGATCACAGCTCCATGTAGAGAAGGCTAAACTCCTCACCACTGGACCGATAGGTGCCATCATGATAAATGCAGCAAAGGCTGGAGTTGTCAAGGATACTGTCTTGCTGAGATCCACAGTCAGTGCTCCTGGAAGCAGTGGCCAAGAGCTCAAAAGACGAGTTTCATTATGTAAAGCTGCTGCGCAAGACCTCTTTAGAATATTGAAAAGCGAGAATATTACTTTGAGGATAAAGTGGGCCTGACCCAAACCATGGTGTTTTCAAAGGTCTCATAGGCATGCGAATTTGTACATAGTATAAGGGGGACTGAAGAAGAATCGATGCATTTGAATTGTGGTGCTGGGGAAGAATGTTGAAAATACCATGACTGGCTTAAAAGACAAAAATATCTGTCCTGGAAGAAGTATAGCAGAGCGCTCCTTTGAGGCAACGGTGATGAGACTTAGTCTTACATACTTTGGACATGTTGGCAGGAGAGGCTAGTCCCTGAAGGACATCATGCTAGGCAAAATAGAGCGGCAACGAAAAAGAGAAAGGCCCTCAAGAAGATGGATGGACACAGTGGCTCAACCAGGGGCTCGAGCACAGGACCACCTGTGAAGAAGATGCAGGACCAGACGGTGTTTGGTTCTGTTGTGCATAGAGTTGCTAGGAATCAGAACCAACTCAACGGCACCTGACAACAACAGTGAAGATGACACAGCCTTCCATAGCAAACAGTGTCCTCAGAATGTAAGCTCCAACTTGCTGTGTGCCTCGCTGGGAGAACAATACAATGTATTCATAATCTGAAATATTCAGTTTTGTGTAGAAATACTTGGCATGATTATATAGAGGCAACATCATTTAAAAAAAACAACAACAACCTTACCAATTGCCATTGAATTGATTCCCTTTCTCTCTCTCCTATTGTGTTGTTGTTCTGGTGTATCATTGAGTGGTTACTGATTCATACAATCCAGAAACAACAGAACAAAATATTGCATGGCCCTGTACCATCCTCACCGTCATTACATTTGAGCCCATTGTTGCAGTTTAAATACCATACTCAAATAAAGCACAATAAATCAAACCAATGGCTGTCTAGTCCATTATGAGTCACAGTGGGCCTGTTGAAAAATTTAAAAATCAAATACACTGCCATTGAGTCAATCCTGACCCAGTGACCTTATGGGACAGAGCAGGACTGCTTTGGGCTTCCAAGATTGTAAATCTCTATAGAAGCAGACACCCCTTAATCATAGAGGGGAGCCACATCTTGCTCCTGCAGAGCAGCTGATGGGTTTGAACTTCCAACTCTTAACTTAAATCCTGGACTGCCAAGGCTCCAACATCACATTTGTTACCCAAAACAACCCATTATTTTTTATCAGGCACATTCCTTGGGAAAGCAACAGGCCAGCTAATCTTTCTGAACAGCTTTGTCTGAGCAGCTTCCAAGCCACTCCTAGACATCTTCATCAGCTGATAAAGTTCCTCTGCTTAACACGCCTCATTGGAGAGACAGAACACATGTTACCATTTCCTTTTCTGAAGACTGGACAAGGGAGGTGCAAGGACACGGCGTGATTTTGCATCTCAGATGGTATTTCCCCACATGGAGAGAGAGAAGCATCCCTTGCTGGACAGGATCTGGACTCCCTTGCTTCTGTGGGAGTCCAAAACCATCTATCTTTAGCAGAAGATGTAAAATTGTTGCAGAAGTCTCGTTGGGAAGCCACGGTGCAAACTGTAACCAGTGAAGGACACTGTGTAATCTGGCCACTGTAACATGAAGTGACCCCCGAAAGGACTGAAGCATTATGATTGATAAGGAGCCCTGGGAAGGAAGAGTGGGAGACAACAGGCTGCTCGGGCTTCTACGACAGGGACGGGAAAGGAGATCCTCGCTTTGGGCAGGGCGGGATCCTTTCCAGCAAAGGGCCTCTGTCTCCGTGTGGGAAAGCTTGACTCATCAGGGTGCCACAGCCCAGGGATACAGCCTCCTAAGATCCTCCCTTGTTAGCCTGGACCAGCGACTCTTGACTCTTTTCTCAGCTTCTGAAGTGAGTCTTCCGACGGGGTACAGAATGTGCTGACTGGGTTACTCAGGCCCATTGTCAATTATGCTTCCCAGGATGAGTGGACAATGCTGCCTCTGGCTTCTCCCTCGTGAGTTTGGTTAGTGTGAGTTTACTCATCCAACATTAATTCAACAAGCACTTACCGACACAAGCACTCGGCGGAGCCCTTGTGATCCCTATCGGATAGGGAGGGCTGATATATCACAAAGAAGAAACCAAATAAATCAGTAAGATTGCTTGAAACTGTGATGCTCCATGCCGAGGGTTACTGAAGGAGCACAGGAGGGTTACGAATGGGGTTTTTAACCACAAGGTCAGCAGTTTGGAACCGCTAGCTGCTCTGAGGGAGAAGGGTGAGGCTCTCTACTCCTGTGGACAGTTACAGCCTCAGGAATGTGCAAGGGCAGTTCTACCCTGTCCTGGAAGGTTGTCTTGAGTTGGACTCAGCTCCTTGACAGTGACTTTGAGTTTTGCGGGTTACTGACAAAGAGCCCTAGTGGTGGTGTCTGACCATTGTTAGACCACTCACTGCAAGGTAGGCGATTTGAACCCATCAGCAGAAAGATGAGGCTGTCTGCTCCCAAAAGGTTTATAGCCTGAGAAACCCTATGCAGTCATCCTGAGTCAGAATCAGTTCAATGTCACCCAACAGCAGTGGGGTTACTACCTTCCTTCCTACGGGCTCGCGTGTACTTCAGAGTCTGAGACTCTCCACCTCTCATCCTCACCAGGAGGATTCAAGAAAATATAGCCTAGCTTCAGAGGAGAGGGCACCAAATATTCCTTCCAGAACTTTGAGAGGATGTATCCCAGTACACTCAGCTTAAGACCTAATGTCTCCCTCGCCACGGCAGGTCTGGCCCCAGACCCCAGACATGGTTCCTTGACCTAAATCCGTGTCTTGTGTCAAAAATTTAACTCTATAGAGAATCACCCCAAAATGAGTATAACAGACTCTATTTATTGTGAGTAGATACAAACAGGAAGCAACCCAGAGGAATCAGGAAGGCAGTCCGACAAAGGGATAATGGATGCAGGTTATATCGGGGCGCTGGGCAGTGCAGGCTAGTCTCCTGAAGGTCATAGTTCTCCCAAAGAGGTCAATGTCTACGGCTGAATAATCTGCTCCTCTCCTCCTGGGCTATTGTTTTACTTGAAGGTGATTATAGAAAACAAGTCCCTTAGAGGTTCAAAAGGACACCTAGGGACAAAGGGCCTGCACGGGTGACCCCAGCTCCATGGACCCAGAAATCTGAATTCCAGGAGAATTAAAATTGTTCCTCACTTGATAACATCATCCATCAATTCACTTACGGAACTCCTGGGGTGGTTGTTAGGAGTCTCTAGAGCCCTCCCAGGGCAGCCCTCTGTGTATAACAGAGTAGACCGCTGCCCAGTGCTGCGTCCTCCTCCCACCCACAGCTTGGTGTCAGCCCGGGCCTTTTGGCACTGTGTCAGTCCATTTCCTTGAGGCGCCTCCTCTTTTTCCAGGATCCTCTGCTTTCTCGAGCATGACATTCTTCCCCGGCGATCGGAACCTTCGATAAAGCACCCAAAGTATATGGTAGGATGAAATCTCATCATCCTTTTTTTTCCCCCCTAAGGAACATTTTGCTTGTATTTTTATCAAGATGGAGTTGTCTTCTTCTGGCAGTGCAAAGGATAGTCTTCATCACCTCCAGCGCTCAAGTTCATTAATTCTTCTGCAGTCGTCCTTCGTCTCTGTCCAGCTTTCCCATGGCAATGAGGTGATTGAAAAGGCTGGGGCTGGAGTCAGAGGCCCCGTATCCTCAAAGTCACTTCTTGCTAGATCTCTTTGGGGGCAGATTTACCCAACTCAATACCTTGTTAGATTTCTTGACTGCTGTTGATGATGCACCTAAATAAGATAAAATCCCTGACAACTTCTGTGTTTTCTCCATCGATCGGGAGATTGTCTGTTGGTCCAATTGTGAGGATTTTCATTGAATTCCTTACATTGAGTTTTAATCTACACTGACGTCTGTGGTCTTTGATTTTTATCAAGTGTTACAAGTCCACCCTCCCTTTCAGCCAGCAAGGTTGTGGCATGTGAAGGTCGCAGACTGAGGCTGAGTCTCTCTCCAGCGCTGATGCTGGGTTCTTCTGCCTAAAGTCCAGTTTCTCAGATATTTTGTCTGGCGTAGAGATAGAAAAAGTTTCGTTTATAATCAGGAAAGGTGTGTGCCAGGGCTGTATCCTTTCTGAATTCCTACTATGTGCCAAGCGTTATGTTCGTGGTGGGGGAATTCGAGATAACTAAGACATGGTCTCTGTTTTTCAGCTCAGAGTCCAGGAAAGGAGACACGTAGGTAATTCCTGTGCTTGCCCTCTGGGCTAGGAGAAAGATGAGCACAGCAGGTTTGGGAATGCAGAGAGGGAGCCCCAAACCACACTGGAGAAAGGGGGAACAGTGAAGGGTTTCCTAAGGAGATGATATTTAAATTGAGGCGTTTTTTGGTTTTCATTCCCAGGAGCCGTAGTCTTTAACTTGTTTCATGCATCCTTTAACAAAAAAACTAAATGTATTGTAATAAAACCCTTGCCATTTCCACATTTTTTAAGTGGACAATTCAGGGACGTGAATGATATTCATCATGTGCAACCATATCCGTTTTCAAGTTTTCGTCACCTTTAACAGAAACTCAGTGACCCTTAAGCAATAACTCCCCCGTTCCCTTCCTCCCACCTCCCGTAAGTACTAATTGTTTTTAAGTAACTTCTACTGTGTCTTTCTTTACAAAAATAGCACTTCAGTGGTCAAACTTCAGAAAATAAAAGGGCTTATAAAACCATCCATACACCCACCATGGTATCTTCCAGTCTTCTCATTATTTCAGCTTAGTTTTAAAGAATCCGTTTGAGAGTGAAGGCAGGAAGGAGAACATATTTGGAAAAGAAAACTGGGCTTTGGTTCGACTGTGTGAAATGGAGATGTGACAGATAAAGGCTCAGACTATATGTGTTTCATTTATTGGCTCATCAAGGGCACCTACCCAGTACATGGCACATAGAAGTCAATATTTTAAAAATAACCTCAAGCTGTGTTCAGCAAGCATCAAGTCAATCTGATTCATAGTAACTCTTATGACTCAATATACAGCTTGTGTGAGTCTGGGTTCACTCGAGAAACAAATCCAAGAAAGAGGTTTATATACAAGAGCAATTGAACTGGAAAACATCCCAGCCCAGTCCAGATCAAGTCCATAAGTCTGAGATTAGCCTATGCACCTGATACCAATCTATAAAGTCCTCTTCAGACTCATGAACACATACAATGACACCGAATGCAGGAAGATCACAGGCCAATGGGTGGGAAGTCTTGTGGATCCAGTGTCATTGTAAATCTCAGCGCTGGCAGGGTCTTCACATGGCTCCTCCAGGGCGCTAGCATAGCTCCATGTGTCTTCTCAGTTGGAATGTCTCCCAGGGAGTCAGCGTGTGTCCCGCCTCCAACAAGCTATTTATCCCTTTATAGAGACTCCAAATGAGGTCATCAAGCTGCAATCTGATTGACTGGCTAAACTCCATCCCTTCACTCTTCAGCCTCAAATTGGCAACAGATTATGTAACTACCACCCAACTCAACGTTTGTTAATTGAGGTCGGGGAAGAGCAGGATATGGTGGAAAGGTGAATCCTTGAGTATAAAAATGCAGCCCATTTTCCAGGCTGGACGCCTGTAAGGTTTAAGAGAAAGGTGAGATGATTTGACCTGTCTTTGCTGCTTCTCGGGCAACCTGGAGGAGTTTCTCCTAAGGAAAAAGAACAAGGGTGTTTTGAACGCCTGACCCGGGATCTCCAGGCACAGTGGTTCCCATTGAACACTGCACGAAGGGCTCCACATAAAAGGAGCTCGTGTATGGATTGTGATGAGCGTTATACGAGGCCCCAATAAAAATGATTTTTAAAAAAGAGCTCATATTCACAGCCAGACATAGACCAACCTGAATGCAAGTCCATGGGGACAGTCCAGGCCTCCTGGCTAGAGCAGCCCCCACCTGCCTAGCGTCCCATCTGCACACGCAGCCAGGCACAGACTTGTGAGTGAATGCCTGTACACGCTCACTGGCACACACCCCAGGGCTCAGCCACAGCCTGTCCTCAGTGCACTGTGACTGTTCCTGAGGTCTCTGCCCTGACCACCTGCTCTCTCTGAAGCCGAGCATCTAACACCCCACCCCCCAATCCAAACGTCACCACCGGCATTTCACCCAGGAGGCTGGGGGAGGGTAAAGTTGTGTTAGGCTCAGAGCATCTAAGTTGTGGGTGAAAGGACAGGGGCATGAGTGTGCCTGGGCCGAGCCAAGGCTTACCACCTGTCAGGGCTCTGGCATGCCCTCGGGCCCAAGGCAAGTAGCTGGGCTGCCTTATGCCACCGTTCACATTGTCCAAGGAAGTAACACTAACTTAAGATGTCTTTAACTGGAGGAAGGACACTTTTTCTAATTTGAACAAGCTGGAAGGAGTTTTTCCTCGCTCCTCTTTTTATATGGTAACTAGTTGAATAACTTCTGCTCCCCGTTGTCTTCCAAGACAGGGATATTTTAAAAGACCAATCCTCATGTTTGCAAATCTCAGCTAGGATCACACATTCAAGGAGTATGGTAAAGCTTTTTGAAAAATCGAAAGCACTGGTCAAGGATTGCAAGCTCATACGCACATGCTGGAGCCCGAAGGAGGCAGGTAGTTAATCTGCTTGTGCAAAATGAACCTTATATTTAGTTATTCTTTGATCAACTTTATTGAGGTATAATTTACATCTCGTCAAATTCACCAACTTTAGGTGTGCAAGTCAATACACATTTTTTCTTCTTGAAAGATGAGCGCAACAAAATTGCACTGAGTATAACGATAAAGCTAATAGAAAATGTGCAGTTTGAATATTCCTAATACTGCAGATCTCGGTCATCGATGTCCCCAATCTGTTGAATCTTAGCAAGGTAGCAAAAACACAAAAACCTACTGGGAAGTGTGTTATGGCCATGTCCACAGCAAATCAGAAACGGCATTCTAAAAGCCGTGATAGTGACTACCAATTCAATAAGTTTTGACAAATCTTCATAGACATGCCACCGCTATCATAATCATGACATAGAATATTTCTGTTATTCCCAAAAGTTCCCACATGATTCTTAGCAGTTATTCTTCTTCACAGAACTTCTGATGCCTGGGAATTACTCATCTGTTTCCTCTTATAAAGGAACACAAAAGAACTGGGTGCTTGGTGTAGGAGAGGCTTCTGCCAAAGATGTAGGTCAGACTCCACCCTGCCCCCTTCTGTTTACTGCTTATTTTCAGCTGACTTTCAAGAGTCAGCTTGTCAACATACTTCAGGAGACCTGCAAATACCCTCCTGCCTCCCTCGCACATAGCACCCTCCCGAGAAGAGCATGCGTTCAGGCTGGCCCTGGAAATAAGCATAGACGAAGCTATTAAGTGACTCAAACTTTTAAAAAAATCATTTTATTGGGAGCTTGTACAACTCTTATCACAATCCATCCATCCATCCATTGTGTCAAGCACATTTGGACATTTGTTGCCCTCATCATTCTCAAAACATTTGCTTGCTACTTGAGCCCTTGGTATCAGCTCCTCATTTCCCTCCTCCCTCCCCGCTCCCCCCCTCTCCATGAACGCTTGATAATTGATAAATTATTATTATTTTGTCATATCTTACACTGTCCAACGTCTCCTTCCACCCACTTTTCTGTTGTCCATCCCCCCAGGGAGGAAGCTATATGTAGATCCTTGTCATCGGTTTCCCCTTTCCACCCCACCCGGTATCACCACTGTCAGCAGTGGTCCTGAAGGGATCATCTGTCCTGGATTCCAAATGACTCAAACTATATGACTAGCAAAATAATGTTTAGTCTTGTCGTTGCCTTGTTTCTCTGAAAGCGTGATTTTGAAAATGCTCACCCATCAGTCTTATGCACTCGAGAAACCTTGTATCACTCACAGAAGCACAATGTGACCACAGCTTTTGCAAGATCAAAATAAAAACAGGCAAAACAAACGGTCACAGACGGGACACAACAAAACCAGAATCCTTCCATCACGCTCAAAGAGCTCAGAGCAGGAAGGCAGAGCTCAGATTTGAGAGAGGCTCATTCCAGACAGTCCTGAGAATCTGAGCAATAGATGAACTTCGAAGAGCTCGTGTGGCCAGAACGCTAGGTCTTCAGCCTCTCGGAGCTTCTGACATCAAGAAATGTCAAGGAGCAAACTGGAATTTCTGTCAAAAATCAAGTAAAAGTTCCTTGAAGGAAGAAAGCAGTGTAGGGTTGGGCAGACTCTGGAAGGACTCACCAAAGGGAGTGGCAGCGCTTACATCGCGGAGGCTCCAGGAACTTGCAAGAGGGGCCAGCCTTCTCTCTTGCCAGGGGATTTCAAACCTCTGGCTGGTGGGGGTGGTGTGGAGGGAGGTATTGGTTGACCCCATTGGCTGTATTAAGCCCACCTGGGTAGGATCATGAGCCTGGGCCTAGTTTGGGCCACCCAGGTGTACCTCCCATCTGCCTTGGGGCCTGAATTTGAGCATGCCCCAGTTCAGGGACCTTAATGGGTGTCTAATGGTCACCTGATTCCCTTCGAACCTTCTCTAGGGGCGCTGAACAGGAATGGGGGGGACACCCCCCCCAACCCTTTTGTCCCTGATCTAGCTACCTAACAGTCTGAGTTTGTTCAAATTTTAGGACTCTGAAACTCAATAAAATTCTTTTTTTTAAAATCATTTTATTGGGGCTCATACAACTCTTGCCACCATCCATACATACAGAAACTGAACAAAATTCTAATGGAGATTGCCACAGGGTTTGGACAGTGCGTTCTGCCTCCATCAATGTGTGCCTTGTTAAGACATTGTCTCGTAGTCTGCTGTGTCCTGTGGACAGTCTATTACTTCTGACTGGCCCTTGAACTGGCCTATCCCAACCCAGAGTTCTGTAATTGTATCTCATGACTGGTCACCATTCACTGATTGCTCTGAACTCGGTATGTCTTTATGGGGGATAGAGCCGAAGATTCCACGAACTCAAAAACTTCTAGGATAATACATTTCTCAGAACCTCACACCACCACCACCACCGTCACCCTACTACTGTTAGGCTGCTATAGACAGGGACAGGGCATTGTCCCTCCCATGCCTGCACACTTCCCCTCTAGGAGGTGGGGGAGGAAATCAGGCAAGCATTAAACACCTGTGACGATCTCTTAACTGAGCATGCTCCAAGTCCAGCCCCCTGCCAGCTGGGAGGTACACCTGGGCGGCCCAAACTAGGCCCGGAAGGCTGGCCTGTCTCTTACCCTGCTCCTGGTCAGTGGCTGGTCAGAGGGGGACACTCTCTTCTAATTTACTCTCCCCCCAGCACCTGCTTGGGCCGTGCCACCCCCTGTCCTCTCTGGCCTCAGGTCCATAGGTGTGGGTCCACTACTCCATGAACTTCCTCGTGGCCCGGCGCGCTTCCCTAAAATAGAGTGTATGCTTTTGAGACGGTAAACCTGAAGCTTGTTCCGTCCTTCCTAAAAACCCACTTGGATTACAAACGGGCTTCCGCGTGAATTCTTTCTCACGTGAAGCAAAGAACCGAGGGATTACCCACTGGCAAAACCTGACAAGACCATTCTCGGAAGATGGGATGCGGTGTCTCAGGGAAATGTGGAGCTCCTTCTGAAAGGCCTGCTTGCTATCTGGACAAACACGGGGATGCTGCGACCTTAGTGTACCTTTCTAGTTGGCATTTTCTTGCTGAGGACAGCTGGGAAATAAGTGGTCCTTCTCTGGCTCTTTTGAACAACTTAGACATTTGCTTGCGGCCAGGTAGAAAAGAAAGGCTCCCCAACTAAAGAGAAGCAAAGGGATACTTTTTGTTTTATGGAGTTTTGAAACTTCTAGAAGATGTGATAAGAATAAAACAGCTTCTGCACAGGGAAAATGTTTCAAAGTTAACTAAGCAAAGACGGAATTGCAATTCCAGATTTGTGTTCCAAGGACTCAAGCTGCCCCTGTGATCGTCTCCTCCTTGTTGGCTGCCTCTCGTTTGTATCCCTCTCTGCTCCCTGGCTTCTCTGGTGCTCCTAAAGGTTGTTCTACTAATATTTTGTCTGGATGTTCCCTTTCCCCTAAAGAACCTACAGGAAAAACAAAACCTAGTCCTGAACTGCCTTTAAAATCATATCCCAGTGTTGGCGCTTCCCCATGTTACTTTTGGATGTACTTTAAATCACACAAAAGTGCTCGAGAGCTTCCAAAACTGTGGGAGGATTCTTACAAGTTTTTGTTGCAATACCTGATTTGTATCAACTAGCACAGACCGAATGGAAAAATCCCAATTATCATTTAACTCTAGACCTGACTCAAACAGCTGCTGACCTGGAAGATTGGAAGGTGATCAGTCAAAGATTGCTAGAAACTATTCTAAAGGCATTTCCTCCACAGTAGATTGGGGAAAAATTCACTCTTGCGTACAAAATACAGGTGAGAGTATGGATGATTATCAGACTAGATTATTTAAAAGGTTTGCTCAACAGTCTGGGATTTGCCCAACATCCCAGTGTGATAAGAGCTTTTCTTTTTTTTTTGATAAGAGCTTTTAACCCAGTGTTCACATCTAGCCTAAATCCTGAACTTAAGTCCTAGTAAAAAGACTTCAGCGAGATTGGAAAGTAGCTCCCATTGCTGAGCTGGTCAATTTAGCTCATGAAATTTCTCAGGCTTGGAGTCTCAATAAACCTCTAAGACAAATAAGTTAAAGGTTTCATAAGTACAATCGAGGTCTCCTAACCAGCAGGATAAGGCCTTTTGGAAGTACTAAACCAACACCTGCAATTATTGCAAGAAACCCAGGCACTGGGGGTAAAAATTGCTATAAATTAAAGAACTAGCTTAAGCTAGAGACTTTTTCATTAAGCATTTTTTAAATTTAAAGATCATTGTATGGGGGCTCTTACAACTCTTATGCCAATCCATACATTAATTGCATCAAGCATATTTTAACATATGTTGCCATCGTTATTTTCTAGACATTTACTTTCTATTGAGCCCTTGGTATCAGCTCCTCTTTTTTCGCTCCCTCCCCACCCCCTCGATAATTTTTTTTTTACACTGACCAGTCTTCCCCTGCGGTTTCTGTTGTTTGTCCCCCTGGAAGGGTGTGTGTGTGGTTATGTGTCAATCATCATGATCCATTCCCCCTTCCTCCCCTCCTCTCCCCACCATCCTCCTACCCTTCTGATATTGCTACTCCCATTCCTGTTCCGTGTGTCTTGGGCTCTTATCTCTTAGCTGTCTGTACCTGTACACATGCTCCGGTCTAGCCTGCTGAGAAAGGCAGTACTGGGTCATGATAGTGGGGGGTGAGGAGACTCAAGGAACCAGAGGAATACTGTGTGTTTCATCGGTGCTTTACTGCAGCCTGATTGACGCATTCCTTCCCTGTGACCCCTCTGTGAGGGGATGTCCCAGTAGGCTGGGGCAGATGGGCTTTGGTTCTCTGTCCTAACTCCCCTCTTTCTCAACAATGTTTTTTGTTTGTTTATTTATTTCTTTAGGGTCTTCTGGTGCCTGTTACCTGGTCCCAGCGACACCTCACGATCGCACAGGCTGGTATGCTTTTTCCATGTGGCCTTGTTGCTAAGCTAGACTTTTCTATCAGATATGGCACACTGGATGGCCTGAGACACAATGGGAACTTTTCCTACGGTGGCATTTAGTACACAAAGAGACATTACCCAGTATGCTCCATGGAAAATGTTACCAATTTCTAATTGACGTGAGTATTACTTTCTTTGCAATTAACCTCACACATTTATTTCAAAAGTTACGAGGGTCACAAACTGAGAACAAACTTTAATTCAAAACCCGCTCAAGAGCCCCCCAATAAAAATGATTTTTTAATTTTAAAAAATCTGTTCATATTTCCTTGGTCTTATTGAGGATTTATATCTTTTTCTGCTTAGCCCGAATACTCCTGTTAATTTGTTGGACAGAAACCTTTTGTCTAAATGGGCCACTAATATGCAGTTTTCAAAAATGAGAAGTATTATTAAGCATACCAGATGTCCCCCTAAAGAACTCTAATGAGAGACCTAAAGCAAACCTAATTCAAGAGGTGTTTTTAAGCATTCATCTTATAAAAGGACAGTTTAACTTGCTTCCCCCTGAACTTTAAAAAAAATCATTTTATTGGGGGTTCGTACAACTCTTATCACAATTCATACATCCATCCACTGTACATTTGTGCGTTTGGTACCATCATCCCCCTGAACTTTTTATGAGTTCTTGAAACTCTGTGGACCATCACACCTATTGAATATGACACGTTTTATCAGCATAACTCATTGAAGTTCAGTCAGACCCTTCTAAGCCTTTGCCAGGATTTCTCAAGACCCCCTTAAACAAGAAGCTAGAGAGGTATTAGCACCTATTATTCAGGACTTTCTTTTTAAAGGATTCAGCTTTGCACAGTGGCAATATCGTAGCCAGTGAGGTTTATCTGAGGCGCGATTATTGCTGATTGAAACGAATAAAGGATTCCTTGTTCCTGTGCCTTGTAATACCCCTGCGCTCATTTAGAAATCTTACCATCGAACCTGGAGATTTTTACGTGAATTAAGAGCTATTATTTGTATCCCGACCCTTAGATTTCCAGCAGTCCCAAATTCTCATTTTATTGGTTATTAGGGATCCCTTGGATACTCCCATTTTACTATAACCGAGGTTTGTCTTGCCTTTTAAGTACTCTTTTCCATTGTGAAAGTCAATATTTGTGTGCCGTGATCTGGGTGAAAAATCTACACTTGACCTGGACTGTAATGTCTCAGCATTTTTAACTGAATCTCCCAGGTATTTATTTCAATTTCTCCATGTTGGCTTACAGCCCACACTCGCTACTTAAAAAAATGCATCTAAATTACTGCAATATGTCAGTGACTTCCTCACATGCGCAACCTCCCAACAAGCCTGCATTGAAGACCGTATACTCTTATTAAGACAGCCATTGGAGATATGTTTCTTGACAAAAACTATAATTAGGCCAGGCTTCGGTTAAGTATTTAGGTCATTTGATTTCTGCAGAAGACATTTCTATTGACCCTACGTGGAAGGAAGTTATTTTTTCTTTTTCTGTCCCCTTGGGTCTCTGAGGCATTTTGATTACTGCAGAATTTGGATTCCTATTTTTTCCTTCTTAGGCCAACCATTACATAAGTATTTGAAAACTTCCACACCAGATACTTTCCAAATTGCACCGGATGATCAGAAAGTCACAATGAGACAGAAAGAAGGTCTAACTACACATCCTGGATTAAGCTTTCCTGGTTATCACCTAGATGTCCCTGTTTTGACATAAGGCCTTTGGAAATGCTTGCAGTGTTTTAACCGAGGAGCCTGGAGAACATCAGAGGTCAGTTCCTTAGTGCGGACTAAATGTTGGCCCTGTAGCTAAGACGTTTCCTCCTTTCTCAGGGCTATTGCTGCTACAGTCAAGCCAGTCAAACACTTTAGATGTCGTTAGGGAAAGGAAAAGATATGTTTGTGTTCCCCAGGCAAGCATCTGATCTCCTTAACTGATGTGACCCACCGTCTCTCCACCGGTAGACTCACCTCCTATGAAGTACCCAGTATCAGACTTCATTGTGTCACTTATTTAAATCCTACAACTTTCCTTTAAGAAAATGACAATGAAGTTTAAACAACACATGATTGGCTAAATGTTGTAAGTGAACTGCTTTAATTCTCAGATTTTTCAACAGTTTTATTGACATATGATCCACATAGCATACAATTCAATCACACCAAGACGCGTTGTACAATCATCACCACTCTCAGTGTTGGAACATCTGAAAAGATTTCTAAGAGCAACTTCTTTGGCAAACGCTCATTTGATTATGTTTGTTGATACCTGATCACTATCAGGCTGGGTAAGAGGTTCTTGAAAGTCAAGTGTTTCTCCAAAGCTACTTCGGCCCAATTAGCTGAGTTAATTGTCCTTACCTGAGCTGGTAAAGTTGCTATACAAAGATCCGTGAGTGTTTACATGGATTCCAACTTTGTCTTTGAGGTGACACATAGGTTTTCATGTTATGAAAACAGAAAGGATTTCTAAACTCTTCTGGGCCAATTGAAAATGGGCCTTTAGTTCATGAGGGGGATAGCGGGGGGCTGGGAGAGATGGGAAAAATTGAGGAGCTGATACCAAGGGCTCAAGTAGAAAGCAAATGTTTTGAGACTGATGAAGGCAACAAACGTACAAATGTGCTTGACACAATGGATGTATGTATGGGCTGTGATAAGAGTTGTATGAGCCCCCAGTAAAATGATTTTTTTTAAGAAAGAAAGAAAATGAGCCTTTAGTAGAAAACTTGCTAAATGCGTTTCTCCCTTGTTGCAACATAAAAACACAGACTCGCCAACCCAGGAATCCCTCACACTGCGAAGAGCCTGGGAAACACCTTGCTGATAAAGCAGCCAAGCAAGCTGCCTCCCAAGTTATTCTAGCTCTAATGAAAACAAGAGAAAGGAGACTATTCTGATTTATTTAATGAGTTAACCTTAGAAAAACGAATAAAAATCCAAAAATTAGTTATGATTGAAGAATTTGAGAAGTATAAGAGAACAGATTGTTTTTAGAATCCCATAGCCAAGCTATAAACCCAAACCAAACCAAACTCACTGCCATTGTCTCGATGCCAACTCACAGCCACTCTAAGGGCAGAGAAGAACTGCCCCTGTGGGTTTCTGAGGCTGTAACTCTTGGCAGGAGTAGAAAACTTCATCTTTCACCCCCAGAGCATCTGGCGGCTTCAAGCTCTTTGCCTTGAGGTTTGCAGCCCAACACATCACCACCACATCCAAATGAGGATCAGGCCTGTGTTAGACAGGGTTCTCGAGAGAAACACAATCAGAATGCTAATAATTTTATATATAGTTATACAGATCCATAACATAAGAAATAAATTAATTAAATTATAAAGCAGTACAAATGGCTCAGTGCAACTCACTCCCGTGAGACAGTTGTGAGACACTGGCTAGTCCTTCAAGTCTTGAGGGCCACCGGGTAGTCCTCTGTAGAGCAATGCAGGCTATCAGGGCACAGGCAGCAAACAGCAAGGCAGGTCACCAACAGTCAGCCAGATGACAGGGTTCAACAATCTCCAGCTCAAGAGAAGTAAATTCCAATGGTGTGGTGAAGCAGGTCTTGAAGCAACCTCAAATTACAGTGACACAGTCCACGGGTTAGGTGTCGCACAGGTAGTGTAGCTTGACAATTGAGGCAAAGAGCAAGCAAGGCAGCTGAACACTGGGCTGATGATCAAAGAGCAAGAGATAAGAAAGGCAAGGCTTGCTGAGCCATTTTTCTCTCCGCCCTTCAATTAATCCCACGTGTGTTTATCGGCCAGGTTGGCACAATAAACTATGTCAGGACCCAATCAGAAGTTGGTCTTAATTAAATCATCCATTTCCCTAAGTTAAAAGTCCCCCATGAGAGATTCCATTAAGGCAGAGATGAAATGGTTGAGATCTTAAAGAAAAATACTACTGGGCACAATTTTTAAAAATCACCAATCATGTTGCTTCTCTCTGTTCTGATTTGTTCCCACTACAATCTAGAGCAGTGGTTCTCAAACTTCCTAATGCTGCAACCCTTTCATACAGTTCCTCATGTTGTGGTGACCCCCTCCCCCAACCATAACATCATTCTCATTGCTACTTCATAATGGCAATTTTGCTACTGTTGTGAATCGGGTGACCCCTGTGAAAGGGTAGCTTGACTCCCAAAAGGGGTCATGACCCACAGGTAGAGAACCCCTGCCCTAGATGATCCTGTTAATGTTTTGTTGGAAATTATCCATGGTGTTAAGGGTCCATGCTGGCAGGGCAATTAGATTTTATCCAGTTCACACCTTTAAGTAATTACAAATATGGATTGATAAGGGTTTGCAAAAAAAAAGTTTGCATATTTTCACATTGGCAAGAGGTCTTTCTGAACTCTAGAGTCACAGCTCACCTTGGAACTAAGAGCTCCCTTGTAAACATAATCCCCAGTTGAGGAGCACCAGCTATCTTTGCAGGAACTGAGAACCCACTAGAGAACTATGTGAAAGAAGAAAAAAAATTATTAGACATTTCATTGCCTTTACAATCCACAATCTTCTGGGATTCATAGGAAAACTAATGATAAAAGATAATAAAAAGACAATTAGGGAGGGGAGGGAGGAAGGGAAGGGATAAAAGAGGAACCCAGGGCTCAAGTAGAAAGAAAATGTTTTGAAAATGATGATGGCAACATATGTTCAAATGTGCTTGACACAAGTGATGTATGGATTGTGATAAGAGCTGTTAAGAGGCCCCAATAAAATGATTGATTAAAAAACAAATACACATTAGATGCTTTCTGAGTTCTTAAGCTTATCCTAGACAAAAGTCCTTCCCCCAGTGCTTCTAAATTTGGGGTCTGTTCCATTTGGGCCATATAAATTAACCCCAAAGGAAACTATTGCTGCAAGGCCTTTGATTTGCCCTTAGTTTTTCAGTTAACTCTGATTCCAATTTAATTCAACCTGAATTACTCAGATCCTGTAAATCTTTGACTCAGTCCTCCAAAGACTTTCATCAGAGTCTTTTGATAGTCAAAATTTAGAAATGAAAATATTACCTACAATGTGACCCTGTATATTGTAGAGAGAATATTAAAATATTCCCTATAGTCTCAATGTAAAGGACTCTGTGGATCCTTCTCACTAATCCTGTGTTACCAACTCCCAGGGAGTCAAAACCTGGAGCCACCTTCTCAGCTGAGTAGAAGGGACATGTCCTCCTGGACTATTCAACCGACTGAAGGATTGCCATGGAACTTTGGACACCCCTGGGGCCATGGCCAGAAGTAGACAGCATCGGTAACAGAGACTGACCCAAGACCCTGAGCCAGGACTGAAAAATGCACGCATTTTTCTTTCTTTCTTTCTTTCTTTCTTTCTTTCTTTCTTTCTTTCTTTCTTTCTTTCTTTCTTTCTTTCTTTTTTCTTTCTTTCTTTCTTTCTTTTAATCACTTTATTAGGGGCTCATACAGCTCTTTTCAACATACATCCATATATCCATTGTGTCAAACACATTTGTTGCCGTCATCATTTTCAAAACATGTTCTTTCTACTTAAGCCCTTGGTATCAGCTCCTCATTTTTCCCCTCCCTCCCTCATGAACCCTTGATAATTTTTTAAAATCATTTTACTTGGGGCTCATACAATTCTTATCACAATCCATACATACAGCAATTGTGTAAAGCACATCTGTACATTCATTGCCATCATCATTCTCAAGACATTTGCTCTCCACTTAAGCCCCTGGCATCAGCTCCTCATTTTTCCCCTCCCTCCCTGCTCACTTTCCCTCATGAGCCCTTGATAATTTATAAATTATTATTTTGTCATATCTTGCCCTGTCCAACGTCTCCCTTCACCCACCTTTCTGTTGTCCATCCCCCAGGGAGGAGGTCACATGTAGATCCTTGTAATCGGTTCCCTCTTTCCAACCCACTCTCCCTCTACCCTCCCAGTATTGCCACTCACATCCCTGGTCCTGAAGGTATCATCCGCCCTGGATTACCTGTGCTTCCAGCTCCTTTCTGTACCAGTGTACATCTTCTGGTCTAGTCAGACTTGCAAGGTAGAATTCGGATCATGATAGTTGCGGGGGGTGGGGAGAGGAAGCATTTAGGAACTAGAGGAAAGTTGTATTTTTCATCGTTGCTACATCACACCCTGACTGACTCATCTCCTTCCCTAGACCCCTCTGCAAGGGGATCTCCAGTGGCTGACAAATGGGCTTTGGGTCTCCACTCTGCACTCCCCCGCTCATTCACTATGGTAAGATTTTTTTGTTCTGATGATGCCTTATACCTGATCTATTCGACACCTCATGATCGCACAGGCTGGTGTGCTTATTCCATGTGGGCTTTGTTGCTTCTGAGCTAGATGGCTGCTTGTTTACCTTCAAGCCTTTAAGACCCCAGATCTTTTGATAGCTGGCCACCATCAGCTTTCTTCGCCTCATTTGCTTATGCACCCATTTGTCTTCAGCAATCTTATCATGGAGGTGTGCACCCAATGACATGATTTTTTGTTCTTTGATGCCTGATAAGTGATCCCTTCAGCTCCTCATGATCACACAGGCTGATGTGTTCTCCCATCTGGGTTTTGTTGCTTCTGAGCTAGATGGTCTCTTGTTTATCTTCAAGCCTTTAAGACCCTAGATGCTATGTCTTTTGATTGCCGGGCACCATCAGCTTTCTTCATCACATTTGCTTGTTCACCCGCTTTGTCTTCAGTGGTTGTGTTGGGAAGGTGAGCATCATAGAATGCCAATTTAATAGAAGAAAGTATTCTTGTATTGAGGGAGTACTTGAGTGGAGGCCCAATATCCTTCTACTACCTTAATACTAAACCTATAAATATAGGCACATAGATCTAATTCCCTATCTTCATATATACATATATTTGCATATGTACATGTCTTTATCTAGACCTCTATAAATATCCTTTGCCTCCCAGCTTTTTCCTTTATTTCCCTTGACTTTCCTCCTGTCCCACTATCATGCTCTGTCCCCACCTGGGTTTTAGCAATTCCTCTTGGTTACATTACCCTTGATCATGTCCTACCCGGCCTCCCACACCCACCTCACCACCAATTTTGATCACTTGTTGTTCCCTTATCCCTGGGTTTGTTAACACCGCTTCCTTTCCCCCACCTCCCCCTATCCCGTGTCACCCAGGAACTGTCGGTCCTATTGTTTTCTCCTCCAGATTGTTCATCCAGCCAATCTTATTTAGACAGACCTGTGGAGATAATAACATGTACAAAAACAAGACAGAGTGAAACCAAGCAACAATATACAACAAAACAACAACAAACCACTGACAAAGAACAAAACACAACAAGAAAGAAAAGATTGTAGTTAGTTCAAGGATCGTTTGTTGCCCTTTAGGAGTGTTTTCCAGTTCAGTCTGTTGGGGTACCATGCCATTGCCCCAAAGTCCACCTTCAGCACTCCCTGGGAACCTTGCCGCTCCATTCCCTTACTGTTCCACTGCACTCCCCCAGTGCTTTGCCTTGGTGTGACAAGAACAGATCCGGCGTAATTCCCACAACTGTGTCTCCAGTGCTGTTCCCTGCAGGGTCATGGGTCAGTGAGGGGCGTCATGTCTCATAGTGGGGCTGGCCATGTGGTCCTCTCTGTGGACTGGCTGCTCTAATTGAGGTCATCGTCCTCAAGGCCTGGTGGGCCAGAATGTACTCCACTCTCTCCTACTCCCCCTTCATCTGCTCCCGTGTGCTCAGATCAGATATGTCCCTCTCCCGGAGCTGCAGATTCAATGCTGTCCTTTGAAATAAATTCTTCTGGGGGGGGGGCAGGTGTCCACTTAGTATTTGGGACTGGTGCCAGCCCCCGAGACCTCTCCCCTGGTTCCCTACTCCACGCCGGAATGCTGCATTCACACCTTGGAGCACTGGGTTGAAGTCTGGTCCCCTTTTCCCTCTTTATGATGCTCCCCCTGCGTTCCAGCTGTGTTCAAGTTCCCTCGGAGCAACTCTCCTGGGCTGGATTCTGCCGAGTCCCTCTGGTATGTGTCATTCTGTCACCACCACGAACCCTTAGTAATTTATAAATTATTATTTTTTCATGTCTTACACTGACCAATCTCTCCCTTCACCTGATTTTCTGTTGTCCGTCCCCCAGGGAGGCGGTTAAATGTAGATCATTGTGATTGATTTCCCCTTTCTTCTCCCACCTTCCCATTCCCCTCCTGGTATCAATACTCTCATTATTGGTCCTTAGGGGGCTTATCTGTCCTGGATTCCCTGTGCTTCCAGCTCTTATCTGTACCCATGTACATGCTCTGGTCTTGCTAGATTTGTAAAGTAGAATTGGAGTCATGATAGTGGGGGTGGTGGTGGGGGAGGAAGCATTAAAGAACTAGAGGAAAGTTGTGTGTTTCATCTGTGCTATACAGCACCCTGACAGGCTCATCTCTTCCTTGTGACCCTTCTGTTAGGGAGTGTCCAATTTTCTACACATGGGCTTTGGGTTTCTACTCCACACTCTTCTTCATTCACATTGAGATGAGTTTTTTGGTCTGGGTCTTTGATGCCTGATACCTGATCCCATTGACACCTCATGATCACCAGATTGGTGTGCTTCTTCCATGTAGGCTTTGTTGCTTCTCTCCTATATGGCGCTTGTTTGTCTTCAAGCTTATAAGACCCGAGACACTATATCTTTTGATAGCCAGGCACCATCAGCTTTCTTCACTACATTTTCTATGCACCCATTTTGTCTTCAGTGATCATGTTAGGAAGGTGAGCATCATGGAATGTTGACTTATTAGAACAAAGTGTTCTTGCATTGAGATAGTACTTGAGTAGAGGCCCAATATCTATCTGCTACCCTGATACTTAACATATAAATATATGCACATAGATCTATTTCCCTATCATTATATATAAATATATTTACATATGCACATGCCTGTATTTAGACCTCTATAAATGTCCTTTGCCTCCTAGTTCTTTCCTCTAGTCTACTTCCTTTGACTTTCCTCTTGTCCCACCATCATGTTTGGCCTTCATTTGGGTTTCAGTAATTCCTCTCAGTCACATTGGCCTTGATGAAGCCCTACCAGACAACCTACACCCTCCTCAGCATCGATTTTAGATCACTTGTTGTTCCCTTGTCCCTAGGTTTGTTAACCCCACTTCCTATTCCCCACCTCCCCTCTCCCATGCCCCTCCCTGCCCTCTAAACCATTGGTCTGTTGTTTTCTCTTCCGGATTGTTTATCCTTTCTTTTTGTTTTTGTGATAGTCAAGTTTCTACTGTTCTCCTGGATTGGGTTAATACTTATGCTCAACTTTGTAAAAGGTTTAACTCTTAGATATGTGACATGCCTTCCCAACCTCAAGTCAAATCTTGCTTTCCTTGGTGATCTTTCCATTCATAACCATCCAGTTGATGCTGACTCATAGCAAGCCTATAGGACAGGGTAGAACTGCCCCTGTGAGTTTCTGAGACTGTAACTCTTTTTTTTTCTCAAAGAGTAATTGTTTATTAAGAAAACATCCCAGCCCAGTCTAGATCAAGTCCCTAAATCCAATATTAACCCATATGTCCAATACCAATCATATAACACATGCAATGACACCTAATGCAGAAAGGTCACAGGACAGTGGGTGGGAAGTCTTATGGATCCAGTGGCCGTGGAAGCATCTCAGTGCTGGCATGGGCCTCCACATGGCTCCTCCAGCTCCAGGGCTCTGGCTCTATCAGCATTGCTCCATGTAGCTTGTCAGCAGGAAGACAAGCAGAGCATGTATCTGGACTCCAGTGAGCTATGAATCTCCCTTGTGCCTCCAAATGATGTCATCAAGCTGCGACCTAATTGACAGGCTGGATTCCACCCCATCACAAGTCATCAGGAGATTATGTAACTGCCACACCCTACCCTCATAGTATTGCTGAGGATACCTGGGTTTTTTAAGTCCCTTTCAGATGACTGGTGCTGCCATTGACTGAGATGGCACCAACTTGTGGGAGCCTGTTTGTACCTCCTATCAAGAGTAAGTATTTTGCTTTGTGCAATAAGTTAAGGGTTGTTGTTAGGTGTCATTGAGTCAGTTCCGACCCATAGCGACCTTGTGCACAACATTACAAAACACTGCCTGCTCTGCACCATCCTATGCTTGAGCCCATTGTCTCAGCCATGGTGTCAAGCCACCTTCTTGAGGGCCTTCTTCTTCCTTGCGCCCTTCTACTTTACCCAACATGACGTCCTTCTCCAGGTGCTGGTCTCTCCTGACAACATGTCCAAAGTATGTGAGATGAAGTCTAGCCATCCTTGCCTCTAAGGAGCACTCTGTCTGGACTTCTTCCAAGACTGATTTGTCTGTTCTTTTGGCATCTCATGGTACTGTCAATATTATACATCAATTCTTGTTTGGTCTTCTTTATTCAATGTTCAATACAAGACTCACCGGAGGTAGTCTGGGTTCTCAAGAACTGGGTCTCAGCTCCTCTTGGTGGTACACGTGGAGACGGGAGAGGAGAGGTCAGAAGAGAGCGAGACTGTAACCCTTTATGGGAGTAGAAAGCCTCGATTTGTCCCATCATCTTTCTGCTACAGGGATCTAATTCGGTTGCTCTTGGTCTATGGATACAAGAACAATGGAGAAATAGTTCATTATTACAGGAAATCATTATTACTAAAATTTCTATTGATAAAGATCCATTCAGATCTTTTTTGGATCTGAACAAAAGCCAGCCATAATTTAACGTTAGTCTTGATACAATCTTTATTTTAATGAGTAAAGTCACTCAAAAAGGATTAACTAAAAATCTTTCAGATCTGTATTAAAAAGTACTCTTTGTATTGTAGGCTCATAGTCAATAACTGTGTGGTTGATTCATCTGGTTAACAGCTCAAGTAGCAGACCGAGCTAGGATGTACCCTTTGCTGGGAACAATCTGCCCATGCCATTGTGATACCCCAGTCCTTACCAGACCTGTGGGATGGCTTCCATTAGCTAAATGCGCATCAGTTATAGCCTCACAAGCTATTGATTACTGTACCACCAACTGGCTATGACACTCATGGATGTATTGGATTGCTCCTAAGGGTACCTGCTGGCTCTGTGGAACTAAGCTTTGGTCCTAGCTTCCACCAGGATGGAAGAGAAAATGCACTCGAGGCGAGAGATGGACTCGAGGATTTGTTTTAACTGAACTCACGTTAGCAACTAATGCACTCAATCAGTGTTTCATTGATATCATCATTTAGTGGTAGTATTTACATTTCAGATAGGACATAAAGATCTTATGGGGGTGGGAGACAGGGAGGGTGAGGGGATTTGGGGCACAAACAAGGCATCCTGGAGGCGGGGAGCAAGCACCGGAACTGATTGTGATTATGTGTATACAACTCATTTTAAATGTGACTTAACCATGGAGGTGTATGATTTGTGAATATACATTTTTAAAAGTGTTGATTTAATGTGAGAAATGTAGCCAATGTCATTGAGCAATATGTATAGCAATTGTTTAATGGGGTCCTAATTTGCCATGTAAACTCACCAGAACACAATAAAATATATATATATATTTTTTAAAACTTTTGGTACATGTAGAATTGTTGCCATTAAGTCAGTTCCAATCCATAGTCCTCATTTTGATGAACAATTAGTGTTTTATCTATCTATTTATTTTTGAAGTTGAGAAAGGTTTTATTGAGGCAGGGAAAGAACTCCTGGGAGGGAACGGAGAGCTGAGAAGGTCGGGGGCATCGTGAGCCCCCAGGCGGGTTCCAAGAACCAACAAGTTAGGTCAGGGAAATCACCAGTGCATTTGTTTCTGTTGTTAAGTTCTTAGGTGCCATCGAGTTGGCACCAAGGCTTGGCGACCCTATGCCCAACGGAACCACACACTACCCAGTCCTGTGCCACCCTCACAATTGTCCCTGGGCTTGCGCTCCTTGTTGCAGCCATGGTGTCAATCCATCTCCTGGAGGGCTTTCCCCTTTTTTGCTGCTGATTATTTTCTCAGCATACAGATTGAGTAAGTATGATGAAAGGATACAACCTTGCTACACACCTTTCCTAATTCTAAGCCACTCCGTGTCCCATTGTTCTGTCTGAGTGACTACCTCTTGGTGTAATGTGAAGGTTTTCTATCAACACAACTGAGTGCTCATGGAAATAATATTGCATTCTTATATTCTGTATAGTGTATTGTGATTCACACAGTCAAATGCCTTTGCATAGTTAATAAAACACAAGTAAATATCTTTCTGGCGTTCTGTTTTTGTTTACGATCCATCTGATGTCAGCAATGGTATTCTTCCTTATGCTCTTCTGAATCTGACTTGAATTTCTGGCAGCTTCTTGTCAATGTACTGCTGTGACCATTGTTGAATGATCTTCAGCAAAAAATAAACAAATAAAAGGCTATGCACATGTGACATCCATGATATTGTTTACTAATTTCTGCAGGATTACCTTTCTTTCGATTCCTTCCAGCTAGTTGGTCACATAGCTGTTTTCTAATCCCTGGCATAGACTATTGAGGGCTGCTAGTACTTTGTCAGCTTGTTGAGACATTTCAATGGGTATTGAAATGTCAGTTTCTGGAGTCTTGTTTGTTTTTGCTAACATCTTCAGTGAAGCGTGGACTTCTTCCTTCCTCTTTCTTTCCTTTTTCCTTCTTGATCATATGCCAGCTCTTTTTTTTTTTTTTTTGCCAACTCTTGAAATTACTATACCTCAACCAATTCCTTCAAATTCCTTTCAAAGACACAGTGACTCTGGGTATTCCTGCCATCCTCTTTTGACACTTCTTGAGTCAGTCAATACTGCGCCATAGAATCCTTCGGCATTGCAACATTTTTTTCTTCATTTCTGTCAGTTTGAAAATAGGCTGAGCATGTTCGCCCTTTTAGAATTTGTAACTCCAGGTTTGTACACATTTAATTCTATTACTTCACTTCGATTCTATTACTTCACTTTGTTTTTTCAAGCTGCTCTTGAAATTCTCTGTTCAGCTCTTACTTCATCTTTTCCTCCATTCCCTTCAGCTACTCTATATCGAAGAGCAAGTGTCAAAGCCTCTGTGGACATCCACTTTAGTCTTTCTTTCCTGTCTCTTTAATGAGTTTTTGCTTTTTCATGTATGATGTACTTGCTGTCAGGTCGCTAGGGTTTAGTGTATAAGATCTGCTCTTGAGCTACTGTCTAGCTTCATTCACGTGGGATGGACTCAAGGTCGTATTTGGCTCTCGTGGACTTATTTTCATTTTCTTCAACTTCAACCTGAACTTGCACGAGGACAATTGGTGGTCTGTTCCAGGTGGTTCTTGTTTCAGCTGGTGATCTTTCACTTCTCCACCTTCTCTTTCCATTGATGTGGTCAATTGATTCCCATGTATTCCAGCTGAGGTTCATGTGCATAGTCACTGATTATGTTGTTGGAAAAGGTATTTGCAATGAAGAAACCATTGGTTTTGTAAAATTCTATCCCATGATCTCCGTCTTTGTTTCTAACCAAGGTCAGATTTCCAACTGTGACCCTTGTCCATTGGAGAAAAGTCGTATTCCAGAAACAGAGCGTCATCATGAGATCTGATGGCTGGGTGTATATTCCTGACAATGGTGCTAACATCTCCTTCTATGCAAAACATATGCAACGCGTAGCATCTCATCTCATGATCGCGTTCCCTCTTTAAATGAAATTGTGAGTAACTGGTTTTCCTTTTGGGAATGGATGGTGGGAAAAAATGCTACTCTGTTTTGGAATCTTTCTATTCTTTCTAATTTCTGTTGTAAAATACTGCTTAGCTTTAGTTCAACATATTTTACACATGAAACGCTGTGTTTCACAACCGTTTGCCCAGCTCATAAAATTATGGAAATGTGTCTACCAGAAGGTATCTGTGACTAGCCAAACCAGCTGAAGCCTCCCACTGAGACTCTGATTCATCCTCTCCTGGCCAAATGACAGATCTTCACAATTGAAAGGACTTTCATCAAAAGCTGATGTGCTTCACAACCAATCCTTAATCCCCATACCAAGTGTTCTTTTCTTTATATTTTAAATCAGCTACCTATTGAAACTGGCTCTAACTCTGTTTAGTTTCAAAAACTGGATTCATTCTCTGAATCGCTATAGCAAGTAGTATAGAAATACATTAGATGTTAATGCTTACGCCCACAATGCAGCACTAGTTGTTATGCAAAAGGTCATGCATTTTGAAGAAACAGAAATTCCTTAAAGAACAATTTGGTTCTTCAATTTGATCAATGACCTTCTTTCAATGATTCCTATTAATTCAGTCATGCTCCTACATACCTTTCCTAAAAGCAAAACAAAAAAAGGAAGAAAAATCACGGAAGCAGATGTCCAAGCTATGGCGGGATGGATGGGCATCAGTGGTGGTGCCCTGCTATCTACATGAGAGTGACTGGGCACTTCCAGGGAAGCATCCTCCAATGAACAGGTGGTGCCTAGCGACATCCTTTCATGGCAATTATCTAGGGTCTTCAAAGTCTATTTTGAATAGGCAACCATCTAATAAGCATCAAAACGTCCTTGCAAAAGACAAGTTACTCATTTGTGGGTGACATGCCATCTGCTTGCCCTGAGACTGAAGCACCACATACAGCAAGGTGAAGAATTGATAGACAGAAGAAGAAACTCATAATAGGTGTCAGGAATTTCTCTGAAAAATTCTTGATTAGAAATAGAGATTGTGAAGGAGCACAGAAGGACTAGGTGCTTAGCATAAGAAAAGCCTTCTGTCAAAGACGCCGGCTAGAATCCTTTTCTTTTTTCTATGTACTGCTTATTCTGAGCTGACTCTCAAAGGTCAGCTACACCCCTTAGGGATCCCTGGAAGAGCATGCATTCGGGCTGATCCTTGAGATAACCGTAGAATAAGTCATTCAATGACCAACATGTTATGATGAGCAAAATGATGGTTAAGGCAACTTGCCACTCTCGGGATTCTGTGAAAGCTTGATTTGGGAAATGCCAACTAGTCAACTAACCCCAAATTTTCTTTCGGGAAGTTTCTGGATCCTCTGTTTTTCACCTCTGTGAGACTTTCCTTTTGGTGCGGTATGATGGAGAATCCCGAGAAAGCACCGCTTGATCCTGGATTGCTTTCTTCTCTCCAGAAACGCTTTCATTTTAACAGAAGCTCCAGTTGGCTCTTAGACATTCTCACAATTGTTTTTGCCTTTTCTGGAAGGATACAATATGCATCTTTCAACTTTTTTCCTTTGTTTGTTTTGCATGGGGTGAATGTTTGCAGAGCAAAGGAGCTCTCCATTCAACAAGTTACACACATTTGTTTCATGTCATTGATTGCAGTCTCTACAATGTAACATCACTCCTCCCATTTCCTCCCTGTGTTTTCCTATCCATTCTTCCTTCCTTCTTCCCTACCCCTTCTGATCCTTGTCCTTGGGTAAGTGCTGCCATTTTGATCTCACCTGGTCGATGACACCTATCTTCCTAGTGCTGCTGTTCCTGTGGTGGACCTGCCTATTGCCCCGCTGAGCACTGAGTCAAGGGGCTGCGTGCATTTCCAAGCCTGAAGTGTGACTACATCGCTTCCACCAGTCTCTAGCCAACCAGTAAGCCTGGTCTTTTTAATATTTTTGAATTAAGAGCTTGGCTGCTAACCAAAAGTTGAAGGTTTGAACCCGTATGCTGCTCGGTGGGAGAAAGATATAGCAATTTGGGGTGGTTTTTGTTTGTTTTAAAGGTATATAGCTTTGGAATTCTCCCTGTGCTATAGAGTTGCTAGGAGGCCATAGGCAATGGGAGCTGTAGGGGCAGTGAATGATTCAATGTGGCTTCTCTAGTCAAAACCGCCAACTCCCCCAAATGATCTTTACCTGCATGGGTCTGTTAAGGAGGTGGGAAGATACTGATAGGATTCACCTGTGAGTAATTGCAAACAGGATTTCCTGGAGTGCCAACCTGCTGTGTATAAAATAAGCCATCTGGGAAACAGGAGGAGGAATCTCATTACCACAAGACCCAGGAGTAGACTGGATCCTCTGGACCCAAGATCCCGGCACAGTGAATCTCCTGGATCCATAAGACAGCTATCCCATCAGAGGAGCAACCGCAGATACAAGAGCCAGAGCATGGAATGAAAGATATCATTCCTGATGTCAGTTGGATCGCAGAAAATAACAGAAATATGCTTACTTGTGCTTTATTGACTATCCAAAGGCATTCCATTGTGTGGATCATAACAACCTATAGATAGCGTTGAGAAAAATAGAAATTCTAGAACATTACATGGTGCACATGCAGAACCTCTACGTGGATGAAGAGGTAGTTGTACAAACAGAACGAGGGTATACTGCATGGTCTAAGATCCAGAAAGGTGTGCATCAGGGGGTTGCATCTTTTCACCAACTTTATTCAAACTGTATACTGAGAAAATAATGAGAGAAGCTGAATTATATGACAAACTCGGCACTGGAGAAAGGTTTATGAACAACCTGCAATATGCAGTGAACTCGGCACTGGAGAAAGGTTTATGAACAACCTGCAATATGCAGTGAACTCGGCACTGGAGAAAAGTTTCTAAACAACCTGCAATATGCAGTGAACTCGGCACTGGAGAAAGGTTTATGAACAACCTGCAATATGCAGTGAACACGACCTTGCTTGCTGAACGAGAGCAGAACTCGAAGCACTTGCTCATGAAGATCAAGGGCTGCTGCCTTTTGGATGGATGGCAACGTAATAAAAGAAAATAAAAATCTTCCCACCTGGACCAATAAGTAACATCATGATAAATGGAGAAAAGATCAAAGTTCTTAAGGATTTCATCTTCCTTGGATCCACAGTAAAATGCTTATGGAAGCAATAGTCAAGAGTTCAAACAACATATTGCATTGGACACATCTGCTGCACAGACCTCTTTTAAAGTGTTAAAAAGATTGGGTGGAGGGAGAGTGGCTTGGAAAGGGGGAACCGATTACAAGGATCTGCATGTGACCTCTTCCCTGGGGGTCAGACAACAGAAAAGTGGGTGAAGGGAGACATTGGACAGGGCAAGATATGACAAAAGAATAACTTATAAATTATCAAGGGTTCATGAGGGAGGGGCCAGTGAGGAGAGAAGGGAAAAATGAGGACCTGATGCCAGGGGCTTAAGTGGAGAGCAAATGTTTTGAGAATGATGATGGCAATGAATGTACAGATGTGTTTCACAATTGATGTACGTATGGACTGTGAGAAGAGTTGTATGAACCCCTAATTAAAAATAAATAAATAAATAAATAATGTGTTAAAAATAAAATGGCCACTTTAAGGACCAAGGTGCGACTACCTGACACAAGTCCAGGCACTTTCAATCGCCTCCTCACATGCATGTGAAAGTTAGACATTGAGTAAGGAAGACTGAAGAAAAAGCACTGCACTTGAATTATGGTGCTGGTGAGGAACACTGGAGGTACCATGGACGTTCAGAAGAACAAACAGATCAATCTTGGAAGACATACAGCGAAAATTCTTGTTGCAAGCGAAGATGGTGGGATTTTGTCTCAGGTAGCTTGGACATGTTATCAGGGGAGACCCCACCCCCCCACCCCAAGGAGGACATCGTACTTGGTAAAGTTGAGGGACAACAAAAAAGAAGGAAGACCCCCCCCCCCAATGAGACATATTGAAGCAGTGGCTATAAAAAAGGGCTCAAACCATTGTGTAGAGGGTGCATGACCAGGCAGTGTGTCGTTCCATTGTGCATTGAGCGGCTATGAGTTAGAACCGACCTGCCAGCATCCAAAAACGGATAATGATCAGGAGCTCTTCTTCATCATCATCATCATCATTTTATTGGGGGCTTTTACAGCTCTTATGACAATACATCCATTGTGTCAAGCACATTTGTACATACGTTGCCATCATCATTTTCAAAACATTTTCTTTCTACTTGAGCCCTTGGTATCAGCTAATTTTCTCCCTCACTCGTGATAATTTGATAACTTCTCCCTCCCTCCTTGATAATTTATAAATTATTATCTTTTCATTTCACCCACTTTTCTGTTGTCTGTCCCCCTGGGAAGGGGTAATAGTTAATCATTGTGATTGGTTTCCCCCTACTGCCCCCCACTTCCCCTTCCCCTCCTTGTATCCTTACTCTCATTATTAGTCCTGAGGGGTTTATCTGTCCTGGATTCCCTGTGTTTCCAGCTCTTATCTGTACCAGTGTACATGCTCTGGCCAGCTGGATTTGTAAGGTAGAATTGGGGTCACGCTAGTGTGGGGGGGGAAGAGCATTAAATAACTAGAGAAAAGTTGTATGTTTCATCAGTGCTATACTGCACCTGACTGACTCTTCTCTTTCTTGTGACCCTTCTGTAATGGGGTGTCCAATTGTCAACAGATGGGCTTTGGGTTTCCATTCCATAATCCCCCTTATTTACATTGATATGATTTTTTGTTCTGGGACTTTGATGGCTGATACCTGATCCCATCGACACCTTGTCATCACCCAAGCTGGTGTGCTTCTACCATGTGGGCTTTGTTGCTTCTCAGCTACATGGCCGCTTGTTTATCTTCAAACCTTTAAGACCCCAGATGCTATATCTTCTGATAGCCAGGCACCATCAGCTTTCTTCACCACATTTGCTTATGCACCCATTTCGTCTTCAGCAATCACGTCGGGAATGTGTGTATCACAGAATGCCAGGTTATTAGAACAAGGTGTTCTTGAGTTGAAGGAGTACTTGAGTGGAGGCCTGTGTCAGTCTAGGTAGACTAGAGAAACAAATTCATAGACACTCATATGTGTATAAGAAAGAGCTTTATATACAAGAGCAATTGAATATTGAGAAAACATCCCAGCCCAGTCCAGATCGAGTCCATAAGTCTGATATTAGCTCATATGTCTGATACCAATCTATAAAGTCTTCTTCAGACTCATGAAACACATGCAATGATGCCAAGTGCAGGAAGATCACAGGCTGGTGGGTGGGAAATCTTGTGGACCCAGTGGCATTTTAAGCATCTCAGCACTGGCAGGGTTCTCTGTGTGGCTCCTCCAGCTTCCAGGGGACAGGCTCTATCACCATAGTGCCATGTGTCTTGTCAGTAGAGTGTCTCTCAGGGAGTGAACTGAGTACGTGTCTCCTGCCTCCAAGGAGGAATACAGGAGTTCCCAGAATCGTCAGGAGAAGGCCATGCCCACACAGATGAGTCATTGGCTATGACCTGATTGATAGGCTAGCCTCCACCACTTCACTCTTAATCCTCTCAAATTGACAAATGATTAAATAACTACCACAAGGCACAATGTCTGTCTGTTGCCTTAATATTTACCATATAAATATATGTATATAGATCTATTCGATATCCTTATATAAAAATATATTTACATATATACATGCCTGCATTTAGACCTCTATAAGTATCCTTTCCCCCTAGTTCTTTCCTCTACTTCCTTTTACTTTCCTTTGTCTCACTATCATGTTCGGCCTGCATTTGGGTTTCAATTATTCCTCTCGGCTACTTTGCCCTGATCAAGCCCCACCAGGCATCCTATGCTTTCCTTGCCACTGATTTTAGATCACTTGTTGTTCCCTTGTCCCTGGGTTGGTTGACAACTCCCTTAATTTTCCTCACCTCCCCCTCTCCTGTGTCCTCTGGAAACCTCGGTCCCATTGTTTTCTCCTCTGGATTGTTTATCCTGCCTATCTTATCTAGATAGACATGCAGTGACAATAATAAGCACAAAAACAAGGCAGAGCAAAACAAAGCAACAAAAGAAAACAAAACCAATGACCAAAAAAAAGAAAAGAAAAGCCTATAAATAGTTCCAGGTCTGTTTTTTGACCTTTAGGAGTGTTTTCGGGTTGAGTCTGATGGGGTGTCATGCCCTGCCCCCAGAGTCTATTTTTGGTATTTCCTGGGGACTTCATTGCTCTGTTCCCCTTGCTGCTCTGTGGCATGACCTTAGTGTTTCACCTGGTGTGGTGGGGTCAGATCAGGCACGATTCCCACACTGTGTCTCCAGTGTTATCCCCCGTAATGCTATGGGTCAGTGAGGGACATCATGCAATATTGTCCTCAGGGCTTGGTGGGCCAGGATGTATTCCACTCTCTCTCCTTCCCTCTTTGCTCCTGTGAGCTCTGATCAGAGGTGCCCCTCTCCCTGAGCTGTAGCTTCAGTGCGCTCCTCTGAAGTGCATTCCTCAGGTGGGGGAGCAGTTAGGGGGGTTTCTCATAGTTGGGATTGGGGCCAGCCCGCAGACCTTTCTATTGGTTCCCAGTTTCATGCTGGTATGTTGCATTCATGTCTTGGTGCTGGAGCATTTCTTTAACTATTTGTTAGTTACCTCAGTGTCTTCTTGAGTGGTGTGTCCATTCATATCCTCTGCCCACTTTCAAGTTGCATTATTTGTCCTTTTTCTTGCTCTGGTGTTGATGTTGAGAGATTGCTCCTTGTCGGATCTGTCATTGCTGAACAATTCCCCCAGTCTCTTTGGACTCTTTTGGTGAAATCCTTTGATGCTCTTAAATGTCTAATTTTCAAGAGGCTGCAATCATCTAGCTTATCCTCTGCTATTTGTATGTTTTCAGTTATGCTTGATAGTGTATTTATGCCAGCTATTAGGACCCATAAGCTTGTCCCTATTTTTTCTTTTTTTGAAATCATTTTATTGGGGGCTCATACAACTCTTATCACAACCCATACATACATCCATTGTGTCTAGCACATTTGTACATTCATTGCCTTCATCATTCTCAAAATATTTGCTCTCCACTTAAGCCCTTGGCAACAGCTCCTCATCTCCCCCCTCCTTCCCCATTCCCTCCTCCCTCATAAACCCTTGATAGCTTATAAATTATTATTTTTTTTTCATATCTTATACTGTCCAATGTCTTGTCCCTATTTTTTCATTGATGATCTTTATAGTTCTAGGTTTTACATTTAGGCTTCTGATTCATCTTGACTTGGTATATGCTGTTTCATTTAACTGTGAGTGGATATTAGTTTTCCAGCTCCATTGGATAAGATGACTGTCTCTTTCTCATTCAGTGAGTTTCAGTCTTTGTCATACATCAGCTCCCTAGGTGAATAGAGCTACTTCTGGGTTCCCATTTCAGTTCCATTTGTCTGTCTATCATTGCACTATCAACTTCACTTTTGAAAGATTTTAACACCCCCTTAGTTGACAGTTTTTCTTTCAATGCTTTTAAAATGTCTCTTCAATCTCTTTTGATGTAATGGTCTCCAATAAGATATTTGCTACCATTTTTATCTTTGTTTTACATATATATTCTGTGTTTCCTCTGGCTTTTATTATTTATTATTATTTTTGTTTATCATTTTATTGGGAGTTCTTGCAGCTGTCATAACATGCCATAGTTCAATCACATCAAGCAGTATTGTACAATTGCTACCACAATCAGTTTCAAAACATTTTCTTGAACTCCTTGATCCCCTACCTCCCTCTCTGGCTGCTTTTAATATCTTCTATTTGTCATTGGTTTTTAGCAATGTGATTATAACGTCTACTGACTTGGCTTTCTTTGTATTCCCTGCCCCCTGCTTGCAGTTTGTTGAGGTTCTTGGATATATGAATTTATGGTCCCTGAAAACAAGCCTGGTAGTCTGCTTCTAGCAGGTCAGTCTTGAAAAACCAATGGAGCAGTTTACACTGCCCACCCATGTAGTGTCAGCATAAGTGTCCTTACGTGACCATAAGTGTCAGCAGCAATGAAAAACAGTTTTCACCAAATTTGGAGAAGTCTCATCCATTATTTCTTTGAAAATAATTTCTAACTTTTTGTTATGGCACGATTTGTGACCCATCACCACCTCCAAATAGGTTCAAGTCTTAACCCTCAACTTTACCCATAAAAGTGACCTAAGTTTTTACTGGGATCTTCAAAGAAAAACCACTGATCCTTTCTTAAAGAAGAGTGAAGAAAAACAAAGATGCAAAGAGAGAATTCATTCAAAGGACTAATGGACTATGAGAATCCCCAGCCTCCTCAATCCTGAAACTAGAAGAACTGGATAGTGCCCAGCTATGCTGTGGACTTGCTCTGAAGGGATGTGTAGTAGGAAGTCCTAGGTAACGTGGGAGAAAAAGATTTAGACATAACTCACAATCAAACAAAGACCAGGCTTACTGACTTGTCTGATTGAGACTGTGATCTTCAAAATCATGGTCTTCGACTCCCTTCAAGGCAGAAACTGAATACACCCTCGTGGCACAAAATTTAGTCAAATGAAAGAAGGGCCCATGAGCAATCACACCCGCAGATACCCACTCATTAGAAACATCAGCCAAAGGTGCAAAGGGAGCATTTGTCCATGGGGAACGCAGCGAGGGCAGGAAGGGAAAGGGCAGAAGGACAAAAGGACACAGTAAAGACAGGGATGAAGTGGGAACAGTGCTGTGACATTGCGGAGATTGTAATCAATGCCACAAAACAGTGTGCCTGAGTTATTGAACTGAAAACCAACTTACTCTGAAAACTTCCACTCAAATCACACACACACCCCCACACAAATGTGGTCTAATTTGAAATAGCATTTCTGCAGTTGAAATTAGCTTACATGAGGTTCTATTGAGGTAGGATACACCCTAATCCATTATAACTGCTGTGGAAGTTACGTAATCTGTAGTCAATTTGAGACTATTAAGAGTGAAGGGGTGGGGTTTAGTCTGTCAGTCAAGTTGCAGCTTGCTGACCTCATTTGGAGGTGCTAAGGCGAGAAATAGCTCGCTGGAGGCAGAGTACACACTCACTCCTTAGGATACATTCCTGTTGACAAGGCACATGGAGCTATGCTGACGGCAGCCAGAGACTTAGAGCTGGAGGAGCTGTGGAGACCCATGTCAGTGCTAAGATGCCTCTACCGCCACTGGATCCACAAGACTTCCCACCCACTGGCCTGTGCACTCAGCATCACTGCATGTGTTCCATGAGTCTGAAGAGGAATTTATAGACCGGTAGTGGACATATGGGCTAATATCAGATTTATGGACTTGATCTGCAACTACTCTTTATATATAAAACTCTTTCCTATACACATATGAGTGTCTGTTAATTTGTTTCTCTGGTCTAACACAACTGGTGTCCTCATAAAATGAGAAGAGGCATGGAGACACAGGGAAGAAGGCCATGGGGGAATGGAGGCAGAGACTGGTGTTTTGCTCCCAGCCAAAGAATGTGGGACTCCCAGGAACTGGACTCCCAGGAACTGGACTCCCAGGAACTGGAAACGCAAGGAAAGAGCTTTTGCTTGAGGTGTCCGAGGGAACGTGGCCCTGACAGAACGTTGATTTTAAACTTCTGATTTTCAGAACCGTGAGAAAACAGATTTCTATTGATTGAAGCTGCTCAGATTGTGACTGCCTGCTAGGGCAGCCCTAGGAATCTAACCTCCCCCGCCCCCCCCCTGCCTTGCCCCACCCTCTCATTCTGGGCTGCAGTAAGGCTGCTTAATGCTGCATCACCCTCGTTGACTTCTGCTCATTCTTTTAAGTCAGTCTTTGTCTGTGTGTTTTCACATTCAGCACTTTTAACTTACTGAGTGTCTAATCTGCTCTTACTCTCATCTGGTTTATTCTTTATGTCTTTTATCTTTTCTGTTTTTCTCCTCATGTTGATCCTGCTTTTGGAACATATCGTACAGGTGATCCCCAGGTTAAGGGGGCCCTGTTTACCTACCACCAAGAGCTACGAACCAATCCTCCTAAACCCTTATATTACCCAGTAGGCTAAAACTTTGAGGTACATCCAGTGAGTCACAATAACGAATAGACATTACCTGAAAGCAGTGTTATTTCTTCACTACAATGTTATCACTTTGCAGATGTTTTAGTGTCTGAGCGTTCTGCAGAGGAAGGCACACTATTTGAGGGAGGATGTCACACAACCCTAACTGTTTGGGCCGACATCCAAATTAGATTGCAAACAGACTTAGGAACAAAACCCATTCATAGTCTGGAGACTGCCTGCAGTCATGATTTAAATGTCCTTCTTTGCCTACCTTTTTTTAAATTAATTAATTTATTTTTTTAAATTATTATTCAAACAAGCTTCATTTGTATTTATTTAGCCTTTTGACTCTGTGCTTGTGCCTTCAACACTTTCACCACGATTTTCTGCTCCTCAATCAGGAAAGCGCGCTTGATCCTGTCTCGGACACATTTAGCGCACATGGACCCACCATAAGCCCTGCTGACGTGTTTTTTGGTTTTGGACAACCTCATGAGAACTTTGGGTCTCACAGCACGGACCCCTCGAAGTCGGCCCGGGCACACGCCACATGCAGATTTTGGAGCTTTCCCAACCTTCTTTGTATACAGGTAAATGATTCTGTTACCAGGGGTTCGGGACAGTCTAGTTTTGTTAGAGGCGGTGTTGTAGGACAGCCTACGCCGGTAGGTCAGACGCTGAACCATTTTGAATGCCTCCACACAGCGTCTCCCGAAGAGCCTTTGCCTACCTTTTTTTAAAAAATAATTTTTTTTCTTTCCCAGCCCCCCTCCTCCCGCCCCTCCTAAAAATAATTTTATTGGGGGCTCTTACAACTCTGATCACAATCCATACATACATCTATTGTGTCAAGCACATTTGTACATTTGTTGCCATCATCATTCTCAAAACATTTGCTTTCTACTTGAGCCCTTGGGATCAGCTCCTCATTTTCCTCCCACCCTCCATGCTCCCCCCTCCCTCGTGAACCTTGATAATTTTATAAATTATCATTATTTTGTCATGTCTTACACTGTCCGACATCTCCTGTCACCCACTTTTCTGTTGTCCGTCCCCCAGGGAGGAGGTTATGTGTAGATCCTTGCAATAGGTTCCCCCTTTCTACCCCACCTTCCCTCCACCCTCCAGTATCTCCACTCTCACCACTGGTCCTGAAGGGATCATCTGTCCTGGATTCCCTGTGTTTCCAGTTCCTATCTGTACCAGTGTACATTCTCTGGTCTAGCCAGATTTGTAAGATAGAATTAGGATCATGATAGTGGAGGGGAGGAAGCATTTAAAAACTAGAGGAAAATTGTGTGTTTCATCGTTGCTACACTGCATCCTGACAATCTCATCTCCTCTCCATTTTTATTATCAGTAGCTTCTTGATCTGTTAATAGTGATTGGTTTTCCTCCTACTTCTTTGAATAACTCGTATTTTTTAATGCCAGATATTTTTTGGTACTATAACTTTTGAAAAAATCTTTTAAAATATTGTGGGGCTGTTTTGTGGGGTGCAGTTAAGTGACTTGGAAATATTTTACTTCGCTCAAGCTCGCTTTGGGCCTGAGTGCAGGCAATTTGCTTCAAAGGCCTCTAGGCTTGGTGTTTTCGGAAGTCTTTCCACACTAGCTTGTGGGAACACACACTTTGTCCAGCCTGTTGCCTCTGAGGGATGGGTCTGTCTGCTCCTCTGCAGTCTGTCTGCTTCCCTAACACCAAGAGCTTCCTCACATTTATGTACAGAATGGTACCCAGACAGGGATGCCGGGAGACTCCTAGGCAGGTAGGGTGTGTGTGTGTGTGTGTGTGTGTGTGTGTGTGTCTCCTCTCCCATCCTCAGTTGCACAACTTCCCATCACCTGGCTCTTCTCTGAACTCTACCCCATGACTACAAAAGGCCTGTTGGGGGTTCCTCCTCCTGAAACGCTCCCCACACAGGGATCTGGAACACGTGTGGGGCTCACTCGTTCCCTTTTCTCTCAAAAACCACCTGCTGCTGGTTGCTACTGCCTTAAAACCACCATCTCATACATTCTGTTAAGTTTTAAAGTTGACTAAGGCAGAAAAGAAAAAAAAATCTGATCCCTAGATTTCCATCATGGCCCAAAGCAAAAGTTGCCTTTATTTTTTTAAGTGACTTTTAAAAAATGGAAGCATGACATTCATACATAAAAGCGCACAGATCCCAGCAATTGCACTCCTATATATACACGAACGTTTCTCAGAGTGGGCGATACCCTCTGGGGGCGCTGGGATGATCCAGGGCGCTGCAAACGGTGATTCCTACACCTCATCCTGGATTACGCGCTATAGTAACAATAGGTTTTAATTGCTAGGGGGAGCAGAGTACTTTTTTTCCCCCTGAAAAGGCAGTGGTAGATCAAATAAATCTGGGAACCTCCGGTATATAACCAAAAGATGTGAAAACGAAGCTCAGACAGACACTGGTACACTCATGTTCATGGCAGCGCTCTTCACAGGAGAGAAAGCAACCTAGATGCTTGCCAACAGACGGATAATAAACAAGATGCAGTAGTCCACACCTGTGATTGGGTCCGACCCAGCCAGTGGAAGGAATGAAGTCTGGATGCATGCTGCTATATGGGTGGAGCTTGAAAACACGATGCTAAATGAGATAAGTCAATCCACCCAGCCTGTGGACCAGCAGTCCGAATGTATAAATCTATGCATCCCTCACTGCCATGAGAGTCATTGCTGACTCAGAGCGACACCCTGGGGGTTTGTCAGTCTGTAACTGTTTCAGGGTAGTAGAAAGCCCAATTCTCCCCTCCACACACACCCCCGGGAGCTGCTGGTGGCTTTGAACTGCCAACCATACAGATCACAGTCCTACGTGTAACCATGACCCCACCAGGGTCATGGGTATGTTTCCCAATATACACACACTGAGGGATATAAAAATCATGTGCAAAAATGATCATGTGAGTCGCCATCTAGTTGATCCCTGACCGGCTTGGCATCATAGCAACCTGGCAAAGGAGGCAGCTGTTGTGGGAGGCAATTAGCTGCCCGCTCCAGTTCCACTTCCTCCTCCTGACGCTCCTCTTGCTCTTGCATGTGGACAGAGAGCAAGTGTTGTGTCTTGATGGCTACTTGCAAGCTTTTATGGCCTCAAAAACTCCACCATGAACTTGAGAGCACAGCAGGTGGCCGGTGGAACCAGGAACCTAAATCTCCAAAGCCAGGAAGCAAATCTCTGGAAGTGTGTGGTTGTATGTAAGCATTCTCAGCAGCTGCTCTTCTGTCTTTGTCACTTTTATCAGCATATCACACAATTTCTGCCAGTTCCACTTTCCATAGGTGTATAACTTATTGATAGAAATTATAATAATTGTTTGTACAACCCGCCCCCCCCCCAAAAAATCACTGCCATCAAGTTGATGCTGATTCATGGTGACCCTATAGGACAGGTCAGAACTGCTCCTGTGCATTTCTGAAACTGTAATACTTTACAGAAGTAGAAAGCCCCATCTTTCTCCCAAGGGGTGGCTGGTGGATTTGAACTGCTGACCTTGAGGTTAGCAGCCCAACTTGTAACCACTATGCCTCCCAGGCTCCTTGGTGCCACTGTACCCCTAATGTGTTTTGTGTTTCCGCCATCACTGTGAATCCCTCTTCCCCACCCCTCCCTGTCCCTGGGAACCGCTAATAAATTCTGGTCTCTGTGCGTTCGCCTTTCTGGTGAGATTTTACTGGCTGCTTAGAACATTCTGTCGGCATAATCACCCTCTCAGACTGAAGCCGCTGCAGGGTGCCAGATTGAAATTCTTGGATGTGAACAGTTTCTTCTTCTCAGTGACGCTTGAGCTTTCCAGAGGACAAGGGTGGCGGACCTATTTTCTGCCAAGGGCCATTTGGATACCATCATTTTCCATCCATACAAATTATCCACCTAAAAATGAGTCTGCGCTGTGTTGGTCTTAGGTGACGGCTGGAACGGCTGCTCCATGGGGAGGTGGGTATCGATGGTGGTTGGTATTGATGGCTGTGCCGCACATCCCCCAGCCCTGGCCGCAAGCGTTCACTCCTTGCCCTTTGTGCTCGCCCACATGGTTTGATCAGGATTTGAACAGGAAGAGATAAAGGTCGTGGGAGGGAAGCAAAGGCATTCCTGGCAGAGAAAAGAAGTTGTGAGAGGGCCGGGATCCAGACTGCCTCTTCCAGGACTGCGTGATTTCTGAAGCTGCCCCTTACTCCTCTGTCTGTGGAAATGGCATCCCTTGGAATTGTGCAGTGCGCAAGCTGGGGCGCCGTACACAGCGGGCGAGTTTGTCGTGCGAAGGATCGATAAGAGAGTCGGTGTGATGGGGTCAAGGTGGGCAGGATACAGCAGCAAGAGAAGCCAGCGTCAGAGTTAGAACACTGTCACTGACTCGGCCTTCCACAGAGGCTTACTTTCAAACCCCACCACACCCCCGCCCATAGGAGAAGAGAGACGGTCCTGCCACCAGCTCCCTCCTCCTGGGTCCTTTAGCCTTCTGAGCCAGCAGGGCGGGTGTCCATTGACTGGGGCCCAGGTGCAACCCGAGCCAGGAAGAAGAAATGTTGAGCGCGCCCTGGCTTGTCTTGCTACACAACTCTGGTCTCAGCGAGTTGAGGAACCCACGCCCTGCCCTTCCTCTGTCTTGGGCTTCTCTGGCCGTGTCGGTTCAGCACACTCCTTCGCCTGGGAAAACTGGGCAAACCTGGCCGAACCCCTGGGTCGCTATGACTGAGTCACCTGGGATGGTTTCTGAGGATGCAGACAAGTGAAAAAACCCTGGAGTCCTCCAGCGTCTCCCCCATGTCCCTCAGCCTAGAGGGTTTTCCTCCAGAGAAATTCTTTGGGTTGGCGCTCTTTGCCCCTACGTGCACGGGACCTTTTGTTTCCCTGTGTGCCTTTGTTTTCTTTTCCTAAATCAATTGATCAGGAGCTCTTACAGATCTCATAGCAACGCACAATTCAATTAGATGACGATAGTTGAACAATGACTGCCACCATCAGTTTCAAAACATTTTCTTTCTTCTGGAACTCTTTGATATCAGCTCCCCTTTACCCCTCCCACCCCCACCCTGCCCCCCAGGTGCCCGTGTGTCTAGCTTGCTTGTTAATGGCATTGAAGGGTTAAGGTAGAGCCTTCCTTGGGGGACACAAGAGGCTGCTTGCCGTCTGTGCACGGAGGAGTTACGTTCAGAGGCAGGCTCTGTCCTCCTTCCAGCGACCTGGACAAAAGGTGTGTTCCTTCAAGTAGAAACCGGGACTAATGAAAGGGCTCCAGGGAGCGGCAGGGCGAGAACCCCTCTTGGCTCTGGCTACAAAGGGAGGGAGTGGGAAGAGAAAGAGGCAGGACACGGAGCCCAGGAAAGGCGCTCATCCATAGGGGCACCAGGCTTCTGGGGCTTGAGCTTGTATTTCCTTCATGACGCCAGATGTCAGCTAAAGGCTGGGCGCCCGGGTCTAAGTGAGAGACACCAGGAGTAGGAACTTTTCCAACCTAGCTTTTTGGTTTATTCTTCGGCTTTGTACGAGGCCATCTTTTAAATCAACCAGGGGGCACCTCTGTGCGTTTAAAATGGGTTCAACATGGGCTTGGGCCCTCTGAGGAGCAGAGAACCCCAGACTCAGACTCTCCCTGTAAGGAGGCCACTCAGCGAGAGGCTGCCCAACTACACACGCGAGACTACCTAAGGAACAGCCCAACGGCATGTGATGTTTGTTTCTATTTTAAGCCAAAATTAATATTAGCATGAACTCCCCGAGCAGACACCAGCTGGGTGCCAGAGAGAGTGTTGAAAGTATCCCAGGAGGAGGGGAGAGGCTGGAGCTCAGAATTGTGTTGATGAGCTGTGTGTGAGCTGTCACATACACTGTAATGTCTATAATGTTCTTTACAAACAAGTACACAAGCACCATGAAAGACCAAATCTCATTAGATGCTGAACTATGTGTCCTGACTACCCTGTTTCCCCGAAAGTAAGACACCCACTGAAAATAAGACCTACTTACAGTTTTGCCTCTCTCTGAAATATAAGGCATCCCCCCGAAAATAAGACCTCCCTGAAAATAAGGGTTTGGATTGTTATGGTGATGTTCCAGGAGATGACATGACTGTCATTGAATAAATGAGTAAATGTACCATAGATTGTTGTACATGGAAATAAGGGTAATAAAAAGAAATCTTGATATTGTAGGATTCACAGTTTGTCTGGTTATGCTGGTTTGTGATGACAACTACTACCATGCCGTATACAGGTAATAAATTTCCTTTTTTGTTGTTCAACAATAAATGTGTACCGTATTCTTCTTCATGGAAAAATAAGATATCCCCTGAAAATAAGACATAACGCATCTTGGGGAGCAGAAATTAATATAAGACACTGTCTTATTTTCGGGGAAACAGGGTAATTGAATTCAAGCATAGCAATAAGCCGGAGGATGGCCCAGGACCAGACAGCATTGTGTTCTGTTGGGTACTGGGTCGCTATGAGTCAGAAACAAAGCAGCAGCAGCTGACAACAACTACAATTACAACAACTCAAGGCTACCGGCAGGGCGGAGTGGTCCCCAGGCACCCAAGAGGCTCTAGGTGTGGAAATGATTCAGTCTCTTACTGGCCTAGAAGCTAAAGGGGACGTCTCAAAACGCTCAACTGCTACCCAGTCCATTTGGACCCATAGACACCCTATAGGACAGGGAGGGAGGCCCCTATGGATTTCTGAGACCATAACTCTTCAAAATCATTTTATCGAGGGCTCTTACAGCTCTTATCACATGCATCCATTGTGTCAAGTGCATGTGTACATAAGTTTGCCATCATCATTTTCAAAACATTTTTTTCTACTAGAGCCCTTAGTATCAGCTCATCCGCCGCCCTGCCCCTCCCCCGGATTTTATACTCTATGGGAGTAGAAAACCTTGACATTCCCCCTTAGAGAGGCTGGTGGATTTGAACCACCGACTCTGCCAGTAGCAGCCTAGAGTATAGGCACCACGCCACCAGGGCACAGAATTCCAAGACACGACCAAGGGGCTTCGTGGACAGGCGAAGAGAGTGCGGGGAAAGAGAAGCGGTCCTCAGAAGCATTGCCACGTGGGTGCAACGTTAATGCTTGGAAACAATGTTCACGGGCTCGCTCTTCTGTGTTTTCCTGACAGCAGCCTTGAGCCTTTGGCAGGACAGAGATCCCTGCTCACAAGGCGAGATCGCTGGCAAGGACTTGTTATGTTTGCTCCCTCAGCATTCCTCCCACGTTCGACAACCAGGAATTGGGGTTTTCCTTGGAGAAGCATCCCTGTCTACTCGCAGGCCAAGCGGGTGGGGATGCTATCCCCCAGCTACTTGAGTGAGTGGCAGGCTCACACCCACAACCTCTGCTGCGGTCATTGGTTGGGAGGATGAAGGCGACACAGAAGACAGCAGCCAAGAGACCATTTCCCGATGACAGTGGTTGGGCCCTGAGATCCAGCTGCGTCTGAAGTCAGAATGCTGATGGGAGTTTTCACCGGAGGGAGCCATGACATCTGCTTCTTCGGTGAAGCCAGTTTGAATTTCGTTTCCGTTACTTGCTACGGAAAGCGTTTTAATTGCGACAGCTGATGAACCTCAGAGAAGGGACAGGGGCGCAGGGTTTTATGATTTCTTAGACTAGATGTAATGAGTATCCGACGGCCGGGCGGACAGACTGCTGGGGCCTGACTGAAAGACGGGCTGGGGAAATCAGGCTAGGAAATACGGGATCTCAGAAGGTGTTTGGCCAATTCAGAAAACTCTCTTGACCTCAAAGGCCCTGGACAAGACGCTTCGACACTTGACATGACGATTAGCTGAGACGTAAGACCGCCTGGGAGGAGGGCGCAGGAGCTGGCAGGGTTCCTTTCTGTTGTGCACAGGGCAGCCGAGGCAGAAGCGACTCCAGGACACCCAATGAGAGCAATCCCAGAGACTCACGGTGATGCCAGCGGACAAGCAACGACCGCTTGCGCTTGCACAGGCTTTCCGAGGCAGTACTTGTGGAAGGAAGCAGCCTTTTCGCATCTTTCTTCCACCAAAGGGTCTTTGGGCTCACTGCAGAGGGCTTGACTTCTGTGCACCAAGCTGTCTCCGCCTGCCGGGAAGGACCCTGGATTCCTACCATGCAAGGAGCCAACCGGCCACGGGCAGCAGAATAGCTGAATGCACCCTTTCTCTCCTTCAAATGAAGAGGGGAGAGGTGGCAGGGAGGAGGAGCGAGAAGGCATGAAAGGAGGTGGAGAGGGTCATTTGAAAAACAAACAGCACATAAAACTGAAACCAAACCTGCTGCCCTCCAGTGGACTCTGATTCCACCCATGCGCTGGGACACAGTCAAACTGCCCTGTCAGGTGCCCAAGGCTGTCATTTCTACAGAAGCAGACGGCACTGTGTTTCGCCTACAGAGAGGCCAGTGGGTTTGAACCTTGGACCTTTGGTTTGGCAGCCAAACTTGCAACCCCTGCACCACCAGGCATCCTCTTCTCCATGCTGCCTCTCTGCTTACCTTATTCTCATACCTTCCCACTGCTCCCTGAAAAATCACGCATCCACCCTACCCTCCTCCTTCTCTTTGTCCATGTTGGGGTTCTGTTTCTGCTCGGGGGCGTTCCCGTGGATTTTGTGGGCTGGTGCCCCCTGAGAGTGCAGCAAATGAGACAGCAGGGGCTCCCTACCGGGGTCCCATGTTGTCACGATGGGGAGCCGTGGGGGGGGCTATACAGAAGGGGGTTTTAGTCCCACTCTGTGACCAAGAGACCATGGGAGAATCATGTCCCCTCTCTAAGCCTCCATCTCCCCTCCCCAGCTGCCTCAGGGGTTCTGGTGAGACTGGAGACTGGAATGAGATAAAGAACCGGGCAGTTCTTTGTAAATGATCAAGGCCTGAACAAACAAGGTATTGTTCCCCACTGCTGAGTAAATTCCATCGATGGGGCAGAGGCCTGTCCCCTTCATCCCCATGCTTCTCTTTCTAATCACCCCTCATGCCTTTATAGCTTGTTGAGTTTTCCAAAGTGCTTTTATAGAGAGCGTGTCATTTTCAGGTGGCTGGACAGGGCTGCCCCTTGCTGGGCAAATAAGGGCACAGGCGCAGAGGGGGAGAAGTCACAGCCGGCCAGCATCACGGGGCACATTGGGGCCGAGCCAGGCCAGAGCTCGGGTTTCTTGCCTCCAGGCTCTGGGCCTGCTCCCGCCTCCAGGGGCGACTGTGTTTCCAGCATGTCCCAGCTGTTGTCCTCTTTTGAGCCTAGACCCTGGGAGAACAGACAGGATCTAAGGGGATCAACTTCCCCATCATTGTGCACGCGGCCTTTGGGTGGAGCTGCTTCAGAGGACACTTAAGCCTTTGCCAGTGAGACAGACTTGGACTTGATGTCTTAAAAAAAAAATCTGTCCTAGGCTCATGGGAGCTTACCCAGCTCCTTTGTAAGTGACAGTGGCCCAGCCAACAGGCCAAAAGTGTTTAGCTCAAAATGTTTTAGACGCCTTCCTCCAGGTATGAATCTGAGCAGAAAATGACTTTAGCGAGTGAGTACTTTCCAAACTCCAGTGGATTGATCGGTTGTCCATCTAGTGAGTGTTCCGTCTACCCAACACATTGGTCGAGTGCCCTGAGCAGAAATACAAGCGGCTTCTTGACCTGGGGCTGACCATTCACTCAGAGTTGACCTATGCCCCACACGGTTTACAGCGTCGGGGTTTTCAGACTAGACTGCCACCTCTGGCTGGACTTGAACCTTCAACTTTCCCTTGAGTAGCCACATGGGTTAACTATCTGTGCCACTAGGGGACACCAGCACTTAGAAGAAACTAACAGCGGAGATGACGGCATGAGCTCCCCCTTGAGGAGGGTATGATGACCCCCCCCCCTCCCTGGGGTCAGACAGGGTCCTCAAATTCTAGGGACCGGAGACTCTGGGTACTGCCTGGCTGAGGACAGCCCCTGCCACCCCCCAAATCAGTGTCTGCGCTAGACGGAACCATTCTTACTGTTTGTGAATCACACCAGGAGACAGCCCTGCGGCATTCCAGCAGGTGGGAGCCAGGGCCTTGGTCTGACTGCTGACGGAGGGCGAGTCAGGACAGAGGGCACGGAGGGCAGCCAGGAAATGCAGAACTCTGTGCCTTGCTCTACAACTGACACAACCGCTGGGGTCACATCCTCCTGTCAGAGGATGGGCAACAGAAAATGGGTGAAGGGAGACGCCGGGCAGTGTAAGATAAGATCAAATAATAATTTATAAACTATTAAGGGTTCATGAGGGAAGGGGGAGCGGGGAGGGAGAGGGAGGGGAAAAAGGAAAATGAGGAGCTGATTCCAGGAACCCAAGCAGAAGGCGAATTTTGAGAATGATGAGGGCAACGAATGTATAAGTGTGCTTTACACAATTGATGTATGTATGGATTGTGATAAGAGTTGGATGAGCCCCCCAAAAATGATTTTTTTTAAATGTCAAATGCCAGGGTGGCCTCAACCTGGGGTGGGGGTGGGCTCTCCTGATTTTCTGATCCAGCAGCCTGCTCTCAATCCGCATGGAGCTGGTGGCCAGGGTGAGGCACCCACCTGTAGATCCTGGGCCGGCTGTGGGAGACACTCTGGGAAAACGGGGGCCTGTTTATGCTGATGAGGAGGTGTACCGGGTGACATTAGGCAGGCACTCACCTGCTAACTAAAGGTGGATGTTAAAGGCCACTAGTGGGTCTACGGGAGGAAGATGTGACGTTCTGCAGCCTTGGGGACCCCTTGGGGGTTCCATGCGGTTCTCCCTTGTCCTATAGGGCCCGCTGTGATGGGAATCGACTTGATGGCCATGGGGAAGTTTCTGGTCATGGCGGTGGAACGCTTTGGAAAGGGATAATGAATGGAGTTGCTCTCTTGGAAGAATACATTCGATGTCACTGAGTGACATTCAGAAATGACTGATAGACATATGTTGTCACATGGGTCGCTGTGCCATCATAAGAGTTTAAAAATAAAGAGAAGAAAATAAGCCCCCCACCTCCACCCGCCAAATTGTGAAACCCACAGACAAAGAAAAGAGCCAAACTGGAATGCCAGTGGCTTGGTCAGCACGACTCACCCGGTCTGACCCTCCACTTCCCCTTCCTGCGTCACAGAGCGGTGGGTGGGCGGCGGAGAAGAAACTGCAACATCATCAATGTTCGCTGAGGATTGAAGGGAGTTCACAAAACACAGTGTTACAGCAGCTAGTGCTCAGCTCCTCAAAAGCAAGCTCACTGCCATCTAGTGGATGCCCACTCCCAGTCCCCCTGTGGGATGGGATGGAATTGCGCCCACTCCCAGTCCCCTGTGATGGGATGGAACTGCGTGTTTCTGAGACGGCAAACCTTGACCCAGTAGAAAGCCCAGTCTTTCGCCCCTGAAAGGTCTCAAACTGCTGACCCTGCAGTTAGCAGCCCAGTGAATAACCATTACACAACCAGAGCTCCTGGCCTCATACCCAGGGAGCTACAACATGAGCTGTTCCCCACAAGGTCCGCGATTCGAACCCCCCAGTGGCTCTGCTGGAGAAAGACGACTGCCTACTCCGAGGCTCAAAGGGGCAGATCTACTCTGTCCTATCGGGTTGCTAGTGCCCGCCAAGCCCTGGGTGTCTATGTTTGAGCTCCTTCCCGTTTTACAGGGAAAGCACAAACAGCTCAGAGAGGGTAAGTAGCCAGCCCAGGGCCCCATAAGTTGTCCATAGCACGACTACTTCAGTGTCCGTATCACTGTGTCTCCCCACCTAGGATCTCCGTCCAGGCTGCACAGTCTACAAAATGCTCATGAGCGTGTAGGAAATGATCCTGCCTTCAAGGAAACGTACATTTGAGTGGAGCCTAATGGAGATCATTTTGAAAAGTATGACTCGTTGTTAGTTGTCACGAAGTGCGGCCTCCCTTGCCTGGGGGTAGATTAGGACCCTCTGGAGGCCTCTCAAGGCCGTCACTCCTCGGAAGCAGATGGCCAGGACTTGCTTTTAAGGTTCCTCAGGGCGCATTTGAACCAGTAACCTTTGGTTACTGATCTAGCGATGGACTGTTTGCACCAGCCAAACTCAAAAGCAGAACTCACTGCCATCGACCTCACGGGACAGGGTAGAATTTCTCCAGTGGGTTTCTGAGGCTGTAACTCTCTGTGGGAGTCAAAAGCCCCAGGGACCCTGAAAATACGAATCGTTTGCTTGGTTCACATATTATACTTCTTTGTTTTCATTTTTGGAGATCTAGCCTAAGGAAATTATTGTAAAAACAGAAAAAGTTCTACACACAATTTTCCACCCCCACATTACTTAACAGAGCCAGGGAAACCCAGAGGGGGTCTCAGTGTGCAAGCATAGGAAGGATGATTGAAAGAAAAAATCCAACTATAATCTATAGTGTTAAGTAGCCATTAAAGCAACAAAGGCGAATCGAGTACAAAAGCATATTTGTGTGACCTTGGGCTAGAGAAAGTTTTAAAATGAGACATAAAAGGCATCAATTGAAGAAAACAGATGGATCCCCGTGCCTCCAATAGAAATGTAAAAGTCCTGGTTATAAAAAGTTATCCTGGGAGGAATGATGCTTGCACAGGGTGGGAGATGTTTGCCCCGCACAATGGCCAGAGAAACCTCAGAGCCAGCACATAATAAGATCTTCTATAAAGCCAAAAGGGAAAGACAGGGAGCTCAGTAGAAACACGAGCCAGAGACCTGCACAGGCAGTTCACAGAAGACAATACCCCAGGGCCAATGAGCTTATAGAAAGGACGCTCACCTGTGTTTGTTAGCAGGGAAATGCAAATGAAAACCTCACTGCTCTGCCAGTATCTAAGAGGAGAAATCAAATATCCGGCACTAGGAATGACAATCCTACAGTGTGGAGGCAAAGAATCTGAAACTGTCACACTGCTGGGAATACCAGTCATCACCCCCACTATGGAGAACAGTCTATCCAGTGCCCCTCCTGGATCAATGCCCAAGAGAAACGCGTTCAAGATGCACGGGAAACAGGAACAGAAGTACCCAAAAGTCCTAAACCAAATTCCCTTCCCTTCCCTGCCTTTGAGTCTAGTCCGACTCGGCAGCCCTACAGGAAAGGGTAGAACTGCCGCTGTGGATTTTGAAGACTGTAACTCTTCCAGAAGTAAAAAGTCTCACTCTTCTCCTGTGGAATGACTGGGGGTTTTGAACTGCTGACTTTATGGTTAGCAGCCCAAAAAGTAACCATTACACCACCAGGAATTCTCAAGGATACTCATAATGGCTTGTAATAACCCCAAACTGGCCCAAATGCCCATCAGCACTATACCGTAAGTGCTGTATCATATGATGGAATATTGCATAATAGTGATAATGAATGGACTACATTATCATCCTTATATAGTATTGATGCATCTCACAACCTCAGTATACATTGTATGAGTTTACACAAAATTCCAAAACAGGCAAAAGAAAGCCACAATCTTCACCTATTACGGCTGAGTCCATTCCCTCTTATAGCTACCTATAGAGCCAATAGGACCAGGTAGAACTGCCCCATCGGGTTGCCAAAGCCGTACATCCTTATGGGAGGAGATTGCCTCATCTTTGTCCCTCAAAGCGGCAAGTGGGTTTGAACCACTGACTTTTCTGTTTGCATCCGAGTGCTTAACCACTGCACCACCTGGGATCCCTTTCATAATCTCTAAAACCTAAAGCCAAACTCATGTCATCATCATCATCATCATCATCATCATCGCGGGGACTCCGACTCAGAGGCCAGCAAGGGATTATCATGAAAGTCAGGTGTGTGGTGTTGGTTTTTTTTTTTTTTTTTTAACAAGTGGTGTTGGTTTTATCCCAGGTCTCTAAGCCCTTTGTTTATGTGTCATGCATTTTCCCGAGAGTCCAACTGAATGACCTGAAATTAAAACTGCTCAACCATGTTCAGCTGGCAAAGCAGCAATTTCATAGGGTTCAGCCTAACTGTTCACAGGGAAAAATATATTTTGCATTGAGTTCAGCAGCCATTCAAAATGGCCTCTGTGAATGATGTTGTCCCTCCCATTGATTCATGAAGCACCTGTCTGCTGGAGACTGACAAAGCAGGCATATCTCAAGACCCGGTGCAGAGTTAAAGATGCTCCCATGGTGCTTCGCTCTTCCAGGGATGACCAGCCACAGACAGGTGAGAAGCAGATAGACTTCAGAGCGTCGGGAGTGGAGTATGGTACTGCAGGGAGTCCTGGTGGTGTCATGGCTAAAGCACTCGACAGCTACCCAGAGGGCCGGCGGTTTGAGCCCACCAGCTGCTCTGAGGGAGAGCATGACAGTCTGTTCCTGTAAGGACCTCCACGGGGGCAGCTCCACTCTCACAGAGCGGCAATGGGTTCGGCTGGGTGTTCAGGGCATTAGAGAGGGAGAGGAGATATTTCAGGGAGCGTGATAACAAAACTGAAAGACGCAGGGAGGAAAACACTGGGGCGCTTTGAGAGAAAGCCTGCGGGCACAGGCGCAGCGGCTGGAATGTGCTTGGCAGGTTGGAGAGCCAAGGAGGCCAGTGCTATTGGATCCGAGGGGTGAGAGGAAGGGCCCTAAGACAGGCAACTGGAGAAGGCCCCAAGGCCCTAATCACATGGGGCCTATTGGCCACGGTGAGAACTCTGGAGTGTATTCTGTGTGGGAGGAGAGGATCAGAGGGGGAAGGGCGATCGTGGGACGTATCCTTTAGAAGGCAGGCAGCTGCCGTGGAGGACAGAGAGCAGGGGACAGCAGTGGGAACAGGGATTCCTGGTCAGATGCTACTGTAGTCCATTAGAGGAACTGGTGACTCAGGGCAAGGTGGGAGCTGGGGGACTGCATGGAGGGTTATGGATGATGCTTATAATGTTAAAAAAATTTTAAGCTGCCCATTTCGATATAGCTGTTGTTGGGGGTGACTCCAGATGACATGGTACAACTGCCTCTTAGGGTTTTCTTGGCTGTCATCTTCACAGAGGCCAATCGTCAATCTTTTCCTCTGGAACTTCTGGGTAGCTTAGCAACCAAGAGATGGTGCAGTGTGCTCCCAGGACCTCCAGTCTGTACAGGAAACAGAAACAAACTCACTGCACCCGGTCATGCATAGTGAGCTCACTGGACAGGGCAGCACTGCGCCTGTGAACTCCTGAGACAGCCACTTCTCATGGGAGGAGAAAGCCCTGTCTTTCTCCTTTTGAGCCGCCGGTGGTTTTGAACTGCTGACCTTTCAGTTAGCAACTAATCATGATGCCACCAGGTCTCCTATAACATCTAGTTGGGTGAAAACTCTTCCAAACAGTGTCCATAGATTAGTTTCACAATAAGAAAATCAAACATGGAATAGTAGAACAAAAATCATAGGTGGATGGATGCGACCATAAAAAGCAAGTCGGCAAACGGATGCTAATTGTACTATTTACAAATTGCGAAGAAGGTAAGCTAAGCAAAGGAATAGACCCTTGAGGTCTGGAGGAGGCAGGAGGGTCTTTACTGAAGAGGCCGGCCTCCTCTCCTGGAGTCCAGTGTTAAGTCAGTGTAGGAAGCTGAGAGCTGAGCCAGGTGGGGTCGGGGTGGAGAAGCGGGGCCAGCGCTGAGGGATGAAAAGAGCCTTCAATTTGGATTCCAGGGAAGGAGGCTGAGAGCCCAGGCCACTTCTCAACAAGGCGACTGTGAAGATCTGTAGCCCACTTAACAGGTGTTCAATAAAGAGTCGTTGTGACCAACATCTTTTTATTAAAGATCATTTTATTGGGCACTAGACATCTTTTTAATATCCAGATTTTAAATGTTTGTTTTGTTGTCGTTGATCCAAATCCCATCCACCAGAAATTACAGACCAAACAAGAAAAATAAACTACTGGGCAGGGGGGGTGCAGATTTAGAAGCCCATGCTTGACACATTTGGGTGACGAGTTAGGATGGTGTTCCCCACGGTGGGCGATGCCGCTCCCTGGGGAGTGCTAGAATGAGCCAGATGCCTACAATTTGTCCTGGATTATGGACTATTGAACAAAAACATTTCATTGCTAACAAGGCACTGAGTAATCCTATATATATATTTTTTTTATCTTTTCTGAAAAGGAGGCGGTAGGCCAAATAAGTTTGGGAACCTAAACTTGGAAGCGCCTACAATGTTTTTGTCACAGAATTGTGTTGCCCTCTGCTGGCAGAACCTGGTTTTGCAGGGCACATCTAAATCCTGAATACCTTGAATCACAATTGGTGCGCTCTTAAGATAGTTGTCTTGGCATAACGTATCTTTATTCTTGCAGGGACCATGCTGGACGAGGAGGCCGGTATGGAATGCCCTGGGAAAAAAGAATTTTCATAGTTCAAAGACATGACACCAACGAGCTTCTTCCCACCAACTTGGCACAGAGGTGAGTCCCGACTCCTGGGCAGCTGTGATTCAAATCAGTTGCTCAGCCAGCTTCACAGGCTTAGAGACAAGACTATCAGCTCTACACTTTTACAGCCTGAGGCCCTCCATCCCTAGTCATTTCATCACCCTGAATCTTGGGTTCCTCCCCATTAGAGGATATCATTAGCATTTGCCCCCTTGCCCGGGGTTGATGTAAGTATTAAGTAACAAATGGGGTAATTCTTTATTAACTCTGCAAATAAGAAGGGTTTATGACTTGCTCTTGGTCTTGCCTCCCCACTTTCTTTCCCAGAAGCCCTTGGGGGCAGTTATCCATTTGCTGACCCATCAATGTCAAGTACATCAAGTGTGCACAGGACCTGACTAGGTGTCAGGAGAGACAACACACAGATAAGAACCACTCTTATCTCCAGGGGCCCACATGATGTCGAGGGAGCTAGACTTAGTTAATCATGGTAGAAGTCAAAGTACATAAACTGCTGTACAAATAGATAATGAACTATCGAATCAAGAGGAGAGAGAGGTTAATGTTGGTGAATAGAGTCAGGAATATAAAAAAAGGCTGTCCCAGGAGAAGTGCTAGCACTTTCATTTTCTTTTAATTCATATTCCTAAAATATCCCTTGAATATTTAGATATTTAGCCAGGAACTGGGCTAATCATTGTAACCACAAAGGTAAACAAGACAGACATGGCCCATGCCCTTACTTTACAATTTAGGAGATGTAAGCTGATGTTTTAATTATGCCTATGCTAAGCTATATGAAAAAATAATCACTTGACTGTCGGTTTGTCCTACTGTGGTGGCTGTGTGTCACTGTGATTCTGGAAGCTCTGTCACTGGTATTTCAAACCTGAGCAAGGTCGCCCAAAGTGAACGGCTTTCAGGGGCGCTTCCATAGTAGGGACAGACAATGCAGAAGGAATAGGCTGTCGACTTCTGAGGAATTAGCCCAAGAAAACACGATGGATAGCCACAAAATCCTCTCCGATTCTGAAAACCTCATGAATTACAGCAGAGGTCATGCCAGAAGACGAGCCCCACAGGCCAGCAGATGCTCAAAATACGGCCGAGGAAGAGCCGCCTCCTCCAAGCAGAGTCAGCTATAAGGACGTGGAAGAAGCGAAGCCTGTGGGAGTAAAGCCTTCGGACTTTCATTCGTTGATGGGGCACGCCTCAAAATGAGAAGAAACGGTTGCAAGCATAAATTAATAAATAGAACTTGGAATGTACGAAGTATCAATCTAGGAAAACACGAAGTTGTCAAAAATGAAATGGAACACATAAAAATCGACACTCAATATAGTGTCTGGGGTCTTAAAGGCTTGAAGGTGAACAAGCGACCATCTAGTTCCAAAGCAACAAGGCCCACATGGAAGAAGTACACCAGTCCGTGTAATCACGAGATGTCAAAGGGATCAGGTATTAGGCATCAAAGAACAAAAAATCATATCTTTGTGAATGAGTGGGGGTGCAGAATGGAGACCCAAAGCCCACCTGTATGCAAGTGGACACCCCTTTACTGAAGGGTCGTGGGGAGGAGATGAGCCAGTCAGGGTGCAGTGTAGCAATAATGAAACATACAACTTTCCTCTAGTTCATAAATGCTTCCTCCCCCCACTCCCCACTATCAGGATCCAATTCTTACCTTACAAATTTGGCTAAACCAGAGGATGTACACTGGTACAGATAGGAATTAGAAACACAGGGAATCCAGGGTGGATGATCCCTTCAGGACCAGTGGTGAGAGTGGTGATACTGGGAGGGTGGAGGGAGGGTGGGGTGGAAAGGGCAAACCGATTACAAGGATCTACATATACCCTCCTCCCTGGGGGATGGACAACAGAAAAGTGGGTGAAGGGAGACATCAGACAGTGCAAGATCTGACAAAATAATAATTTATAAATTATCAAGGGTTCATGAGGGAGGGGGCAGCAGAGAGGGAGATGAAAAGTGAGGAGCTGATGCCAGGGGCTTAAGTGGAGAGCAAATATTTTGAGAATGATGAGGGTAATGAATGTACAAATGTGCTTTACACAATTCATGTATGTATGGATTGTGGTAAGAGTTGTATGAGCCCCTAATAAAATGATTTTTAAAAAAGAGCAACAAAAAAAATCAACATTCTAGGGCAGTGGTTCTCAACCCTCCTAATGCCGTGACCCTTTCATACAGTTCCTCATATGGTGGTGACCCCAACCATAAAATTATTTTCGTTGCTACTTCCTAACTGTAACTTTTCTACTGTTATGAATCAGGAAACCCCTGTGGAAGGGTCATTCGACCCCAAAAGGGGTTGAGACCCACAGGTTGAGAGCCGCTGCTCTAGGTATTAGTGAGCAAAAAGGGATTGGTATTGGCTATTTCAAATCAGACAATTATATGGCTTACTATGCTGGGAATGACAGATTCGAGAGGAATGTTGTCATATTCATCATCAAAAAGGATATTTCAAAATCCATCTTGAAGTACAATGCTGTCTATGGTAGGATATCTATCCACACATAAGGAAATCCAGTCAATAAAACTATTATTCAATTTATGCACTCACCACTAAAGCTAGTGATGCAGAAACTGAAGAATTTTATCAATACCTTCAGTCTGAAATTGATCTAACATGCAATCAAGAAGCATTGATCATTATTGGTGATTGGAATGCAAAAGTTGGAAACAAAGAGGAAGGAAGAAGAGTTGGAAAATATGGTTTTGGTGACAGAAACAAAACTGAAGATCACTTGATAGAATTTTCAAGATCAATGACTTCTTCATAACAAATAATTTTTTTCAGCAACATAACCAGTGGCTGTATACCTGAACTTCTCCAGATGGAATACACAGAAATCAGATTGACTACATCTGTGGGAAGAGACAATGGAGAAGCTCAATATCAGCAGATAAACCAGCCTAGCGTCCGACTGTGGAACAGATCATCAATGCCTCCTACATAAGTCCAGATCAAAGCTGGAAAAAATGAAAACAAATGCAGGAAAGCCAAAAATAAGACCCTGAGTGCTTCCCACGTGAATTTCAAGAACAGATTTGCTGCATCCAACATTCGTGACAGAGACGTGATGAGCTATGGGAGGACCCCAAGAGCATCATACACGGAGAAAGCCAAAGGTCTCTGGAAAGACAGGAAAGAAAGCCCAAAATCAATGCCAGGCGAGACTCTGAAACTTGCTGTCCATCACAGAGTAACTGAGGCTTGTGGAAGAAATTATAAAATCAAAGAGCTGAACAGAAAATGTCAAAGGGCAGTTTGAGAAGACAAAGTACAGTATTATAATGAGATGTGCAAAGACCTAGAGTCGGAAAACCAACATGCTCCGCATCCCTAAAACTGAAAGAACTGAAGGACAATTCCAGCTTCGAGTGGCAACAGTGCAAGATTCAATGGGCAAAGAAACTATGGGGAATTCTTTGGAGTGTGAGGAAGCAGCCAAAGAAGATGGAAAGAAAATACAGTGATACTGTACCAACGAAGATTATTTGCCATTCCACCACTTTAGGAGGCAGCATATGAGCAAGAACCAATGATGCTGAAGGAAGAAGGTCAACCTGTCCTGACTGTGCTAGCCAAGAAACGAGGCTCCAGGAATTGATGGAACGCTCATTGAAATCGTTCCACCAGCTGATGAAGCACCGGATGCACTCACTGGTCAAGGCCAGTATATTTGGAAGACAACTGCTTAGTCAACTGACTGCAACAGATCCATATCTGTACCCATTCCAAAGAAAGGTGACCCAACAAAATGTGCAGAATATAGAACAATATCATTGATATCATATGCAAGTAGAATTTTGCTGAAGATCATCCAACAATGGTTGCAGCCGCGTATTGCCAGGAAACTGTCAGAAGTTCAGGCCAGATTCAGAAGAGAATGTAGAACAAAGGAGACCCTTACTGACATCAGATAGACCTTGGCTGTAATCAGAGAATACCAGAAAGATGCTTACTTGTGTCTTACTGACTTTGCAAAGGCCTGTGACTATGTGGATTATAAAAAACTATAGATGGTCTTAGAAGAATTGGAACTCCAATTCATGGAAAACCTGTCCACTAGTCAAGAGGTGGTTGTGCACACAGAACTAGGGAATCGTGCATGGTTAAAATCAGGGAAAATGTGCTTCAGGCTTGTAGCCTCTCACCACATTTATTCACTCTGTACACCGAGCAGACAGTAAGAGAAGCTGGATCATATGAAGAAGATGTGGCATCAGGATTTGGGGAAGACTTATTAATCACCTGCGATATGCAGCTGACACGACCTTGAGGATGACTTGAAACACTTGCTGATGAAAAGCAAGGATTGCAGTCTTCAGTGTGGATGTAAATGAAATGTAAATGTAAAGAAAACCAGATACCTCACAACTGGACCAATAGGTAACATCATGGTAAGTAAATGGAGAAAAGATTGACGTTGAGGATTTGGTCTTGCTTGGATCTACAAAAAAAAGTGTTGAGTGCAAGGATGCTACTTTGCAGACTGAGGTGTGCCTGCCCCAAGCCATGGTGTTTCCAATCGCCTCCTATGCACGCGACTAAGGAAAACCAAGGAAGGGTTGATGCATTTGAACGACGGTGTTGATGAAGAATCTGGAAAGTACCATGGACTGCCAAAAGCAGCAGCAAGTCTGTCTTGGAGGAAGTACGACCAGAGTGTTCTTTAGAGGCAAGGTTGGCAAGACTCGCTCTCACACATATTCTGGGTATGTTGGTAGGAGACACCAGTGCGTGGAGAAGGCCATCCTGTTTGGTAACGAATAGGGGCCTTGCAAACGAGGAAGACCTCGATGAGATGAATTGACACAGTGGCTGCAACAATGAGACACAGGCGTAACAATAATCGTGAGGATGGTGCAAGACCAGGCAATGTTTCGTTCTTTGGTACCTCGGGTTGCTAAGAGTCAGAACGGACGGAACAGCACCGAACAACAACAGCAAATGGAAGGAAGTCCAAGGAATGATGAAAACGAAGCTAAGGTGAGGGACCTCAAGGAAAGTCCCTTTCAGGAAATGACATTCAACCTGACTGTTGAAGGCTGAAGAGGAGTTGTATCAGCCAAGACAGGGAGGATGGACGTTCTATATCAGTGGTTCTCAACCTGTGGGTCAAGACCCCTTTGGAGGTCGAACAACCCTTTCACAGGGGTCACCTAAGACCACCGGAAAACACATATTTTCAATGGTCTTAGGAACCAAGACACCGCTCCTCTATCCGTCTCCAGGTGGGTCCGCCCACATATGAGTAACAGGCATGAAGACTGTTACCCATGCTACACCATGCTTCAAGATAAAATTGCATTTATTTGTTATTCGAAATAAATCTTTCACAATATAATTACATATTGTTTTGTGGTTCATCAAAATCACTATGCCTTAATTATGTTCAATTTGTAACAATGAAAATGTCAGCTATTTACATGAAGATTCATAACAATAGCAAAATGACAGTTAGGAAGTAGCAACAAAAATAATGTTATGGTTGGGGATCACCACCACATGAGGAACTGTATGAAAGGGTCACCGAATGAGGAAGGCTGAGAACCACTGTTCTGTGCAGTGAAAACAGAATATGCAAAAGCTTGGAGGTGGGAAGTTGGGAGTAAGCTGGAGAAGGCTGTTTGTAGTTATTGCACAGGAAGCCCCGTGAAGAGTGGCATGGGATGTGGGATGTGACTGGAAACATGGACAGTGACCAGATGATGTAGGGCCTTGGGGGCTGCATTAATGATTTGCGTTTTACCCTAAGACCAGTGAGAAGTATTGAAAAGTTTTAAGCACGAGATGACATGATTAGACATGTGTTTTTAAAAGATTGCTCTGTAGAGAATATATTAGTTGGGGCCCATGCTGACCGAGGGAGACTCTGTTGAAGGTTATTGTAGGAGATCAGGCCAGAGAAAACAATGGCTTGGACTAGAGTCGTGACCATGCAAATAGAGAAGAGTTGACAGATGGAAATGGAGACAAAGCTGACAGATCCAGGATTGTTTTTTAATCACTTATTGGGGGCTCATACAACTCTTATCACAATCCATTCATCGTGTCGAGCACATTTGTGCATTTGCTGCCATCATCATTCTCAAAACATTTGCTTTCCACTTGAGCCCTTGGTATCAGCTCCTCATTTTCCCCTCCTTCCCTGCTCCCAGATCCAAGATATTTTTAGGAAATTCGTTTAACAAGAGTTGGTGTTTGAATGGCTCTATCAGGGGCAGGGGATGTGCTGCTGACAGAGTCTGTCATACTTGGAGGAGAGATTAGAGGGCATATGATGAAAAATCGGGTTCTGAGGGCCTAAGAGCCATCAGGTGACTATGTCAACGAAATAATTTGATAGATAGGATTGAAGCCCCAAAGCCAAGTCCACGTGGGTTATACAAATCTAGGACTCGTTTGGACAATGATTGAAGACATAAACAGAAAACTAGAAAAATGTAGAATCTGGGAAACAAGAGCTTCATAAAGAAGGGCAAAGCCAGTTGTGCCCCTATAGAAAAGAATCCAGCAGGTTTGGCACCACAGAATTCAGGCTGTCCTTGGCAAGGGAAGTCTGTTGGGCGGTGGGGGTGGAATTTATATGGTACCGAGTCGCGGAAAGAATAGAAGGCAAGGCAACTGCTGTTTGAACGTAATACTGCCTGGTCCTGGGCTTTTCTCACAAGCGTTATGTTTTATCCCATGTCCATGCAGCTCATCGAAGGTCTTCGTTTTTGCTGACCCTCTGCCAAGGAAAGGGGTGTGAAACAAAATCTGCATTGTTGCTTCTGAGGATCATTCTGGCTGTACTCTTTCCAAGATCCATTTGTTTCTTCTCTGGCTTGCTTTCAATATTCCTTGCTAACACCATAATGCTTGCGTCAATGCTTCTTCCCCAGTATCCCTTTTTTGGTTTAGCTTTCACATGCAAATGAGGCCATTGAAAATACCATGGCGTGGGTCAGGGACACCCTCATCCTCAAAGTGGTACCTTTGCTCTTTAACGCTTGAAATGAGTCTGTCTCTCCATAGAGCAGATTTGCACGCTGCTATAGGCTATTTGCTTTCTTGACTGCTGCTTCAGTGAGCCTTGATTGTGGGTCCAAGTTCAAAGAAATCCTTCAGAAAGGTCAATTTTTACTCCGTTTACCATGCAGTTGCTTACTGGCCAGTTGTGAGGATTTCAGTTTTGTTTACACTGAGTTGGAAGGCATGCGTGAAGGCAGAGTCTTCATCAGTAAGTGCTTCAAGTAACCCCACTGGTTGTGTCGTCTGCATGTCCCAGGCTGTTCACAAGCCTTCCGCCAGCCCTGGTGCCGTGTTCTTCTTCATCTAGTCCAGCTTCTTAGAGAAGACAAACAAGTCTAGGACATTGCAGGTATCCAGAGACACAGAAATCTGTGAGGGATTTGAGGAACTTCAAACAGACCTGAGTGGCTGAGCCTTGCGGAATGGCTGAGCACAGCGCTGCAAAGGCAGGATGTGAATATTCTTGAGTGGGAAGCCCTAAAAAGACGGAAAACTACTATTTCTTGAGTACCTCTTATGTCTAGGAGTTCTCACATGAATAATCTCACTTCACCGTCACTAAAGCCCTATAATAAGGTAAGGGTTCTAGTCTCTCTCTCTTTTCTCCCCACAGTGAGACAATAGCTGTTCAGGGGAGTTAAGAGACTGACTCAGGGTCAAAATCAAATTCAAATTTGTTGCCATCAAGTGGATTCCAACTCATAGCGACCTTGCAGGACAGAGTAGACTCTCCCACAGGGTTTCCAAAGGTATGATCTTACTGCAAACAGATGGCGACTCTTGTTCACAGGGAGCTGGCTAGTATCGGAGCACTTCAATGGTGGCTTTCTACTCAGGTTCAGAATAGGATTCTAAGACCTCTCCCAGGTAGAGCAGGGTTGCACGAGGGGCCCACTGGGTGGTGAGAGTGGGTGGGGCAAAGAAGGCGGGGCTCTTTGATCATTCATTAGAGTGTCTGGAAAGGAGCCCTGCTGCTGTATTGGTTCCTGTTGGGCCAAGATCCTCAAGGTCAGCAGTTTGAAACCACCAGCCTCTCCACAGTGGACAGATGGGGGTTTCTTCTTCCTTAAAGAGTGCCAGGGGCAGTTCTACCCTGCCCTGTAGGGTCGTTATGAGTTGCCATCAACGGCATAGCGGTGAGTTTGGGTTATTTGTTTATTGGTTAGAGTGTCTAGAAGGAGCCCTGTGACTGCGAATTACAAGGTCAACAGTTCAAAACTACCACCTTCTTCTCAGAAGAAAGATGGGGCTTTCTACTCCCATAAGCAACTACAATCTTAGAAACCCACCAAGGCAGTTCTAGCCTTTCTGGAGGGCTGCTATGAGTCGGATTCAACTTGATGGCAATGAGATTTTTGTTCTTTAAAAAACATTTTATTTTTAATAGTTGTCTGGAGGCTAGCCAAAACAGAAAAAGGGTAGTCAAAAAATCCAAAGCCAAGTGCAACAAGGAAACAGACCAGGAGCCAAATGGCTGTATGTTGCCAGATCCAAAAGGGTTTAGTCTACAAAGTCGAAAACCCCACCCAGTCATTGGTTCAAGTGCCAAGTTCATCTTAAGTAGCAGATCTTGGTCCAAGAGGGAGCAAGGCCAGAAAACTTTAAGAAGTGGGCAAGCAACCAGCTAACTTAACCTCCGGCTCCAGCCTAGCTGGAGTTCCCCAAGATGGGGGAGAAGGGAGGGACTCAGTAGGCCTGGAGGGAATTAGAGCCTGGGAAGTGTCTTGGGGAGGGGACGGTGTGTGTTGGAGGGGGGGTGATGGCTGCTGTAGTGCTTCTGTCCTGAAAGGCCTTGAGGTTTCAGATAACAGTGCCTCCTGGAACTGCCCCTGAGAGCTGCCACATGAGGGGTCTCCCTGTGGGCATGCGTCTGCGACAGCTGCTGCTCTGTAACCCGCTCCAGCATCCTGATGAAGAGGAACAGGTCCACTGACAGCACCGAGCCCAGTCACCTGAAGGCTTGCAACTCCTTCCGCTACCATGGCTTTGTTGATTCACCACAAGATTGTGGGCGAAGAGCAGTCGACGACTGGGCAAAGAGGCAGGGGTGGTGTTGGAGCAGAAATGGGGCCCGCGGAAACCAGCCACCGCTTAGTTACAAATGATCCTGAACAAAAACTCCCGGCCACGCTCCACACCATCTGCTCCTTGATCTGATGTTAAGAGTAGCTCCCGCGTCTGCGAAGGGTTCCTGCTCACAGCTCCAAGTGCTTATCCCATGAGCAGTGGCCAGAAGGCCACCACCAGATCGATTAAAATATCCTTTTATCTCCTACCCTACAGTAGTGCCCCTTTGATCTGATCTCCAATGGGACTGAGACAGTTAGGCCTTTGCCCATAGATTAAGCTCCCTTTCAGAAGAGTGGCGAGGGGCCTGGTGTCACAGTGATTAAGGCGTTTGGCTGCCAACCAGATGGTCAAAGATGAGGTGGCAGGCAGCTCCATTAAATATTTAGAGCTTTGGAAACCTGGTGGGTCAACAGTCTATCCTGTAGAGTCACTGCGAGGCAGAATCCACAGGTGTGGTTAAATTTTTTGCTGAGTGGTAAGGGAATAGGACAGACTAGTGGAATTACACTTAATTTACATCCTAAAGTGTTGGGGGGTGGGGTGGGGGAGACTCCATACCATGCAGACCTAAATGCTCAAGGAAGCCGAAGCAGGAGTCAATGTAGGAAATCTCATCCCTACCGTATTTCATGATTCATGGTTTCATTTGAGCCTCTGGGAATCGTGCATCATCCACCCACCTCCCCAATTGTGCTGTTGGTTTGTGTTTTTTTAAGTCGGTGAGGGAATTAAGGAGTGAGGCTGCTCCAAGCCTCACTGTTGAAGGGAAGTCAGAACTGGAAAATGCATTCTGGTTTTGTGTTATGCAAATTCGGTGTCTCTTCCTTGCTACAGAAAAGCCAAGGCCAGGGAAGGATTCAGAGAGGAGGTGATGCTTGAACTGCTCAAGTGGCAGGGGACTAAGCACAAGAAGGTGACAGGGGCCTCTGGGCAAAGGTACAGACGTGCAAGACAGCAGCAGCCGTTTAAAGAAACAAAGCACAGATCCCAGAATGTGAGTTCCTTACATTGGGCAATGTTGTCAGAAGAGACCAGTCCCTGAAGAAGGACATCATGCTTGGTAGAGCGGAGGGGCAGCGAAAAAGAGGCAGGCCCTCAACCAAATGCACTCAGTGGCTGTCACGATGGGCTCTGGTTGTAAGAACAATTGGGAAGCTGGCACAGGACCGTGCTGCCTCTCGTCCTTCTGCGCATAGGGTGGCTATGGGTCAGAACCGACTTGATGGCACCTAACAAAGACGGGAAGGTCCTGCTTCCAGGAAGGCCTGGGGCTTAGCAGGCTCCGAATAACTTAACGGTTGGTCAGACAAATTGAGTACCGGACACACAGGTTAGTGACCAGGCTGGGAAGTGAGGCAGGAGTCGGAAGATGTAGAACCTTATCTAGAGGTGAGAGGCTGGAGAGGGCGGGGAGGGAGCCAGGTGCACAGGCAGCAGAGGGCCCCCAACCAGAAGGTGGCTGCAGGAGAGCGGAGAGAGGGTGAAGTAAGCCAGGGCGGGGAGCAGAAAGGGCAGGGTCAGGAGACAGGAGGGAGGCTCCACAAGGCCTGGCAGTACGCTGAAGGGAAGGAGTGACAGGTCCCCGTTCGCTGGCAGCAAAAAAGGGGAGCAACGGAGAGCCTGCCAAGAGTGGCTAGGAAAGGAACAAGTGCGGGGTGGTGGATGCCACCGCGGGGAATCTGCAACCTCAGCCGTCACTCCGGGGGAGGCAGGCCGAACAGGGAGGGGCCACCCCGACCGGAGAAGGCGTTAGCAACCTGCCAGCTCCCGGTTAACAAAGGGGGGACTACAACTCCCAGCATGCTCGGCCCGGTGGGGTGACGGCGGGCGGTGGCTGCGCTGCGCCGCGCTGCACTGGACTGGTGGGCGCGGGAGCTGGGTCGGCACCGGAGCCGGTGGTTGCAGAGGGGGCTCTGCGGGGGGGCGGGGGCCGGCGATGCGCCGCTCTCCCCAGCGCAGCGGCCGCGCCCGGCTCGCTTCTCCGGCCCCGCGGCCCCGCCTCCTGCCCCACCCCAGCCGAGAGGCTTAGCCCGGGCGCAGCATCACTCTCGCCACCGCTGCTCCGCCCCATCCCCTTCTGTTTTTCTCTCGCTCTCGGGTGGCGGCGGGGAAGGCGGAGGCTCGGGCGGCGGCAGCAGCGGAGGCAGCCGCGGCGGCTGCAATGCATGATCCCCCGGTTCGGGGGGAGGACTCCAGGTGAGCCTCTGTCCTCGGAGGGCCCGGAACCCCCCGCCGCCCCCGGCCGCGCCGTCTCCGCTATGGATCTCTAGAGGCTGGAGGAGGAGAAGACAGCTCGGCTGCCCATCCCCATCCCATTTCCCCCTTCCTTTATCTCATTGTTGCCGTCGCTGTTTACTGCAGCGCTCCCTCTGCTCCGGCATGGGGCGGGCTCCGGGCGCTGCCACTCGGCCGGCCGGGCCCCCGCTGTCCCTGCCGCTGCCCAGGGGGTCTGCCTAATCCCACCTCCCCAGCACCGAAAAGGCAGTGGGAGCCGGGACTGCAGCGACGGCGACGGCGGGGCCACCTCCCAGCATCCGCGCCCTAGGAGACTGCATGCGGATTGAAGAGCGGCGCCTGGGGGCTGGGCTGGCCCCGCGCATCCGGACTTAGAGAAGAGGACTGACAGACCGCCCCGGGCTGCTGCGCGGTGGGGCTGGGGCTGGAAGGGCAGGGCAGCCAAGATGGCCAGTAAAAGCAAGGCCAGTGAGGCCCTCAAGGTGGTGGCCCGGTGCCGCCCCCTCAGCCGGAAGGAGGAGGCCGCTGGTCACGAGCAGATCCTGACGATGGACGTGAAGCTGGGCCAGGTGACCCTGCGCAATCCGCGCGCCACCCCCGGGGAGCTGCCCAAGACCTTCACGTTCGACGCTGTGTATGACCCCAGCTCCAAGCAGGCGGACCTCTACGATGAGACCGTGAGACCCCTGGTCGACTCGGTGCTTCAGGGTTTCAATGGCACGGTGTTTGCCTATGGCCAGACGGGCACCGGCAAGACCTACACCATGCAGGGCACCTGGGTGGAGCCCGAGCTCCGCGGGGTCATACCCAACGCCTTTGACCACATCTTCACCAACATCTCCCGCTCCCAGAACCAGCAGTACCTGGTCCGGGCCTCGTACCTGGAGATCTACCAGGAGGAGATTCGAGACCTGCTCTCCAAGGAGCCGGGCAAGAGGCTGGAGCTGAAGGAGAACCCTGAAACGGGCGTCTACATCAAGGACCTCTCCTCCTTTGTCACCAAGAACGTCAAGGAGATCGAGCACGTGATGAACCTGGGGAACCAGACCCGCGCCGTGGGCAGCACACACATGAACGAGGTCAGCTCCCGCTCCCATGCCATCTTCGTCATCACCGTGGAGTGCAGCGAGCGTGGTTCCGATGGCCAGGACCACATCCGCGTGGGCAAGCTCAACCTCGTGGACCTGGCCGGCAGCGAGAGGCAGAACAAGGTGGGCCCCAACACGGCCGCCGGGGCAGCCACGCAGGCCTCTGGCGGCGGCGGCGGCGGCGGCGCGGGAGGCAGTGTTGGTGGCGGAGAGAGGCCTAAAGAAGCCTCCAAGATCAACCTCTCGCTGTCCGCCCTGGGCAACGTGATCGCGGCTCTGGCGGGCCACCGGAGCACGCACATCCCCTACAGGGACTCCAAGCTCACCCGGCTGCTCCAGGACTCTCTTGGGGGGAATGCCAAGACCATCATGGTGGCCACGCTGGGGCCGGCGTCTCACAGCTACGACGAGAGCCTGTCCACCCTGCGCTTTGCCAACCGAGCCAAGAACATCAAGAACAAGCCTCGGGTGAACGAGGACCCCAAGGACACGCTGCTGCGGGAGTTCCAGGAGGAGATCGCCCGCCTGAAGGCCCAGCTGGAGAAGAAAGGCATGCTGGGGAAGCGGCCCCGGAGGAAGAGCAGCCGCAAGAAAAAGGCCGTGTCTGCCCCGCCCGGGTACCCCGAAGGGTCGGTGATCGAGGCCTGGGTGGCCGAGGAGGAAGATGACCACAACAACAACCACCGCCCGCCCCAGCCCATGGTGGAGTCGGCTTTGGAGAAGAACATGGAGAATTATCTGCAGGAGCAGAAGGAGAGACTGGAGGAGGAGAAGGCGGCCATCCGAGAGGACCGCAGCCTGGTGAGCGAGGAGAAGCAGAAACTGCTGGAGGAAAAGGAGAAGATGCTGGCGGATCTGTGGCGGGAGCAGCAGGCCACCGAGCTGCTCGCTGCCAAGTACAAGGTAAGGCCCCAAAGGGGGCAGCTGGAGGAGTCCCCTTGGAGGTCTGTGGGTCTTGCAGGGTCTGTGGTCTCCTGCCAGCTGTGCCCCTGGGCCAGGCAGGGAATTTCCTGTGACCCCAGACCACCAGCAGAGCCTCCAAGGGAGGGCTTGGAAGAGAGAGAAAGAGAGAGAGAGAGAAAAGAGAGAGACCCACCCCAAAGCAGGCAGGTGGCACAATGAGCTTGGGTGGTCTCAGCAGGTGGCACAATGAGCTTGGGTGGTCTCAGCAGGTGGCACAATGAGCTTGGGTGGTCTCAGCTGCTGCCTGTCAGTCTCTCCTGGTGGCCCAGTTATCAGCAGGTCAGTAAGATGGCCAAGCAAGAGCTCAGCTTCTCAGGAGTGTGGCTTCCTCCCTTGCAACTTCCTCCTCCTGCAGCACCTTGGGGAAGCACATCCTTCTCATCCTAGCTGACCCTTAGCAGGCACCTCACAGTTCACAAGGCAGCCCCCACCCTCTTACCCCCACCCCCCTCATCTGATTTTACCTATTCCTTAGCCTAGTCATCTAGCCTCCTTTTACAGCAGAAGACTGAGATGCTGCAGCAGACTGGCATGACCGAGGTTCCATCCTACTGGGTGGCAGAGCTGAGCCAGAACCCTCAGACCTAGTGCTCCTTCAAGTCTTGGGTGGCAGAATGGCACCAACAGTGGTTTCTGCAGCTGATGAAAAAATAAGTCTCTTGGGTCTCTGCGGTAGGCTCTGTGGCTTTGTGTCCTCGGGAAGAGAGTCTGAGGGAATGCCCCAGAGGTGGCATAGAAAGGACCGCAGACTGGATGCTGGAGTCCAGGCACGGAGTCTGTTCTACAGCTCTTGAGGTGACCTTGCACAAGTTACTTCCTCCATCTCTTGGCACTTTAGTTTCCTTTTGTACCAAATACATGGTTGGCCTCATCTCTGAGGCTCTTCCAATCTGATCATTTTATCACCTGTATTGATCTCAGAAGCATACCAACTGGCTCCACACCCAGACCCCACGCCCCATCCATTCCCACTCTCCATTGCTCTGAAAGATGCTCTCAACATCCTTCTGGAGCTGTCTCTTCCTCGGGGGAGCCTCCAGTCTTTAGGAGGGGCTTGGCGAGGGAGGCTGCTTCATGGCTAGCCACAGACCTGTTCCACAGCCGTGCTGCAGATCCCACAACCCAACACTCCAAGGCATTTTATAGGTCCCTGGAGCTCTCCACAGGAGCCCTGGTGGTATAAAGGTTAAAGGACTTGGCTTTGAGCCAGAAGGTCAGTGGTTCTGACAAATCAGCTGCTCCACGGAAGAAAGACGTGGCACTGAGCTGCCATAAAGCTTTATAGCAACATTCTGGAGCAGTTCTGCCCTGTCCACTAGGGCCTCTGTGCGTCTGAATCAACTTGATGGCCATTGGCTATTTGCGGGAAGGAATGCAAGTTACCATGAGGGGCTTGCTTGCTGGGGAAAGCTGAGCATGGCCATTTTGAATTCTGCCTCAGGTGTCGGGGCTGGGGCCAGGGAAACCCCCCCCCCCCCGCCCCGCTGCAGAGGGAGAGCGGCAGCCCCTGGGAATGAGTGGTTGGCCATTGTCTGTGTTGTAGGGATGTGCTCCTGCACCCGGGCTCCAGCCTGACGTGTTTAATATTTAATTCACCTTCCTGCGCTCAGCAAGGGTAATGCCGAGCTGCTTCTCAAAGGGGTTATCTAGGGAGAAGCAGCACATCAAAGCCAGGGCGGTTAGACTTCACCTTTCTCTGGGAGCGGGGAACCCAGGCAGTCCTACGCTTTCCGCTGACCAGCCTGGCATTGGGCAATCTGTCGTTGATTTTAAGAGCCCCTCACCCTACCCCACCACCACACAGAGACTGCTGGCTCTTTAGTGGTGGCGGTGGGCATACTTTAAAAGCATACTCTTGAGGAAATGGGTAGAGGGGAGGGAGTAATGGCTCTCATCGTTGAGAACAGATTGGCTGGACTCAACAAGACCCTTGACTCTAAGACAATTGGGGGGGGGTGTGCAGATAACAGGATAACTCAGAGAGCTGGGCAGCCAAGGAATGGAGCCCATGGCCCCCCACAACTTCACGGCAGACAGGGGCCCGTGATGTGAGGAGGGTTGCTGGGAGCTTGTTTTGTTTTTAAATTGTGGTCAAGGTGTACCCAACCAGACACCTACCATCTCAGCGTCCTGCCATGCACCCTCAGTGGTTTAATTTATGTTCACCCTGTTGTTCCTCGGTCACCCTGTGCACTCCCGCAGTCCTACCCAGTCTGCCCACCATGCCTGTTCTGGCAGAACAAGCCCTGTCACCCATGCTACCTGATAATCCAAGGAATTCATTTAGATGTGGTACTTTATATTTAAGGAGTACTTCAGCATCTTCATCTCCTTCGCACCTCCAGCAACCCAAAGAGATGGGCACGATTATTTCCACTTGACAGTTCATGGACACCAAGACTTGGGACATTGGATGAGTGTCTTGGTGACCCTGATTGATAAGTGGCAGAGCCCAGGACTAGGGCACAGGCCTTTGCAGGCTCCAAACCTGGTCCTTCCTGCTTCCACACAGCTCCGTCCAGGTCCACTCAAGGCGTCACTGGGACCGATGGCCTTCCCCTCTGTCAGCCTCGGATTTCCACTGGCCTCATCAGGAGAAATAAGAAGCAGCTCCCTGAGGAATGGTGCATTGGTTGTTAAAGGCCCACCTTTCAGATACAAGCAAGGTGGAAGGGAAATTCCTGAAGGGGAATGAGTCCATGTCTTGTGACTTCTTGTCACACACACCAGCCCAGGACAATCTGTCTGGAGTCAGGCGTCCTGAAACTACGGCCCCCGGGGCCACATGCGGCCCGTTGAGGACATTTACCCGGCCCGCCAGGTGTTTTTGCCCCGTTTTTTTTTTTTATTTCAAAATAAGATATGTGCAGTATGCATAGGAATTTGTTCATAGTTATTTTTTTTAAACTATAGTCCGGCCCTCCAACGGGTCTGAGGGACAGTGAACTGGCCCCCAGTTTAAAAAGTCTGAGGCCCCCTGGGATAGACCACCAGTTCTCAACCTGTGGGTTGTGACCCCTTTGGGGGTCAAACGACCCTTACACAGGGGTCGCCTGATTCATCACAGTAGCAAAATGACAGTGATGAAGTAGCAACGAAAATAATTGTATGGTTGGAGGGGGTGGTCACCACCAAATGAGGAACTGTATGAAAGGGTCGCCGCATTAGGAAGGTTGAGAACCACTAGTCTAGACAGAAGCCCGAACCTCCCAGAGGCCCTCAGGCAGGGCCTGGCTCAGCATGGGATGTTTCCCGGATGGTGGAGACAATTTGAGGACTCTGAGCCAGCCGTCCCCTGGGGAAAGGGGGGCAGGCGCACCTTTGAGATCATAATCCCAGCCCTGTCTGTTTCACAGTGTTGCCAGAAGATCAAATGAGATCATTAGTGTGAGAGTATTTGAAATAAATTGAAAGCATCAAATAAGTGGAGGGTATTAGCAGCCACAGAGTGGCTTCTATTTGACCAAGCAGGGGTCCGGAGATCACCAGGATTGACATCTTTGTTGTTAGCCCCAGTCTTATCTCCTTCCTGACCCCTCCACCCTGCTCCACTGCCTGGCTGAACTCCGCAGCGGCTTGGAGAAGACTGCCAGGAAAGGCTGCTCTCAGGGCCCTTCTGGAAATAAGCCGGGGTATTTTTGCTTCCCATCTGCAACCTGCTCTTCCCCCATTTTCTATGGTGTCTCCTCCCCTTCCCTCACCCTCTTCTCCCAGTTCATGGGCCCCTGTGGGGGCAGCTAAGCGGCAGTGGTTGCAACCCAGTGCCCTCATTCACTCTCTGAAGCATCGCATGGTCTGTCTCCCCTGCCTGCCACCTCTGGCCCTGTTTGTTCCCTTTGTTCTCCCTGGGCTGTGAACCCACCCCAGCCCAGCGGGTCTCCTTGCAATGTGTCTTGGCCCTCCTCCACCCACCATGGAGAGCAGCTCTCCGTCCTCACTGGTGTCTGTCCCTAGTCATCTGCAGTCCAGACCTGCGGAGTACCTCCAGGGGGGCTCCAGAGAGGAGCAGGCCCATCAGGGGGGAAGATGCGGGAAGAAGGCACAGACCCTTCCCTGAGGGCCCTGCACTGCTCAGCGAGTGCTCACAGGTCCTCCCGCTGTGCACACCCGCACATTGACTGCAGGGACCACTGGTAGACGTGGGCTAGGCCCACTTTACCCAAATAATTGTACACAGGGTTTGTTGTTGTTGTTTAAGGACTGCTTTCATTTTGAAAGGAAACCCTTTGAGGAGTTGGGCCAGGTGATCTGTACAACTTTGCCTCTGGGACCTTGGAGGGGCAGGCAGGGACGGCAGTGGTACAGACACACGCTTGAGTGGAAACAAGGCGCCCGAGAAGTGGGACAGTGGCCCAGCCTGCCTTCCCTGAGGAAGTGGGTCTGGGAGGGGGGGAGAGCTGGACTCTCCATAGGGTGTGGAGAAACCCTGCTGCAGAAGCAGCCCCTGAAATCAGAGGACTAAGGTCACCTTAGGAATCAAATGTGTACTCTCACCTTTGTGGCTTCCCCTCCCCTCCTTCCTTCTACTTCTGAGCGTGAGGGTACAAGGGACAGAGTGACAAGCCCGAGAAGCCAACATCACAGCATCAATCATGACATGCACTGAACTCATGCTCTGTGCCAAGCCCTAGGCCACACACTATACAAACCACCCCCTCTGGTGAGACTCTCCCATCACCGTGTCATTTCTGCCCTCTTTTCGATGCTGGGCAGACCTGAGGCCAGGGGAGGCACACTCATCCAAGGTCATGTGGGTTGCATGTGGCAGACTGATTAGAACCCAGGTCACTTTGCCATGAAATTTGATCAGCTTTCATGCTGATCTGAGTTGGGCGAATTGGGTCTGGAGCTGGTTACCGGGAAGGTGGCGATCAGCATGGAGTTTGAGGTGGCAGAGCCCAGGGGAATTTAGAAGGAGGCACAGGGCTGGAAATGGCTATGATGGGGTTCATGCTTAGAAGAAACCCCAGATTAAAGCCGGGGTCCTCTGTTCTTGAGACACCCTCTGTGTCAGTGACTCCCACACCCAGGTCTCCCGTCCTGGCGTCTGGGTGGGCCTCATGTGGAGATCTGTGTTCCGAACACAGGCCTTGGTATCGTGCAGGCTGGCCTTGGTTACTTACTAGTCCTGGGACCTCTGAGGCCCAGCATTTCCTCATCCGTAACAGGACCCTGTCACAGTCTTGAGAAGATGAAGTGAGATAACAGATGTAGGCCCTATGCCACAGTTCCTGGCACACAATACGTGGTCTTACGGTTATTACCCATCCCCCTACGGATACAGGCAAGTAGATTCCTGCTCGCCTGAATGCCTACTTGATACATCAAACTCATTCTCTTTTAGCCTGGCATTCAAGGCCTACAAGCATCTGACTGCAGTACCTACCCTTTCCAGGTGGCCTGCCTAAGTCAGCTCCTCCTGGAGGAGAACCTCACAGCCATGGTCCTTCCTCATCGGTTCTTATTGCTGGTGATACCATTTTCACATCCTGGATGGTCCCTGGCAACCTGGGAGTGGGAGTGATAGTAGCAGATGAAGCTTCCTATAAAGAATAAGCTTTTTTTTTTCTTTTAAGTTGAATTGAACTGCTGTAAGAAGTAATGGGCTCACAGTCCTGCCTGGAAGTGTTCGGGAGAGACGGAATAGCAGAGATGGTCCAAAGGGAGTCATCTCTCTGGAAAGCCATGGCATTCGATGATCTTTAAAGTCCTTGATTTTTTTTAAACAGTTTTATTGGCGCTTCATTTACACATCACGCATTCAGTACTTCAACTATATAAAGAATAGCTGCACAGTCTTCACCATGTCATTTCCCCCTGCCCCCACTTGACAAAAACATACACAACAAAACTTTCACCGGTTCAACGTCTTGGACATGGACAATTCAATACCATTGATGACACTTAGCGTTATACAACCACTATTGTAAAGGCCTTGATTTTTTTAATAGATAGCAAAGTTTATTGGTAGTTACTAGGGTCAGTGTACAGAAAGTTGGGGGTGGAGGATAGGGGTGATGGAAAAACTACATGGATCATGGAATGGTACGCTTGCAAACAGATTCTTGTAATTGCTGTCAATAAGGCTTAAACCTGAAAAAAACTGAACAGGCAAAAGTGTGTGATCGATGTACAAAGGGGCTTCAAAAAGTTTGTGGGAAAGTTCCATTATTTAAACATTTATTTACAGTCATCAATGGGGCTATTGCTTGCTGATTTGTTTGCTGGCTTGATTTCCACCTGCATGGCCAGGTGCAGGGCCTGCCCAAAACCTTGCAGGGCTGAGAGGTACTTGGTAAAGTTGGCGAGAGTGGATTCTACTTTGTTCTCAAAGGTCTCCAGGTCACAGTCAAGCTGCTTGGTCCTCTTGGGAGAGCTTCAGTCAGGTTGGCCCTCGCTTTGAGCTGAAGAGGTGCAAGGAGTCTCGGGCAGAAGACACATCTCAGACCCGCTTGGTGATCCATGTGGAGATGGGAGACTAGAGGGCAGGAAAGAGGGGGAGGGGAAGGAGGACAAGGGGAAAGGGAATAGGGGAGTGAGCCAGGGAGAGCAAGGTCTTGAATTTTTAAAATCACCATTTGGTTTTGGAGTCCCACAGGAAATGTTCAGTTCATCTTTGAACGTTAGATTTGGAGAGTTTCAAATTTAAGGCCGTACAAATTCAACCAATAATGAAAGCTATTTCCACTCTCCACATGGCCAGTTAGAACAGAGCCAAAGATCACGAGACAGAGGCATGAAGAGACAGAAACCCGAAGGGCAGGAGAGCAGCAGAGGGGCCATGGGGAGAGGAGAGAGAGGCGGGCAGGAAGGAGGAAGGAGACGTGAGTGGACGGTAGGGCTTTTGGGGAGAAGAAACCCATCTTGAGAGAGAAAATACGCTGGTGTGGAAAACTCGGGACCATTTTTGCTTCCCTGGCCATGATGCTTTTCTTGAAGTAGGGCTGTATCCAGTCTCCAGAGACTCCCCCATAGCCTCGGGATCACCCACTTTCCCAAAGCTGCTCTGGCTCCATGGCGTGCATGTCCCCAGGGATGCCAGCCCCGTCCGTGCAGGCTCCTGTGGGATTGATTCACAGGCCTGGGTGCTCGGGGAGGGTGTGCCTCCTTTCCGCCTGTCTCACCCAACTCCCGCCCAGTCCTCCAGGATCAGATTTTTGAGAAAAGCCTTAGGATGAGTGACCTGCAGCGTGAGTTTTTGCTGAGGGGGCAATGAGTTTATGTCAGTTGTGGCGGAAGAATTTGGAAAAGGGTAGTGAGAACGATTACACCATTTGAAGAAGAGGATCCCTGCCATTCAATTAATTATGCATGTAAAAATATGGTGCTGCTTCATTCCATTGGCATTGGGTTTATCTTCACAATAGAGCAGCGCTTCTCAACCTGTGGGTTGCGACCTTTTTGGGGGTCGAACGACCCTTTCACAGGGGTCGCCCGATTCATCACAGTAGCAAATGGCAGTGATGAAGTAGCAATGAAACTAATTTGATGGTTTGGGGGTCACCACACATGAGGAGCTGTGTGAAAGGGTTGCAGCATGAGGAAGGTTGAGAACCACTGCAGTAGAGTAAACAGAGAGACCTGGGTTCTGGTTGGTCATCTAGGTCAGTGTGTGTGGCCTGGGATTAGTGAGCTCAATGGCTTGCTTCCTTCCTACCACTAGCAGGTGCGGTCTGTAGAACTGTGATGAGTCAGAGCCATAGCGATTGGGCCAACAGGAAGGATACACTATCTCCCGTGGATACACTGGGCTTCAAGTTATTTGGGGGCTCAGCAGACAGACCTTCTGGTAGAATATTGGGTTTCTCATAATAGGTGTGGGCTGGCAGAGTGTCTGATCAAATTGCCCTGCGTCATTTCCAGTCCCCAGAGAGCAAAGGAATGGATGGAGGGGCTGTGAGGCTGTCCTCACTGCCGTGAGGACTAGGAGGATGGACCTGCCATTCAGTGAAAGTGGGGTGTCCTCTTGGCAAGTGCCCTGCCACTGCCTGCTGGGCCAGGGCAATCTGGGGACCTCTCAGGGACCTTCCAGAGCCTGCGACCAGGTGTGAACCGGCTGAGCCAGAGGTCTGAGTGTATCCAGCCTTTTGACTGTGGGGCCTGTGCAGGCAGGCCCTTGTGCTCACATCTCACGGGAGGTCTGCTCTTCAGGCCTATCTTGAACTGTTCATGTGGGATTCCTGTACTTGAGGTTTGGTATATCTAGGTGTTTACTATCCCAGCCATTCCCGAGCTTTAACGCCTCATCAGGCTAAAGAGTTGCTTTACAGTTGCTGTCATTCCTCGGAAGTTGTGCTTGGAAGAGTACCAAGCCTTGGGTTGAGATGTTTCTAGAGCACTAGGCTATGGACCTGCACAATGTCCCCTTTCTTTAGGTGGCTCAGCAGAATCATCATCATCATCTTCTTCTTCATCATCTTCATCTTCATCTCACAACAGTAGTAGTAATGGTAGCTCCTAGATTTCTCTGCGTGCCTGATGCTCAGCACTCTGATGTGCATTCTTCTCTATCTCCCCACCGAACCAGGACGTAGCCCTCTTTTCGGCTCCTTGCAACAAATGGACAGCCCCAGGCCACATCCCTGGGTTCAGAGCTTGTGCTCAGGCGGCCTGACTGCAGAAACCATGGTCTTCCCCACCACACTGAACTACCTGCCAGGGAGGGAGGGAGGAATTGAAGCCAGATTCCTGGCTAATGGGTCCATGGGGAGCTCTTGTCTCCGGAGGGGATTAACTCATCTCTGCCTGTCCGTATGTGATGCAAGCCCCCAGCCTCCGGCCTCCGCCCAGCCCCATCCATTCATTCCTCTACCCCACACATTGTTTGGAAGCTCCCATGGCCAAGCATATAAATCAGTAGATATAATGATTAGTTCAGTCGTTTAGACTTTTCCGGTGTCTGGTTAGAATCATAAGAACTCTCTTGAGTGGTTCTCTCTAGGGACTGAGATAGGGAAGGAGTCTTTTCTCTTTGTGTCTTTAGTTGTTGTTGCTGCTGTTTTTTTATGACAAGCATATATCACTTTCATAATTAGACAAAAATGACTCAACTTTTTCCAGGGGAAAGTAAAACCTTTGTAACTGAGCTTCAGCTGAGGTCTGATGAAAAACATTGGGAACAGTGGTGAATGGAGGAAAAGGCAAATGCTTTGTTATATATCTTTTCAGCACAATTAAAACAAAAATAACCCTTTGTCAGGAGTCTGTGATCCCAGCTGTTGTTAAAAAAATGAGGAAAATATAAAAGAAATGTGTTAACACCTCTTTGGAAGATTTGCTTAAAAGTAATGAATCATTGGGGGATCAACCCAGGTTGGTGATAATCTTCCATTATATCCAACTATTAGTCCTCTGTGACCTTGAACAAGTCACTTCTCCTTCACAGGGTTGTGAGAGATGATCATTCAATGATGTCATCCTTGGTACCAATTTGCTGGTTCATCTCGGAACAGCAGACCAGGAGCCCAGGGTTAGAGACCAGGCTAAATAGGGGTAGTGACCCGAAAAAGAGAGATGGTTAAGGCTTGCCTTGGAGCCTGGAGTTCAGGAGTGCTGAACCCCACAGCACCCCACACCTCATCCCCAAAATGCCCCAAAGCCGGTTGCCATTGATCCATTCTACCACCAGGCTGCCACGGGCGCTCAGAGTAGAGAACTGTCCCACAGAGACATGAGGCTGGGACCTCTCAGAAGCAGAATGCCAGGCCTTTCTTCGGAGATGCCTCGGGATAGTTTCATCCCACCAAGCTTTCAGTTCATCCTCGAGCACTTTAGCACTGCCCAGGGGCTCTGTGAAATTCCCGAGAGGTACCATCGAGTCTGGTTCTGACATCATTGCATCCGAGGATCTGGCTGGATGTCATCTCATTTTAGGCCGTGTGCTTTAGAGACCTTTTTAGAAAGCCACGCATAAAGGACAGAAATGTAGGTCAGGATGTTTTTCTCTTTAGTGGAAGGTCTGTTTCTTGGTGATTTTTTTCCTTCCTGCTGGTGGCGCAGTGGTGAAGTGCTCAACTGCTAACCAGAGGTCAGGGTTCCAGCCCCCCAGCTGCTCCATGGGAGAAAGAGGTGGCCGTCTGCTTCTGTACAGGTCGGAGAGCCTCGGAAACCCGTGGGGTAGCTCAGCCCTGACCTACAGGTCACGAGGAGTTGAGGTGGATTCCAGGGTGGATGAGGTCCCTCTGTGTACTCAGCTCTCTAGAGTTCAGCTCACTTCGCTCCCTGGCCAGCAGTTTTCCTGATCTTTCCACAGCTCTGTCTTCTCCACGAGAGAATTCCTCCACCGGAAGGGAAAGACCCGGTGCTCTCTGCTTGCTTCCCTGATGGTGTCTGAGTTGGGCCAAGCACTGCGTCTGTAAGGCTCCTCCCTGCCTCAGCCTAGGAGTAGAGCTGTCAGCAGGGACCAGGACACCACGGGACTTAGACTTAGAAGGGAAGTCCTGGGGGTTCGCACCTGCCTGCTCACCTGCACCATGAGCATCCCTCGGCGGGCTTGCATTTGAGTCGAACTCACGCAAAGGCAGCTTGGAAGAAAAGTCTGGCCATCTTCTCCCTCCCTCTGGAGGGCCCTTCCCCCTGATCACACAGGGTGGCCATGAATCAGATGGACTCACTAGCAACAGGTTTGGTTTTGGTTCTGGTTGAGTTCGGAGGCTGGCATTCAGATGTTGCTTCGGCCGTTCTGGCTGTCATCCAAGGTACGACCTCCCTGACCCTTCATTTGGTTCGACATGGAATGGAGTTCTCATCACGATCTCTCAGGGTCTCATGGCAATTAAACAGGGTGATGAATGTGAGACGCACCTAGCCCGGCCACAGGCACACGGTCCCTTGCCTCTGAGACGCCTGTCTCCTCCGGAATATCAGAGCTTTGCTGGCAGTGGCAGGGCCAGGCCCATTTGGCTGCTCTGCCCTTGTAAAGTCAGACTTGATGCTATCTTCCCAGAAGAGTGGCTGGCCAGGCCTGGCCGTCTCCGTCCCAGCTCTCCAGACCAGCACTTAATGAGCACGGGGCCTCGACCCTCTTCCTCCGGCTTGACTCCCATTGCTCCTGGAAGAGACGAACGTGTGCCTCTCCCAGTGTCCCAAGCTGTGTCCACAAGCTGACGTGTCCCCCATGGTGATCTGGCCAGTTAACTGGGACAGCGGCTCCCCTTGAGGCCCAGGTCAAACTGGGAAATTGTTTGCGTGTTATTTAGAACGTGCCTGGGAAATATAGGGGCAGGGATATAGGTAAAGTTTCCTGAGCTGTGAGGCTCCACATGCGGTCCTCCCTCTCTAGCCTCCGTTACCTCATTGATGTGGCCCAGTGGTGACATGCTTGACTGCTTTAACAGCAAGGTTGGCAGGGCTGTTCAAGCCCATCGGTTGATCTCTGCCCCTAAAGATTATAGCTCGGAAGTCCTAGGTCCTATGGGGCCACCATGATTTGGAACCAACCCCACAGCACAACAACAAAGCAAGGGGAGATAAGAGTCGGTGGTCCCCGAGGCCCCCCTAGGCTCTGGTACCCTCTAATTGGTGTCTTAGTGTCAGATCAGAAGGCCCTGGAACCTTCTGACCTTTGAGCCACGCTGGACTTCCTTAGAACCAGCAAACTCAAGCTGGTCTTGTGACAGGCCCCACCCCCTTGTCTCCTTCGGGGGGGGGGGGGGGGCGGGGGGCGGGGCGCCCACCGAGAGATCACAAAGGAAGCATTGAGTTGGCTTGAGGATGGAGATCACCATCTTCCAGGCTCCTCTGCTCTGTACACCCCTGCCTGCGTTGGGACTAGGGATTTCAGGTCAACCCTCCCTGATGGTTCAGGATAGAGACCTCAGGGAAAGTAGACTATGGCCACTGGTGTCCCCAGAGAAATGGGAAAGCTAAAGGGAAAAGTTCCCAGCAGAGAACTGCAGCTGGTGTAGGATGTGCTTCAGAGCACAGAGCGAAGACGTGGCCTGGGTGGAGACTGGGGAAGCAGGGCCTGAGACCATGCTCCTGGGCTGAGGCTCATCCACAGAGTTCATGCGTGAGCCAGTTCCCTCTTGTAGCACAAGACTGCTTCTGTAAGGCAGGCTGGGCTGGGCTGGGCCTTGTGGGCTTGGGCAAGTGGGCGGGCAGGACTCACTGGGCGAACAGGCAGTCGGATTCCATTGTGATGCAGACCACATCTGTGTCCTGGGGAGGGTGGGGGTGTTGGCTGGGAACTGCATGGGGGCTGGACAAATGGGAGGGGGTAATGATGGGCCCGCAGCCATCATCCAGGAATTCAACTCAAAGGCAGGACTGTTGTCCAAGGAGGGCATGGAATTCAGAGGCCGAGTAGCCAGAACCAACACAGAAACCAATCCTGGGAATGATAATGGGGCTGCGACCTGGGGAACTACACAGGACCCAGTCATCTTGACAAATGTCCTTAGTTCCCTAAGGCTGCCCTTGGTTCTTGCCTGATGGGGACCTCAAGTTCTGCCTGACAGGGCTTAGATGGGGTTAAGATGTGGGTAAGGGGGGCCTTTGAGTGAGGAGAGTCTGAGCCGAGGGGTCATAGCTGGGCAAGGTGGAGGTTGAATAAGCAAGAGTTATGTTTAGAATCAGGCCGTCTGCTCACAGGGGCACAAAAGGGGAGGTTAGGCCTCCACCAACCGCCTCAGGGAAATAGAAAATCAATGCAGAGGCTCAAATGTCTGTCTTTTGTGATAACCTATCTTGCAAAATAATGGCAGTACTTCCTGCCTATGAAGTGTAATGAAAGTGTTTCCACCCCCAAAAGAGTTGTTCTTGGTCTATTGGTGGCATCGATTAGGGAGGTAACAGGACAATATGTTCCAAGATGCGCACGAGGTCTTAAACGTTTTATCCACTCCCGAAATCCCCATCTAAAAGGAGGCCTTGAACTAGTTCTTACCTTGTTCAGTCATGGTTGGCAAAGGGAAACTGGAACACACTAAATTCTTTCCTTTTTTTAAAAAAAATACTTTTATTGGGGGCTCTTATGTCTCTTACCACAATCCATACATTCATCCAGTGTGTCAAGCACATTGTACGTATGCCGCCATCATCATTTTCAAAGCATTCTCTTCCCACTTGACCCCTGATAGCTGTTCCCCATTTCTTCCCCCTCCTTCCCCCGCTCTCCCTCCCTCACACGCCCTTGATAAGTTATAGATTATTTTTTCCATATATTACATCGTCCTCTGTCATCCCTTGCCCCCTTTTCTGTAATTTGCCCCTCTGGGAGGGAGTTCTAAGTTGATCCTTGTGATTGGGTCCTCTTTTCTCCACCCCCTAATCCTGGTATCTCTACTCTCCTTGTTGGTCCTGAGGGGTTTATCTGTCCTGGATTCCCTGTGTTGAGGGCTCTTATCTGTAGCAGTGTGCATGTTCTGGTCTAATCCGATTTGTAAGGCAGAATTGAGGTCATGATAGTGGGGGGAAGGAAGGCCCAAAGAACAAGAGGAAAGTTGTGCATTTCATCCTTGCTATACCGCACCCTGACTGGCTCATCACACTAAATTCTTATTTTGGAGAATGAGAAGGCTAACTGGGACAGGAAAAATTACGTGTCGGACCCTGGAAAGGGACACTCTGAAGAAGCACAGTGAGCCCTTGCGTCCCTGATGCCTGGCATTGGATGATTGCCAGGACCGTGGGAGCAACACGTTCAAAGCGACACTGGTGGTCGCCATCTAGAACCAGGCGCCACTGTTTTTAACCGGGTCAGACCGAGAGATTCGCTTGCTGTGCAGGGTGCACACTGCCTGCGTCGATTAAGATGATGGCGAAGTTTCCAGCAGGGCTTTGAACTGTAATTTGCCCTGTTCTGACTAATGTGTCAGTTCAACCCCACTTTGAGAACTCAACGTCTGTTCCCAGGTTGCTGCGGTGACTGAACTAGCTTGAACTGGTTTGAAGCCTTATCTAAAAGGACAAGCAGCCTAAATAACTTATAATGGGGTTAATGAAATAGACGATAACTTATCTGCTATAAATATTATAATCATCATAATTATAATAATAAATGTTATGAAAGGATTAGAAAATGCTGGTGATATGAAGGAAGCAGACATCACAGGCTATATTTATGCCACATCTACAGATGCAAGACATCATGCTTGGTAAGGCAGAGGGGCAGTGAAAGAGAGGAAGGCCCTCGGTGAGAGGGGGTGGCACCGTGGCTGCAGCCGTGGGACAAGTCGTGAGGCTGGCGCAGGGCCGGGCAGTGTTCTGTTCTGTTGTGCGCAGGGCCTCCCGGAGCCGGCGCCTCACGATCAAAAAATAGATGGGAAAAATGATGTGTGCATATGAAAATACCTCGGGGGGGGGGAGTTTATGTTTTGTCCTAAAGGGAGGAAAAGACAGCCTAAGGTTAGAAATGTGTCCCAGAGGCCCTTCGTAAACTGTTTGGTATGCGATCGGTGTGAGATAGCCAAAGTCAGGACTTTCCCTTCTCTCACTTGTTCTGAAAACTGCTGCTTTCAAAGTCAAGGTGTCCACGCCTACTGTGCGAACCAGGACAGAGCAGACCTTCTGGTCTGGGGTCTTCCCCTTCACGCCTGTAGTGGATGCGCAGTTCCCGGCCTCGGCTCTTCACCTTTCTTTGTCTTTGCAGACCCGAGCCTGATTCTTTTTTACGTTTAAGTCTCTTAGAATAGCCCTGGAAGGGCTTCAAGTGCCCTTCTCTGGCTCCTCGCTCCCCTCGCTGTCTCTGGAGGCGCGGGGCAGGGAACTATGCGCTGTACTCCAGATTCAGCTGCATCATGGTTTTTAGACAAGGGTATTATGTTATCTGCTTTGTTTCCCAAAAGCCTTCGTGAGAGTGCCTGGCCAGATGCTATGGGCGTTTTTAGCTGAGGCAGCAGATGAACTTCTGGGAGTACCAGAGGAGTACTTCCTGCCCCAACCCCCTCCGTGTTTTAAACTTCTGATTGCTCGCAGCTATCATTTAATGAGGAGAACCGTAGGACTGCTTTCACCCCCAAATGCACAACTGTAATTAAGCTTCAACTGCTACATGTTTTTCTTCTTTGCCTGGGTCGGCTCCTAAAGACCAAGTCATTCTCTTGTACTTTGCGCCTCTGTGAAGTTGAAGAATTCTCTGGTGAGTGGCATTCTCCCGCAACTTCTTACAGAAACAGCCCTGTCGTTGCACCCTCCGACACTATTCCACGTTGAGAAATGCCTTTCTTCCCGTATCATGAAAGGGGACTTCCGCTTTCTCTGTCTGCTCACCATCTGGGTGCCTTTGAATCAGCCTGGCTACTAGCTCCCCCATGTGTCCGAATAACTGACTTTGTCCCCCAAAAGGTCTCTCGGGGATTCGTCAGACAGGGTTTCCTCCGGCCGGAAGGAAGCATGTTTCCTTTTGTCCTAGTTGCTTCCTAAGGCATTCAACACAATGTTTGGTCTGTTAGGGTGGGAAAGGGCATGGGCTTCGGAGCCAGGCCGACCTGGGTCTGGAGCCTCCGTTATATGCAAGACGGCCTCCGCGATGCAACCTTGCGTAGGCTCTTGAACCTCTGTGAGCCTTCAACTGAAAATGGGGGCATTCCCCACACGCCCCTTCAAGCAGCTCTCTGGCTTTCATGCGCCCACACTTGACCTGGACCCCGCGCAGACTGGTTCACCGGACTGCCTGTTGCCCCTCGACTGCACTCACTGGAGATTCTGGCTCCGTTCTCACATCGAATCACCCCAGAAGCATTTCTACAATGTGGAGACCGCCCCACCCGACCCCCAGCTGTTTCCTAGTTCCAGTGTTCTTGGCACCGAGGTGTGCCTGGGCACCGGGCCTGGCCAGCACTCCCAGGTGATTATACTATACATTAGAGATGTTCGAGACCCGCTGCTAAAGGGGATTTAGGATGATGAAATGGAAAGCACCTGGCACCTAGCAGGCCCTTAAGAAAATAAAATAGTTCCTCTCATTCTTGGTCCCTGCCCTTCTTTCACCAGTCTTACACATCATCTATCCACTCACTCACCGCCATCGAGGCAAGGCTGACTCCCAGTGACCCTCCTGGGCAGGGTAGAATGACCCCCAGGAGTTTCTGAGACTGTGACCCTTTCCTGGATAAGAAGCCCTGTCTTTCTTGAAGAGCTGCTGATGGTTTCCAGCCGCTGACCTTGCCAGCCCCAGCCCAGGGCTTCTCCACTGTGCCACCAGGGCTCCATGTCTTCTACCAGGCAGAGACTTCCGTGTGCCCGTCTACTACCCCAAGTAGTCCTGGTGGGGCAGTGGTTAAGTGCTTAACGGAGAGACTGGCCATGCCCCTGTGGCTGTCTGCTTCAGTAAAGAGGCCCGGCCTTGGAAACCCCGTGCACAGTTCTGCTCTTTCCTACTGGGAGCCGATCAGCCAGAATCTACTTGACGCCAATGGGTTCTTGATTCTGTTGCCCCTCACCTTCCTTACTGGGGTCCTCCCTGGTGTGTCTGGTGGGAGAGTCCTGAGGGACGGGGCCAAAGCGATTGCACGATGCAGCCGAATCCGAGAACGAGCGTCTTCTTACTAGGTGATTTGCTCCTTTCCCAGGCTTACCATCACTAAGTACCCCAAACTGCGTGGTTTCTGAAAACAGAAGTCTCCCAGTTCTGGAGCCTAGGAGCGTGAGACCAGGGCATCAGCCATGCTGAGGGTGCTGGGGAGACTGTCCCTGCTGCTTTTCACCCCTCCCACCCCCCGGTTCTGGTGATGGCCTGGGTTTCTAGGCGTGTGGCAGCATCACTCCAAATTTCTCCCTCCAGCGTCACGTAACCCTCTTCCTTCTTGTACCTGTGATGTCTTGTTTTTTCTTTTGAGTTTTTTTTTTAATTAATCGTTTCATTGGGACTTCTTACAGATAGTATAACAATCCATAATTCAGTTAGATCAAGAATGATTTTACAATGACTACTACCATCAGCTTCAAAACCTTTTCTTCTTGAATTCTTTGATATCAGCTCCCTGTTATCCCCTCCTTCCCCCACCCTATTCCCCAGGAACCCTTATTATTATATAATATATGATCATTATTATTTGTAGTATCTTATACCGTCCAATGTGTCCGTTCACCTGTGTGTTAGTCCAGGTTGACTAGAGAAACACATTCATAGACACTCATGTGTATAAGAAAGAGCTTTATACAAACAGTAATTGTATATTAAGAAAACATCCCAGCCCAGTCCAGATCAAGGTTATGAGTCTGCTACCAATCTATAAAGTCCTCTTCAGATTTACAAAACACATGCAATGACGCTGAATGCAGGAAGATCACAGGCCAATGGGTGGGAAGTCTTGTGGATCCAGTGGTGATGGAAGTCTCAGTGCTGGCGTGGGTCTCTATGTGGCTCCTCCAGCTCCAGGGCTCTGGCTCCATCAGCGTAGCTCCATCTGGCTTGTCAACAGGAATGTCTCACAGAGACAGTGTGTGTCCCACCTCCAGGGAGGAGATAGGAGTTCCCAGAATCCTCAGGAGGAGATCATGCCCACCCAGAGGCATTATTGACTATGACCTAATTGACAGGCTAGACTCCACCCTTTCACTCTAGTGAAGAGGAGGTTATGTAACTGCCACAACCTGCAATTCTGTTATTCATTCCCCTTGAGTGGGATTATACAGTCATCATTGCTATCAGCTCCCCCTTTTCCCCCCATTCCTCCCCCTCTTTTCCTGTACCCTCAGGGAATCATTACTCCCATTACTGTTTCTGAAGGGTTATCTCTCTTGGCTTTCATGCCTCAAATGCTCTTAATTATACAAATGAGCATACGCAGGTCTAACAAGATCGATGAGGTAAAACAAAGACCATAACAGGAAGGGGAGGGAACATTGAAGAACTAGAGGATAGTTAAGTGTTTCATCAGTGCTACACTGAACCCTGGATATGTCATCCCTTCCGTGTGGCTCTTCTGTGAGGTTCTGTCCAATTATCTTACAGGTGGGTTTTGGGTCTCCCCTTTGTCCATGCTCCTTCACATCAATTTGATTGCTTGTTTTTGAACTTCTGATACCTATACCCATCGACACCTGATGATCACAGAGGCTGGTGTGCTTCTTCCATGTGGACTTTGTTGCTTCCCTGCTAGATGGTGTATCTGTGCATTGTGCACTCTTTTATAAGGTCCAGTCATATTGGATTAGGACCTCCCTATGAGAGTGTGACCTTTAAAATATTTTAAATTTATTTTTTAAGGATCATTTTATTGGGGCTCTTACAGCTCTTATAACAACCCATACATCCATTGGATCAAGCATATTTGTACATATGTTGCCATCATCATTTTCTAAATATTTACTTTCTGTTTGAGCCCTTGGTATCAGCTCCTCTTTTTTTCCCTCCCTCCCCACCTCCCACCCTCATGACCCCTTGATACATTGTAAATTATTATTATTTTCATAGCTCAAAAAAGTAATGCATTTTGGGGAACATTTTATTGCACTCTGGGTGTAAGTTTTCCAGTCTGTGATTCGCACACGGGCTGTTTATGACCTCAGTGGCAGTCCCCACAGGGTGCCGGCACCCCCGCCCCATTTCCTCCCTAGGCTCCCTGTGTCCATGGGGCCACTTTCCCCGCCCCGCCCGACTGTCTCACCGTTGGGTTGGAGTCAGTGCTGCCCCTTGGGCCTCATGCAGGGGATTATTTTAAAGCATGTAGGATTCCATTCTATGTGCAGACCAGTGTGTCCATTCACCCACTGATGGGCATTGAGGCAGTGTCCATCTTTGCTCTCTGGATGACCCTGACTATTCCACAGGTATCTCTGTGTGTCCCAGCTCCGATTTCTCTTGGAAACATGTCGCCAAGTGAGATGGCCGGGTCACATGACCTTTCTTTCCATTGCTAGCTTGTTCAGGGATTTTCTGTCATGCTTGTGTCATTGTGTGGTGCCTCGGGTGTTTGTGTCCAGCCTTCTGATCTCCCACAGCCTCCCCGGCATCTGTCCTGTCTGGATTTTCATTGTTGCCATGCTTGCTGGGGTGAGAGGATAGCTCACTGCGGGGTTGAGTTGCATCTCTAATGATTTATGCCACGAGCTGTGTGTCCGTTTGTCATTCTGTGGTGGCTCTCTGTGTTGCTTTGATACTGGAAGCTATGTCACTGTGAACTCCAAATACCAGCAGGCTCACCCAAAGTGAACAAGTTTCAGCAGGGCTTCCGGACGAAGAACAGACGACAGAGAAGGGATGGACTGTCCACTGCTGAGGAACGCGCCACTGAAAACTCTAAGAACAGCGGGGAAACATGGCGCGATCTTAACAAACCTCACGCTTAACAGCAGAAGACGAGCCCCTCGGGTCGGAAGGCACTCAGAATACGGCTGAGGAAGACCCGCCTTCTCAGAGTCGCGTAGGCTGCCATTGCTGTGGACGGAGTCAAGCCTGCATTTGTTGATGGGGCGCCATCCAGCGTGAGAAGACGCGGCAGCGCCCATCTATTAATAATTGGCACCCGGAATGTTTGAAGTATGAATCTAAGAAAGTCAGAAGTTGCAAAAATTAAACGGAACGCGTAAAGAGCCAAAGCATAGATGTCCGTGAGTTGAAGTGGACTGGTGTGGCCATTCTGAATTAGAAAATCACATGATTTACTAGGCTGAGAACAATAGTAGCCAAAGGAATAGCATCATGTTCATCGTTAAAAAGGACATTTAAAAATAAGTTTTAAGAGGTACAACTTTTACTATGGAATACTGGTTAGAGACGTAACATTGATGACTTTGAAGCAGTGGGAGGGGGAGCGAGGGGGGGGGGGGAGGCGTGATGAGCCAAGGAGTGTGGCTGACCACTAGGAGGGGTTTTTCCTAGAGCCTCGGGAGAGCACCGTAGTCTTAGCTACACCGTGACTTTAGCCCAGTGAGATCTGTTAGACTTCTAACCTACAGAACTGTAACATAAATATATACATAATAAATATGTACAGTTGGAAGTAAAAAATAAATAAATTTTTAAAAAGGACATTTTAAGATTTCTCTGAACATGACAATGCTGCTTGTGATAAGATGACATCTATCTCCATACAGGGAAATCCAGTTGATATAGTTATTATTCAAATTTATGCACCAGCCACTAGCGCTAATGATGAAGAAATTGAAGAATTTTGTGAATGACTCAAATCTGAAATTGATCAAATATGCAAGCAAGCTGCATTAATAATCCTTGGCAATTGTGATGCAAAAACTGGAAGCAAAGAGGAAGGAACTGTGGTTGTAAGATACAATCTTCATGATAGAAATGAAACTGGAGATCGCATGATAGAATTTTGTAAGACCAATGACTTCCTCATAACAAATATACCTTTTTTCTTTTTCCCCTTTTATTTATTTGTTTATTTTGACAAATACCTTTTTCTCAATGACACAAAAGATGACTGTACACATGGACTTCCCAGATGGAATACAAAGAAATTAAATTGACTACACTTTGAGAAGAGACAATGAAGAAGCTCAATATTAGCAGATAAAACCAGGCCAGGGGCTGACTGTGGAATAGACCATCAAACAAGTCCACAAGAACCAAAATACCTTGAGTCTATCCCACCTGAATTTCAAGGACAGATGTGATGCTTTGAACACTAATGACAGAAGCCCAGGTGAGCTGTGGGGTGACAGCAAGAACGTCATTGGTGAAGAAAGCCCAGGGTCATTAAAAAGACAGGATAGCCCTTTGCATCAAGTCCTCTTTTGTCATATCTTGCCCTATCTGGCATCTCCCTTCTCCCCCTTTTCTGTTGTCCGTCCCCCAGGGAGGAGGTCACATGTAGATCCTTGTAATCGGTTCCCCCTTTCCAAAACACTCACTCTCTACCCTCCCAGTATCTTCCACCCTGGATTCCCTGTGCCTCCAGCTCCTATCTACACCAGTGTACAACCTCTGCTTTATCCAGACTTGCAAGATAGAATTTGGATCATAGTAGTGGGGTGGGGTGGGGGGGGAGGAAGCATTTAGGAACTGGAGGAAAGCTATGTTGTTCATCAGTGCTACATAGCACCCTGACTGACTCATCTCCTCCTCTAAACCCCTCTGGGAGGGGATCTCCATTGGCCGACAAATGGGCTTTGGGTCTCCACTCTGTACTTCCCCCTTCATTCACTATGGTAAGATTTTTTTTTTTGATGATGCCTTATACCTGATCCCTTCGACACCTCGTGATCGCACAGGCTGGTGTGCTTCTTCCATGTGGGCTTTGTTGCTTCTGAGCTAGATGGCCGCTTGTTCACCTTCAAGCCTTTAAGACCCCAGACATTATATCTTTTGATAGCCGGGCACCATCAGCTTTCTTCGCCACATTTGCTTATGCACTCGTTTGTCCTCAGCGATCATATCATGGAGGTATGCACCCAATGATATGATTTTTTGTTCTTTGACGCCTGATAACTGATCCCTTCAAAACCACGTGATCACACAGGCTGGTGTGTGCTTCCATGTGGGCTTTGTTGGTTCTGAGCTAGTTGGCCTCTTGTTTATCTCCAAGCCTTTAAGACCCCAGACGCTGTCTCTTTTGATAGCCGGGCACCATCAGCTTTCTTCACATTTGCTTGTTCACCCGCTTTGGCTTTAGCGGTTGTGTCGGGAGGGTGAGCATCATAGAATGCCAATTTAATAGAAGAAAGTATTCATGCATTGAGGGAGTGCTTGAGTAGAGGTCCAACATCCTTCCGCCACCTTAATACTAAACCTATAAATATAGTCACATAGATCTATTTCCCCATCCTCATATATATTGCATGTACATGTCTTTGTCTAGACCTCTATAAATGCCCTTTGCCTCCCAGCTCTTTCTTCTATTTCCCTGACCTTCCTCTTGCCCCACTAGCATGCTCTGTCCCCACCTGGGTTACAGCTATACCTCTTCGTTACATTACCTTACCCTTGATCATTCCCTACCAGGCCTGCCACTCCCCCCTCACCACCAATTCGGATCCCATGTTGTTCCCTTATCCCTGGGTTTGTTAACACCACTTCCTTACCCCCCACCTCTCCCTATCCCAAGTCCCTACGGAACTGTTGGTCCCGTTGTTTTTCCTCCAGATAGTTCATCCAGCCTGTCTTATTTAGACAGACCTGTGGAGATAATAACATGCACAAAAACAAGAGAGGGGAAAACCAAGCAACAGTATACACCAAAATAACAATAACAAACTACTGACGAAGAACAACAAAAAAAAAACACATCAAGAAAGAAAAGCTTGTAGTCAGTTCAAGGATCGTTCGTTGACCCTTAGGAGTGTTAAGTGGAGAGCAAATGCTTTGAGAGTGATTAGGGCAAAGAATGTACAGATGTGCTTTATACAATTGATGTATGTATATGTATGGACTGTGATAAGAGTTGTATGAGTCCCTAATAAAATGTTTAAAAAAAACAAAACTTAAACTATTAAAAAAAAAGACAGGAAAGAGAAAAGATCAAAGTAGATGTCAGAAGAGACCAGAAACTTCTTAATCATAGAGCTAAGGCAAATGGAAGAAATGACGAAGTCTAAAAGTTGAACTGGAAATGTCAAAGGGCACCTCAAGAAGACATAGTAAAATATTTTAGCGTATGTGCTGCCAAAGTAAACACGACAAAGTAAGATATTATAATGAAATGTGCACCAAACTAGAGTCAGAAAACCAAACGGGAGAAATAGGCTCAGCGCATCTCAAGCTGGAGGATTAAAGAGAAATTCAAGCCTTGTGTTACAATTGTTACAATATGGAAAGAGTCTATGGGCCAAACAGTGAGTGATGCTGGAAGCATCAAGAGAAGATGGAAAAGAACTAGCCAACAGTCAGGCACTTCAAGAGGTGATATAAGATCAAGAATCAGTGCTGGTGCTGAAGGAAACAGGTCTGCATTTGCCCAAAACCAGGCTCCAGGAATTGATGGAATAGCCATTGAAATGTTTTAACAAGCTGATGAAGCATGGAAGCACTCATTTGCTTTATCAGGAAATTTGGAAGACAGATACTTGGCCCATTGACTGGAAGAGATCCAAAGAAAGGTGACGCAACCGAATGCTCTAACTATAGAACAACATCATTCATATCACATGCAAGGAAAATTTTGCTGAAGTTCATCCAACAGTCGTTGCAACAGTCCATCGACAGGGAGCTGCAAGAGGTTCTGGCCGGATTCAGAAGAGGACGTGGAACGAGAGCTATCACTGCTGATGTCAGATGGACTTTAGCGGAAAGCAACGGATACCAGAAAGATGCTTACATATGTTTTATCGATTATGCCAAGGCATGTGACTATATGGACCATAACAAATTATGGATAGTCTTGAGAAGAATGGGAAGTCCAGACCACCTGATTGTGCTCCTGTGGAATTTCATGGTGTTTGTTTGGAACTTGGACGTGGAACGAGGCAGTTGTGGGAACAGAACAAGGGAGTGCTGAATGGTTTAAAATCAGGAAAGGTGTATGCCAGGGTTCTATCTTCTCCCCATCTTTATTCAATCTGTATGCTGACCAGATAATCAGAGGAACTAGAAGTAAGATGTATGAAGACGAACTTGGCATATAGGTAGGAGGAAGGCTTCTTTACCAACCTGAGATCTGCAGATGACACAACGTTGCTTGCTGAAAGTGTGGAGGACATGAAGCACTTGCTCATGAAGATCAAGGATCACACCCTTCAATGTGGATTACAACTCAATGTAAAGAAGACCCATATCCTCACCACTGGATCGGTAACACTGTGAAAAATGGAGAAAAGATTCAAGTTGTCAAAGATTATCTCTTGCTTGTATCCGCAATCATTGCGCAGGGATGCCGCAGTCAAGAGACCTGATACCTGGGCCTGACTCAAACCAGGATCTTTTCAGCCACCTCCTATTTACCTGGGAAAATTGGACATGGCCTCTGGAAAACTGGAGAAGAATCGGTGCATTTGAAGCGTGGTGCTGGTGAAGAATACTGAAATGACCCTGGATTGCCAAAAGAACAAAGAAGTCAGTCTTGGAAGAAGTATAGGCAGAGTGCTCCTTAGAGGTAAGGAGGACAAGACTTCGTCTCACGAACCTTGGAGATGGTGTCCGGAGAGACCAGTCCCTGGAGAAGGACATCATGCTTGGTAAAGCAGAGGGTCGGAGAGAAAGAGAAAGACCCCTGACGAGCCGTATCGGCAAAGTGGCTGCAGCAATTCGATCAAACCTAACACCGCTGAGGGTGGCCCGGCCCGGCTGAGTTTCACTTGTCCGCGGGGTCGTTATGAGTCAGAATTGACGTGCTAGGACCCAGCAGCAACAACCACAGGGGGCTATGACTGCTGACAACCCTGTCCGGTGAAATGTCTGCTCGGGTCTTGTTCGTTTTTCAGTTGGATTGTTGGTCTTTAGCTGTGGCGGCATTGGCCTTCTCTGTCCATCTGAGAGATTAGACTCTGGTCAGCTATGTCACTGTCCCCCCTCTTTCCCCGGCCTATGGGCTCTCTATTGGCAAAGTCTTTCGATAAGCATCAGCATTTAATTTTTAGCAGGTCTCTTGTTTGCTTTTTTCAGTTATGTTTAATATTGTCTTTATTCCATAAACCAGAGCCCCTAGGTTTGTCTCTCTGCTTTCTCTCCTTGAATTTTATAGTTTGAGGTTTTACATTTTAGGTCTTTGATCCATTTTGAGTTTGTTTTGAGTATGGCATGAAGTATGGATCCTGTTTGGTTTTCTTGCCAACGGAAATCCCATTTTGCCATTTATAAAAGAGAGTTTCTCTCATTTAATGGACAAACACTGGAGTATGACTTTATGCTAACTTGTCTAATAAACATCATCAAAGACCCTGTTACTAAACAAAGTCTTGTTCACAGGAACCAGGGGCTAAGATAGCCACGTATCTTTTTGGAAGACACAATTCAATGCATAATAGACAGCAAAGGAAACCAGACCTACAAGGATTCCGGGCTCCTGTGGATACCTATGTCCCAGAATGGGGGATCCGGCCGACCCCAAGCCCTCTAAGGCTCCGTGACCCAGCAACACAGGGATCCGATATCCAGCAACAGGAGGGCCTTCCTCTGGGCACAGGAGAGAGTCTCGCCTTCTCTCCGCTTTCACCACCCCCTTCCCTCTTCTCCACCACTCCCTCCCCCACCCCCCTAGCTAGGTGTCCTCTGCTGCTCAGTGTTCGCTGTACTGTCCCTGTAACCCCGACAGTGAGTGTGAGGTGATCAGTTGAAGGAGGGGAAGCCGGGACAAAGAGCTCGCTGTGTCTGTTCAGGGTGAGAGCACCCACAGGAAGGACCCGGAGCGGACCCCACCTTCTGGACCAATGTCTCCCACCAAGGATTCAATTCAGTTAATCAAACACCGACTCCGTGCCCAACACTATGCTCACGAAGCCCCAGGATCACTGAGAGGCTACTAGACATGAACGACTCTTGCCCTGAAGGAGTCTCCAGTGATGGTTACCTTATGTGAAAGTACTCGGACTTCGTCCTGGTGTTGAGAAGGCCCAAAGCAGGCCACATGCAGTTCTGGTCGGCAGTTCGAAACCTCCAGCAGCTCCTAGGGAGAAAAACTGGACTGAAAAACAGGGGCTGTCTCAGAAGCCCACAGGGGAGGCAGCATTGACTCGATGGCAGCGAGTTTGGTGCTAGGCTTGGGCTGCCGAGCACACAGGGGTGTGAGTGCTGGGAGACCCGGCCGGCCCAGGGGCTTCCCTGTCGTGCTGCAGATTTGGGACTTGGTCTTACCAGGGATGGAGGCCCCTGAAGTGGTTTGAAGCAGAGGAGCAGCAGGGTCAGATGGGGGTTTCTGATGGCTCCCCCTGGGTATGATGGGATGTGTTGGAGGGCCAGAAGGGGAGACTGAGGCAGGGGGTCAGGCAGGGAGGGGGATGGAGGGACACAGTCTTGGCCTCTGAGGCTGTCTGGGGTCAGCATGAGGGTTCCACGTCTCCAACTGCCTCGACTTTGCTCAATGCCATTGGGCACCCCCACGTAGTCCAGCTTCCAGAGAGTGACCCCTAACCCCAGCCCTATGTGTCCTTGACAACAGGCCTTTCGCAGGTGTGGTTCCCCAGGCTGACAGCACCTCCCTATTGTCAGGTCCCTCAGACAAGTCAGCTGCTGGCACTGAGAAAAATTCCCCTGGGGAGTCAGCCAATTTCTCCCAGTGGCTCAAGGTGATTTCAGCCTTCAGGGAAGCCAGTGATGAACTCAGAGGGCAGCTGGGGTGGGGCTGCAATTTCCATGTGTTCATTCGGAGCTGTGGCGGAGTCAGCTGCCGACTCCTGGCACCCCCTGCACAGCAGAAAGAAGCTGCCCAGCTCTGCATCATCTGGTGGATCAACCGTGGCCCAGGGGGCTTCATTGGCTGATGTCAGCAGTCAGGCTTTCCTTCAAGCTGTTTGAGTCTGGAAGCTTGTTTTGGATACAACACACGAGCACCCACTGATCGATCAGTGGCTGTGCAGGAGGAGCATTGGCTAAGAATCAAGCTGGGGTCCCTCCCATGGAAGTCAAGAATCCGTTCACTGGATGGCCACTGCTACACGCCCTCATATTCGCGTGAATGGAAAAGTCATGTATGTAACCACACATGATACAGCCCATTTAAGCTTCAGATCCAGCAAGCACTTCCCAATGTCTGGGTCATAACTGGACTGGGGCTCTCACATAGCTGAGGGGCTCCAGGCTCAGGCTCTGGGAGTGGATCGGTTCAAACAAACCCCACCTCTTCAACACCTTATTAGCTTCAGACCTTAGGCTGCTCTCTGATTTTTCATGTGTTCAGTGGGGGAGAGTAATAGTACCTTTTTAGGGGGAAAGGAGATAATGTCTGCTAAGGGCTCAGACCGGAGTCTCGCTGCTGTCGTGGTTACACACTGGGCCACTAACCGCAGAGTCAGCAGTTTGAAACCACCAGCCGCTCTGCAGAACAAAGACGTGGCTTTCTGGTCTCGTAACAAATTGCAATCTTAGAAACTCAGAGAGACTGTTCTACCCTCTCATGGAGGGTCGCTATGAGTCGGCATCCACTCGATAGCAGTGAGTTGTCCAAGGCTTAGCTCACCATCTGGCAGATGGTGCGTAGCAAATGTTGGCAGGCCACCCCGAAACAGGTGGAATGCTCAGAAGATGTTACAGGTGGGAGAACGGAAGGGAGAACCTTGCTGAGTCCCATGGTCGATGGGCAGAGCTCCCGGCCCTCTGCCTTTCTCCCAAGTGCAGGCTGCTCCTGGCCACATATCACCCCCTCTTTGATTTGTCTGCCTTTCCTGCCACACAAAGATGGGAACTTGTTTGTCACCTGTGTGGAGAGCCAGTCACCTAAAGGGCTGTGCTCCCCAGTGGCTATATCTAATCTATCTCCCGCCCCCACCCCCCTGGGCCCCACCTGGTCCATGTTGCCAGGATCAGATGGCCCCTCCCAGCATGGTGATCTAGCCTTCCCTCTGTCTCCAAGCTTCCCGAGGGACTCCCTCTCTCTACCGTGCCCAGTGGTCCTGGTGAAACTGGGGGCCTCGTCTGGGGCCCGAGAGGCTGGCGAAGAAAGTCCATTCTCTCTGAGGGCCATGAGGATACCCTCTGGAATATATTTCGTGTCCACTTCTGGAAGCACCACAGAGCCATGGAGCTACACGTCCCAAGCTGGGGACTCTGTGACCCTATGGAAAGCCCATGCCTTCTCCCCTCTGTGTCCCCAGGCCATGGAGAGCAAGCTGCTTATCGGCGGCAGGAACATCATGGACCACACCAACGAGCAGCAGAAGATGCTGGAACTGAAGAGGCAGGAGATTGCTGAGCAGGTGGGGCTACTGGGCTTCGGGTCCTCAGGAGACATATGGGCCCAAGGTCATGTGTTGGTGGCAGAGGCAGGAAGCCCTCATGAATTCAGAATCCTGGTGCTACAGAGCCGGACCTTAAACACGCCTCCTTCTTGCCCCCTCAGTGTTTCAGGGGCCCATCCCCCTAACCCCCTGTGGCCCTGCACCCGACGGGCACTGCAAGCTAATAGGGGGAGGAAGGGGTGGCTCTCTATGACATTAGCTTCCACGAGGTATCTGGGCCTGATGCCTGGACCTTCCACAAGGGTAGGAATTCCTGACAACTATATGACTGTTGACTGAATCAGCTGCCTGGGCAGTTCATGTGACACCGGCAGAGGAGAGGGTAAAGCAGCCTGGAGGGAGCATGTGGCATCTGGGGGTGGCTGTGGCTGACACGATGGGCCTGCATCCCCACGGGACAGGGCCTGGCAAAGGCAGGGCCTCACGAGCCGAGAGGAGGAGGCGTGAACTGTTGCACGGCCCTTTCCCTCTCCTGGCTCTGTGGCCACGGCGAAGCCAGATCCTGTGACAGGCAGAGTGGTCCCACCCCCTCAGGTCCCCTGACCCCCACCCCTACCCCTGTGCCGCACTGCTGAGGCCCTCTGCCCTGTCCTCCCCTAGAAACGCCGTGAGCGGGAAATACAGCAGGAAATGATGCTCAGAGACGAGGAGACCATGGAGCTCCGGGGCACCTACACGTCCCTGCAGCAGGAGGTGGAGGTCAAAACCAAGAAGCTCAAGAAGGTGCGGTGTGCAGGGCGGGGTCAAGGTCTACCGATAATTCAGCAAATCCCACCCACCCATCCACCCCAGAGTCAGACTCCCCACTTTGACTGAACTGCTGAAGGCCTGAGCACCATTACCTGGGCTGCTGGGTGAGGAGTGGGAGGGTAGGGCCCTAGTACTATTGAGGACAGAGCCCTCTCTGCTGGGCAGGGCTGGGCTTGAGGCTGGGAATGCTCTTCACTTCCTGTTTCCACAGTGGCCATCCTCGTGGTCCTGAGAAACTTCCCCTTCGCCATGGCACTAGTGAGTCATAACTGGGCTGACTGGCTGGTGCAGGACAGGGAAGTGGAGGACCGAAGAGGCCTGAGAAGGAGACTCTAGCCTGGGGATGCTTGGGAAGGGAACACAAAGACCCCTGATGACCTGCCAATGGCTGGGCTGGGGACATCTGGTCACCAGGACCCTGCAAAGCCCATGGCAGGGGAAAGACATGTCCATGAGAGGAAGGTCTAGGGCAGAATCAGCAGGTTCCAGTTTGGCTTCTGGGCAGAACCTGGAGCTTGCAGCTTGGTTGGCGTGGAGCAGGCCAGACCGAGGACCAGCCACAGCAGCAGTACCACGGACACGCCTGAGTGAAACAGAGACTCAGTGCTGCCCTCCACACCCCACTTTGGAGAGGAGTAGCCTGGGTCACCTTCCAGCTGGGACAGAGTAGGGACAGTGTAGGGAGAAGACCCTCCTTGTCAGAGGGATAGCTCTTTGTGATTCAAGGTGGGGCAGCCAGAGGGAGGTTCAGACTCAGCCCCGGCCTCTTCCTGGTGGCTCTTGAGCTACAGCCTGGGGTCCAAGGCTGAGTGGCCACGCCTCATGGCCACACGGTGCAGCCTCTGAGCCTCCCCTGTCTCCCCAGCTGTACGCCAAGCTGCAGGCGGTGAAGGCGGAGATCCAGGACCAGCATGATGAATACATCCGGGTGCGGCAGGACCTGGAGGAGGCACAGAATGAGCAGACCCGGGAGCTCAAACTCAAGTAAGCCCCCTGCTCTTCCCAGTGCGGCCCTCACAGCGCCCCTCCCTCCCCCAGGCCCTCCTCTCCTTCCGGAAGGCCTCCTTCCAACTGTCTACTTGCCCACGCGTCCATGGCTTCGGTAAGGCGCGCTGAGGGATAGGGCCTAGTTCTGGAGTGTCTTCTATTTTCCCCTTCCACTGGGAACCCCTCTTTCTGTTGGCTGAAACCCCACACCCCAGATTAACCCGTAAGGCTGCATCAATCTTTGCATTAAAAAAGTTGTTGCCATAAATAGTGACCCTATAGAACAATGTAGAATTGCCCCTTAGACTTCCCAGGCTGCATTCTTTACAGAAACATAAACCATCTTTCTCTTCCACGTGCACCTAGTGCAGCGGTTCTCCACCTTCCTCAGGCCGCGACCCTTTCATACAGCTCCTCATGGGGTGACCCCACCCCCCAACCGTAACATTATTTTCGTTGCTACTTCATCACTGTCATTTTGCTACTGTGATGAATCGGGTGACCCCTGTGAAAGGGTAGTTAGATCCCCAAAAGGGTCGAGACCCACAGGTTGAGAACCACTGACTTAGTGGGTTCAGACCACAGACCTTTTGGTTAGCAGCCCAGTGTGTAACCCCCGTGCCACTGAGCTCCTTTAGAAGCAGCCGTTTCGCGCCCCATTTCTCAGGGGATGAGCTCCCCACCCTTTTTTTTGGGGGGGGGTTGTTCTTCCTCCTCCACTCCCTCTGCTGGTTGCTTCTAAACTGTTCCCTTCACAGACACCATGTTGTGTCTAACTCCACATTTCCCACTTCTCCCCTCATCCCTACTCCCAGGTACTTAATCATCGAGAACTTCATCCCCCCAGAGGAGAAGAACAAGATCATGAACCGGCTTTTCCTGGACTGCGAGGAGGAGCAGTGGAAATCCCAGCCACTCGTGCCGGCTGGAATGTGAGTCTGTTTACCCAGTGATCTGGGTTGGACACTCCAGGTGGGCAGGGCAGGGCAGGGCAGGGGTGGTCAGGACAGGGCAGATGAAAGATGAATTTCTCAGAACCTAATCTGGAGTTCTGAGGAGTGCAAAGCATGAACACATTCAGCTGCTAACTGTTCGAGTTGGTCCAGAGGTGCCTCGGAAGAAAGGTCTGGTGATCTGCTTCCACAAAGATCAGCCACTGAAACCCTACAGAGCCCAGCTCTACACTGACCCCCCCCCCCATGGGGTCAGCACAAGTTGGAATGGACTCCACAGCACCTGGCTTGGCTTTTACTGTGTAGAGGCCTCTGAAGGGTATTCTGGGAAGGAAGCAAATAAAAAGTCTCATTGGCCAGGAAGCTGAGTATCCTGACGGCCTCGGCCTCTGGAGAGAGGAGAGGGAAACCCCAGCCCTTCGGCCACCCTGGAAAGGGTAGCACTTGACAAGCTCTGGTGACTTCACTTTTCTTAAATTTGTCATTCCCTACTCAGTAAGCCAAGACTTTCAAAATGACCAGCGTCACCAGTCCATTAGCTCATTGAGGCCTAGGATATCAATCGTTTTGTGTTTAATGTCATCTTTGATGACCTCCAATTACCCTGGCGGCATACTCGGTACTTTCCACAGACTTCTCCCTTGTGGAATTCCCTCAAACAGCAATAACAACAGTTAATATTTGCCCAGCAGCGGCGGTGTCTCTGGGCCCTGTGCTAGATTCTGCAGCAGAGGGTGAAGAAAAAAAAACCCAGCCTGAGCGGACAGCGCAATGGCAATTACAAGGAAGTCATCCGATGGTGAAATGATCCAGGTGTGATACGGGCTCCACTGGCTGATGGGTGATTCAGCATTTGCACCTGTTTCTACAGCCTAGCCCTTTCGTGGTCTGTGGCCGGCGGCTGGGTGTGCAGCGCCCTCTGCTGGCAGCCGCAGAACCAGCCTGGTTCTTTCTGCCTAACAGACCCTGCCTCACCAGTCTGACCACCATCTCTCACCATCTCTGTACCCAGAGGTGCTTCAGAGGCTGGACGCTGGCTTCTCCAGAGTGTCTTTGCTCACTCGGATCTAGGAATGTTAATGCCAAGATATGGCATAGTCTCCAAAGCTAGGCAGGGGGTGGGGGAGCTGCTGTCTCATTGGAATATTAGACGTCTACTTAATCTGGCTTCTTTTTGAAAGACTGACCCAAGGTGGATAAGTATGTGGGTAGAAGCGCCTTTCAATGTTGCTCCTTGAATGTAAACTTCATAAGTAGAATCCTTTACAGCGTCGTACGCAGAGGTTCTCGCTGCTGGCTACAGATGGAATCTCCCATGAATCAGGCTCTGGAAAGTCCCATTGAGGAGCGCAGGTGGTGCATTGGTTATGAGTTGGGCTGTGATCCACAAGGTCAGCAGTTTCAAACCACCAGCTGCTTGGGAGAAAGATGGGGTTTTCTACTCCTGTAAAGAGTAATGGCCTCAGAAACTCACCTGGAAGTTCTACCCTTCCCTATAGAGCAGTGATTCTCAAACTTCCTAATGCCACCACCTTCATGTGGTGGTGACCCCCCAACCATAGCATTATTTTCATTGCTACTTCATCACTAATTTTGCTACTGTGATTAATCGGGTGACCCTGTGAAAGGGTCATTCGACCTCCAAAGGTGTCGCGACCCACAGGTTGAGAACTGCTGCTACAGAGTCACTGAGTCGGCATCAACTCGATGGCAATGAGTCGGATTTGGAATTTGGTAGTTGAATCTCAGACCTCCCTTTGTGGTTTCCAAAGCTTCCAGGTGTTTCTGCCACAAAGCCTGGCTTCAGAAGCACTGCTGCAGCGCCACCTGCTGGAGGCAGCTGCTCTTCAAGCTTCTGCTCCGAGGTTAGTTAGGGAGCCCTGGTGGCGCTGTTGGATAAGCAGTGAACTAGGAATCCACAACTCTGCAGTTCAAACCCACCTGCTACTTGGTCCCCAGAGAAAGGGGCGGCTGTTTGCCCTTATAAACATGACAGCCCCCGAAACCGTCGATGGGCGTGGTTCACATCAATTTGAGGTTGTGTTGAGGCATTGGCTTTGTTGTTCCCGAGTTGAAAGTTTGCAGGTGGAGGGGTTGACCCAGAGTGAGTGGTGCTTGTGAACGCTTCATCAAAATCTACCAGCTGTTACGAGTTTTGCCACCTATTGCTTTATTCGCTTTTCCCCGTCTCTCTCCCCCTCCCTCCACCTGAGACGAAGCTGCAGACACCTGACCCCTTAGCCTGCATTTCCTAAGGAGGAGGACATTACATTTACGGGGCAGAGGTCAGACTCAGGAACTTTTAGATCGCTACAATACTATCATATAGGCACCAGTGGCTTTTTGACAACGATCGGACTGATGCCCCTTCTGGCAATTTCCACCCCTCTCCCCACATGTGAGCACAGCCTGCATTTAAGTCAGGCCTCTTCAGTCCTCCCAGTCTGCACCTGCCGAGGGAGCTTGAGCTGACCTTTGCCAGGTCATGGCTCACGGGAGCTGATTCATTTCTCAAAACCATGTGCCCGCAATTTTGCAATGAGCCCACTGTCTCAGGCCAAGAGTCCAGGCGCAAGACATGGTGTGAGCTTCCCCTGCAGAGAGCGAAGGTGAGCTTTCTGCCTGGTCCTTAGGAATGTCCATTCTTTAGCCCTTTTAAAAAAATGTATGTTCTTCCTCTTAGAGGACACTTAAAAACTGTTTTATCGGCATATAATTCACACATCGTACAATTTAATAGTTCAGTCACATCAAGGAGAGTTGTACAATCGTCACCACAATCCATTGTAGAACATTTTCTTCCTTCTTGTCTTCATCAATTAGCTTCCCATTTCCCCCAACCTCCCCTGCTATCCCCCTAAGGGACCATTAATCCAGCTGCTGTCTATATACATTTACCTATCCTGAATTTTATCTACAGAAAAACATTTAAAATAAACTAGCAACATTTTAAATGATAAAACAGTATACTTTTTTATAAAGATGTAAGTAAACAGAAGAATGAAAATTCTATGTAGGGTTAGCCTCTGCTAACATTTGTATATAACCCCCTGTGTTAGTCTGGGTAAACTAGGAAAACCAATCCACAGAAACTCATATGTATAAGAGAGAGTTTTATATAAAGGGTGAGTGTACATTAAGAAAGCATCACAACCCAGTGCTGGCCAAGCCCATAAGTTCAACATTAACCCACATGTCCGACACCAATCCACAATCCTCCTCAATCCCACAAAACACATGCAATGACATCAACTGCAGGAGGAAAGCTGAATCAGTGAGCGGGTAAGCATCTCAGCGCTGGCATGGGTCTCCACACGGCTGCTCCAGCACCCAGGGCTGCATCAGGGTAGGTCCATGTGGCTTCTCCTCAGGGATGTCTTGCAGGAAATGAGCCTTGCCAGCTGAAGCAGGGAACTGGCTAAGGCAGGTGCACCCTGGTCCAACCATCAGAAAGCAAGAGACCCAAGAACTGGAAAGGCGAGGCTCACCAAACCTTTATCTCTCCGCCCTTCAGTTAATCCCACATGTGTTTACTGGCCAGGTTGGCACAATAAACTTTAACTATCCCTCTCCCCTCTTTCCCCTCCTATGTGTAGATAAAGTCTTTTAAATGACCTCATGGACTGTCAAACCATTCGAAGATTCTCAAAAGCTAAAGCAGCTTGATCCTAAACCAGTACACTTAAAAAATAATTTTTAGCATGGATGCCAGTTGTGGCTTTGAAAAAGGAGTCTCCCAAATCCAGAGTTCTTTTGCTCTGCTGTTCCCCGCTTACTGGCATCATTTGCAGCCCACAGTCTCCCTATCCTCGGCTTCAGTCTTCCATTCCAGCGCCGTCGTGAGTGAGCTCAAGAAGGCTCTCTAGCAACTGTTCAGGGGATGGGCACGTGAGAGTTTGTTTTTTTTCCCAGTGGTTATGCATCTAATGGCAAGGTCAGCAGTTCAGAACCATCAGCTGCCCAGCAAAAGAAAGAGGAGGCTTTCTAGTCTCATGAAGAGTTACAGTCTCGGCCACCCACAGGGGCAGTTCTGCCCTGTCCTGTAGGGTCGCTCTGAGTTGGCATCAACTTGATAGCAGCAGGTTTGCTGTTTTTTGGAGTGTTTTCTCTTGCATTTAAATACCAATAATGAAAATAATTATTACAGACTATTCCAAGAAACTCATATAGCGACTCTATGAGACAGGGTAGAACTGCGCCCTGTGGATGGAGTATTGGAAAGCCTCAGCTTTCTCCCACAGAGCTGCTGGTGGTTTTGAACTGCTGAGCTTGAGGTTAGCAGCCCAACTCGAAACCCACCAGCTACCAGGGTTCCTTTGAGTCAGAACCGACTCAGTGGCGGAGATTCAGATTTCGAGTTCTCTGAGCCCTAAGAGAGAGCTCTAAGAAGCCAATGACTTCAAAAGGACTTATTAAATATCAAGGAGGCAGCTACAGGCTATTCTGAATCACTACCATCTATATGAGTGTATCTTCTTTTCTTTTTAAGTCAACGTCCAGGCGACCTTGCCCGGTGCTGCACTATTAGTATTTATTTCAGAATTTAAAACATCAAAAGAAAAGAGGCATACAAATGGATCTAGGTTGTTTTTATAGGAGACAAGTTTTTTCAAGTACACTCGCTCCCTTTTCCCCCCCCCCAAGCATTTGGTAGTGAGAATAAAGCAAAAACAATTCTATCATACTTGGAAACCTAGTTGTGATTCTGACTCAGCAGAGGGGGCCACACAGGACAGCACCGGGGTGGGGGTGGGGGATGGGGAAGGGGAGGCAGGGCCCTGCTGGACCAGATGCAGGATGGTCTGGTGCAAGACTCCTGACGGCAGAAGGCTGCAGGCCGGGGCGGCGTGCGTGCGTGCGTGCGTGCGTGTGTGTGTGTGCGTGTGTGTGTGTACAGCTCTCCTGGCGTCAGGCTGTGGAAGGGGCTCAAGCTGGGGACCACGCTGCCTCCCTGGGAGGAAGGATACTTTTCCTACACTGTAGAGCCCACCACTTGCAACATGACTTAATTAGGGCATTCAAAAACAAACAGAAACGCCCTTTCTTTCTGAAGCATCTTGAACTAATCAGGGCATGGTTCCCTTTGCTCCGCTCAGATGGGGACTGGTTTGCTTGACTTTGGCCCGAGGTCTCCTGGGGAGGAGAGCAGGGAAGGCCCTTGAAGTGGGAAAATAAAATGGGTTGGAAGCAGTTACCTCAGGACACAGCCCTTTAGGGAACTTTGGCTTGAGAAAATCCTTTCCCTCTAGCTTCAAGGAGTCTGGGTGTTGCAAACTAGCTGGCGGCTGGTTGGTTCGGGCCCACCCTGAAGCGCGTGGAAGACAGTATTCTGCCGCCGCAGGGTCACAGCCTCAAACGCCCGGCCTAGAGAGCAGCTGTGCTTGCACACACAGGTCACCGTGAGTTGGACTTGACTCGGTGGCAGCCAACAGTCACACTCCAGAGCCGGGGCGGTGGAAGGATTCTCAGCTTCCATGCGGGAGACCCAGGTCCGCTCCAGGGTAGACACCACCGTCTGTCTGTCAAGATTTGTGTGTTTCTCTGATGCTGAGCAGCAGGAAGGCCTGTCGATCGACTCCAGAAAGCCCTGTGGATCACAGGGTGCTGATTCCCAGCTGATCCTGGGGGCAGCACAAGACTGGGCAGTGTGTCATTTGCTGAGGATGGGGTCCCTTGAGCAGCTAATGCCACCGCTGGCTGCAAGCATCTTCATCTCGCATCAGAAGGCAGGGCTGGGAGGTTCTTGACTCTAAGACGCTCACTCTTTTTGCCATGGCTCTCTAAACCAAGGTCATAGTCATGTCCACTTATTTCGGGAAGACTTTTTTTCCTCCACAAACTACGCAGCCACTAAACTAAAACACTCAGTGCCTTACAGTGGATGCCAACTCATGGCCCCCTATAGGACAGGGCAGAACTGCCCCTGTGGGTTTCTGAGACTGTAACTCTTCACTGGGTGTAGAAAGCCCCATCTTTCTCCCGAAGAGTGGCTGGCATTTTCGAACAGCTAACCCTGTGGGTAGCAGCTCTACTCATGAGCTACTTAATTTCAAATGAGTGAGGTGCCTTCTATAATTACAAATAATTTCCTATTATAGTTATTCTGAAAGAAATGTTTTTACAATGATCTCCAGTACTAGCCACTCCACAATACCATGACTTGCTTTTAGTTTTTCTGAATAGAGTTTATTTTAAAATGTGTTAATGCAAGGAAACAGAGGCAAGAAGTAGGAAACAAAGGACACTTATAGAGGTCTAAATACAAGCATGTACATATGTAAATATATATATTTTTTTGTAAATATATTTTTATATAACCATAGGGAAATAGATCTATGTACACATATTTATCTGTTAAGTATTAAGGTAGCAGACTATCACTGGGCCTCTACATGAGTCCTCATCAACAAGAGAACACTTTGTTCTAATAACCCGTCATTCTGTGATGCTCCCCTTCCCGACATGATCTCTGAAGACAAAATGGGTGCAGAAGCAAGTGTGGTGAAGAAAGCTGATGGTGCCTGACTATCAAAAGATATAGCATCTGGGGTCTTAAAGGCTTGAAGATAAACAAGCAGCCATCTAGCTGAGAAGCAACCAAGCCCATATGTAAGAAGCACATCAGCCTGGGTGATTCTGAGGTGTCGAAGGGATGAGGTATCAGGCATCTAAGACCCAGAACAAAAAATTCATATCGATGTGAATGAGGGTAGAGTGGAGACCCAAAGCTCATCTGTAGACAATTGGACATGTCCTCACAGAAGGGTCACAAGGAAGAGAAGAGCTAGTCAGGGTGCAGTATAGCACTGATGAAACATACAGCTTTCCTCTAGTTCTTTAATGCTTTCTTCTCCCCACTATCATGACCCCAATTCTATCTTACAAATCCAACTAAACCAGAGCATGTACATGGGTACAGATAAGAGCTTGAAACACAGGGAATTCAGGACAGATAAACCCCTGAGGACCAATAATGAGAGTAGTGATAGCAGGAGGTTAAGGGGAAGATGGGGGAGAGAGGAGGAACCAATGGCAATGATCTATCTATAACCCCCTGCCAGGGGTACAGACAACAGAAAAGTGGGTGAAGGAAGATAGCGGCTGGTGTAAGACATGGGAATAAAAGGATAAATTATCAAAGGTTCATGAAGGAGGGAGGGTGAGAGAGAGGGGAAATGAGCTGATACCAAGGGCTCAAGTAGAAATAAAATGTTTTGAAATGATGATGGCAGCATATGTACAAATGTGCTTGACACGATGGGTGGATGATGGATTGTGATAAGAGCCTGCAGTAAAATGATTTTTTTTTAATTTTAACAATTTATTAGGGGCTCATACAACTCTTATCACAGTCCATACATATACATACATCAATGGTATAAAGCACATCTGTACATTCTTTGCCCTAATCATTTTCTTTTTTTCTTCTCCTCTTTTCTTTTTTTACATTTTATTAGGGACTCATACAACTCTTATCACCATCCATACATATACATACATCAATTGTATAAAGCACATCCATACATTCCCTGCCCCAATCATTCTCAAGGCATTTGCTCTCCACTTAAGCCCCTTGCATCAGGTCCTCTTTTTTTTTTCCCCTCCCTCCCCAAAATGATTTTTTTAATAATAAAAATAAGAGACTTATAACAGAGGCATGGGCGAGGATCAAGAGAATGAAGGAACTTTTAAATGTGGTAATGCAGAATTGTTTTCTAAGTCTCATATATTTGGCGATGTCTCCAGTCTGTGGTCTCTAGGTCACAGAATTCTATTTGTCTCTTTAGTCCTTTGGCCTCTTCAGTCACGGCACCCTTGCTTGGTTCCTTGTGAAGGCATCGTGGTTCAGTAGAGAGACTCAGCTTTCGAATGAGGACCGTATGACTTCTAACTGTGTGTCCTGCCACTCACTCATGATCCCAAGGAAGTTAGTTCACAGTTCACCTCTTGGAACCCAAGCGTCTTCCCTCCGAAGGGGGGAAGAGGAGTGTGACCTGGCCGGGTTCCTGAGGTGGAAAGCAGAGAGCGTGGGTCAGGTCACAGAGCAAATGATCAATTCGTGGTTGGAACCATACCAACAAGCCAGTTATTCTTATGGAGAAACCACTCTGAGGGGCCCTGATGGTGTCGTTATGCCTTGGGCTGCTAACCTCCAGTCAGCAGTTCTAAACATCCCTCCCCCAGAGGGAGAAAGATGAGGCTTTCTACTCCCATAAACAGCTAAGGTCTTGGAAGCTCCCAGGGGGCAGTTCTACCCTGTCCCTGGGGCAGGGTGGGGTGGGAATCAACACGATGGCAGGGAGGGAGTAGAGAGACGGGGTGGTGCCGCTCACTGGGAATACCCTGGCAGACCAGTTGGCTGCGTGGTTTGGGTGGCTGACTGACAGAGAGCCTTCCTCCCCAGGTGTAAAGAGGAAGCGTGATTAGAACCAGGAAAGGCAGTGGGGCTAGTTCTGTGATCGTGGCAAAGGTGACTTCCGTCCAAAGACTCTCCGTTCTGGGTTGAGCCCCTCGATTTCTCCCCGGGCCTGTGAGAGTTGACAGGCTCCGCAGGAAGGAGCCGCAGCAGCAGGAAGGCTGACTGGATCGAGGTGGCTGCCAGCCCTTGGGGAGCTGGGGAAGCGCAGAGAAGAGCCCAGGGGTGGGTGCCCACATAGGAGCCGGAAAGAAGGCGTCATGCCCTGCAGTGTGGAATACCTGTTTTCAGAACAGGACAGGAACGTGGGGGCCGGGGGGCAGGGATGAGAGAGAGAGAGCTGGTCAGGAGAACGGCAGCAGGTCCGTCCGAGGGAGCTGAGAGCTGATGTTCTCATAGTGCGGGGGAACGATACCGTGGTGGCAGCCAAGGGCTATGGAGGAAGGGCCCTAGGAGAGCTCTTGGGATCTGCCAAGCACATGAGAACTGTTGTCCTGGTCTCTAAGGGAAGGGTGGGTAAAGGCACAGACAGGCCTCAGCTCTGGGCACTCAGCCACAACCTGTTCACTACAGAGTAGGGAGCAGTCGTGGAAAGTAGGCCTGGGGCAAAAGAGGGAGTAGATGGGAAGCTTTGCTGTCCCAATTACAGACCCCTCCCCCAGCTCCCTTTTCTTCCCCACATGCCACCCAGAATAGCCCTGGCAGCTTTACTGAGTCAGGCTGCCAACTCACGCTGATGGCTGCCTTCTCACCCAGCCCCGTCCCCCTGTCCTGGTTCCCAGGGCCCTGCAGCCTTCAGGGCGCCCATTGGCCAAGACGGTTCTTTGTGGGTCCCTAAGAAACAGGAATCCGTTGCCTTCAGGTGGAACCCGACTCATGGTGACCCTGTGTAACAACACAGTCGGACGAGCCCCGGAGGGTTTTTTGGCTGGAACCTTAGTGAGAGCACATCACCAGGCTTTGCTTCCCTGGTGCCGCCGCCACCGGCGGCTAGGTCGACAGCAAACTGCTTGAGCTGCCCAGGTCCCTTGGTAAGAGGCAGAGACAGCGTGCACCATTCTGGAAGAGTGCTTGGGAAGGCTCCCATCCAGAAAATCCTCCAAACTGAGCACAAAAGGCCCATTTCCCAGTCTCGGCCTGCCTCCCTGTCTGCTCCAGCCACCCTGGAGATGGTTGTACAGGTCACGTGAGATGGAGAAGTAGTTCCTTGTACTTTACAAGGTAGGCTGTTAATGTCTAAACATTTTTTGAACGTATAAATTCGCCCATTTATCGCAGGCCAGGGATGGTTCAAATGGCTGGGCTTCTCCTGGTCTTTCAGTTCCGTTGGCCTTCTGCTGGTGGGCAGACTTCACTGAGACCTCAGGGGCAGGGGTGGGGTGGGGGTGGGGGGGTGTAGGGCCAGGCCCCATCAGCTCCTATTCTTCTCAGGCAGGAAGCGCAGTGCCAGGCCCCCCACAGCTTGGCTCTTCATTTTGGTTTTGCCGCAGAAGGAGCGAGTGTACCTTGGCAGGTTGAGTCAGTTTAGATTTTCTGCACCCTTTTCCTGCGGGAGGGAGGCACCGTAATAGGCCCCATCGTTTCCCATGATGGCGACCTTGTGGATGCCTTTGGCCATCTCCTTGCAAATGAGCTCCAAGCCAGAGAGCTCTTTCCTGATTTTTGACTCCCCATTGAAGGTCCTGGGCATGGGGCTGGGGTGGACCCTGCCTTTCCTCCCATGGTGTGGTAACCTGCCTGACACCTCTCCAGCTGCCTGGACTGGAGAGAGCTGGGCTTCTCCAGCCGTATCCTTTATTGTCCTTCACAGGAGCCCTGGTGGGGGATGGTTACGAGGTGGCCTGCCAACCTCAAGGGCAGCAGTTCAGAACCACCAGCTGCTGCTCCTTGGTAGAGAGATGAGCAGCCTGCCCCAGGCCTGGTGAGATGGGCCATGAGAAGGCCGGGTCTCCTGGTTCCCGCTGCAGAAGGCAGGCGTTGTGCTGTGGCTGCTACCCAGCTTGTTCTGCGAAAGGACAGAGCGTCCTCTCCGTGAATTCTTCTTCTCTGCCTTTTGGCACTTCACATCTTCATTTATAGCCCTACTTCAAAGTAGCCACTGGAACCGACACAAAGGACTAATCGCAACTGCACCGGGCTGACCCTTTTACAGGGTGCTGCGCCAAGCGCTAACTTGCTATCTCTCACCACGAGCCTGAGGTGCAGAGACATTAAGAGCCGCTCCCCAAGGTAACCAGGCCGTCGGGGGCAGAGCCAGCATTCAAACCCAGAACTGGTGTTCTTCTGTGTTTTGAAACATGGAAACAGCATTCTTGGTTGGTTTCTTTCCTTTCTTTCTTGGTTAGTTTGAGATCATGAAAGTGATACGCCACACTCATCAAATGGACAGAAAGACAGAAATCTGGTGTCTCATGGGTGGGGTCGGACAACCAGTAACAGACGCCCGCCAAGCCCTCTCGGCACTTGGAAAGCAATCTTGCAAGATCTCTCGAGGTTGAAAATACACACACCCTGCAACCCCACTGTTCTGCTCCGAGCTGTAGCCTCCTGGGAAAGGGTTGCCCCCACACGAGGGTACCTGTACAGAATGGCCGCAGCCGTGCTGCATGTGGTAAGAAGCGGAGATTGCCAGGGGCGAGTGCCATTTGGCAGCTGTTCGTGGGCTTTGTTGGGGGCGATCTGTGGATCTTTGGTGAAACTTGCCCATGCGTTTTTCTTTATGGACTCCTGGGTGTTCTTTAGATATCCTAGAGACTAGACCTACGTCAGAGCGCTCTGGTGGTGGCGTGGTTGGTTACCTATGGGGCTGCTAAATGCAAGGTCAGCAGTTCGAAAGCACCAGCAGCTAGCTCCTCGGGAGAAAGGTGGGGCTTTCTACTCCCACAAATAGTTACAGTCTCAGAAACCCACAGGGGCAGTTCTACCCTGTCCTGTGGGGTCGCCATGAGTCACATCGACTCGATGGCAGTGAGTTTGGTTTTGTGACTAATAAGGCGGAGCATCCTTTTCATGTATTTATTGATGTTTATGTCTTCTGTGATGAAATGACTTTTCCAGAGCCTCTGTCCAGTTTCAAATAGGGTTACTTGCCTTTTTATTGTTCACGTGCAAGGGTTCTTTATGTGTTATGCATATGAAGTCCCTTATTAAAATATTCGATTTGCTCTCTTTGGGTTATGTTCTTGGGTGTACCAACTCTTTTTTTTAACTTAGATACTAATTTATTTTACAAGTTATAGAAGTGTAGTTGTATAACAGAGCCATGGTGACCATTCTCTTTCAAGTTCTTAAGAGACTGTACTTTCTAATTCTCTAGAGCAGTGGTTCTCAACGTGTGGGTCACGACCCCTTTGAGGATCGAAGGACCCTTTCACTGGGGTCACCCAATTCATAAGAGTAGCAAAATGACAGTGATGAAGTAGCAATGAAAATAATGTGATGTTTGGGGGGCACCACCACATGAGGAACTGTATGAAAGGGTTGCAGCATGAGGAAGGTTGAGAACCACTGACCTAGAGGATATTTCTGGATCCCTTTTTTCAAGTCTTCTGTTTTGATGGAGCTCAGCCGGCCTACTGTTTCCTTCTGCTTGTGCTTTGTGTTCAGAGCTGAGCAACCAAGGCCTAGTCCAAGGTCAGGAGGCTTTGCTCCAATGTTTTCTTCTGCATTTAGCTTTTGCATTTAGGTTTATGATCCTTTCTGCGTCCTGTCTACAGATGATACAACGTCATTGTCATGCACATGACTATCCAGTTGCCAAGGAGCCCTGGTGGGGTCATGAGTTACCTCCAGGTCAGCGGTTCAGATGCACCAGGCCCTCTGTGGAAGAAAAATGAGACTTTTACTCCCATACAGATTATAGCCCCAGAAACCCTGGAGAGTAGTTCTCCTCTGCCTGCAGGGAGTTGGAGTGGCTGCAGTGGCAGGGGTGTGATTTCTGGATCCCATTGTCCAGAGCCCTCGTGACTGCACAATGCTAGGTGCTACGACCCCATCAACCATGGGAGAAAGGTGGGGCCATCTGGCTTCTGTAAAGTCACAGCCTTAGAAACCGGGCAGGCACCTCTGTAGGGCCGCTCTGAAGGGCGATGAACTTGACTGCAGTGGATTCAGTTTTGGGATTTGGATTTCAGTTTTTTTTATCCAGTTGTCTCAGGACCATTTGATGATTAAAGCTGTTATTTCCCAGTGGAATTGGCTTGGTGCCCTTCTCAAAAATCACTTTGACCTTATATAGAATCATGGTTTAACTCTGTTCTCTTGATTCTAATCCATCGATTTCTTAGTCTGTCTTACAGTCACTGTCAGTCGGAATCCACTCGATGGCAGGGAGTTCGGTTTTGCTGCTGTTTTTTTAGTTCCTGCCTGGACCACAGTCTCGCGATTTCTTTAGCTTTGTAGTCGATTTTGCAATCGGGAAGTGTGAGTTCTCCAATTGTGTTCCTTTTCAAGCTTATTTTGCCTGTTCTCAGACCCTTTGAAGCCTGAGTTTTTAACCGTGTTCTTGTGCTGCCTCCCTGGAAGTAAAACAAGGAACAGAGCCACCAATCAGCAACAGTTTTGTGTGGTATGTGAAGTCAATATGCAAATCTGCAAGCCAAAAAGAGATGGCTCTCCTGTGTGCACCTCCGCTGCCCTCTGTGCTGGTGGGCGGGGGAAGGGGGGGAGAAACAGGCATGCAGAAACCTGTGCCTCCTTCTCAGTGCAGTTTTCCTTGTCAAGTTGTAGGAGAGCAAGAAGAACGTCGCAGGATCTGTGGTCTGCAGGGCCTCCTGGCCTTCTGAATTATACTTATTTGTCTCTATTTTCCAAGGAAATCCCTTCTAATGCAGTCTCTCTCCTGCAGCAATAACAGCCAAATGAAGAAACGGCCAACTTCTGCAGTGGGCTACAAGAGGCCTATCAGCCAATATGCACGGGTTGCCATGGCAATGGGGTCCCACCCCAGATACAGGGTAAGAAACTGGGAAACAGTGGGAGGGGCAAGCTCAAGGAAGGGGATGATCCCAACTTCTGCTTCCTCCAACGACTTCATCCCTTTAAAATCAAGCCAATGCCAACTCACAGAGACCATTATAGGGCAAGGTCGAACTGTCCTGGTGCATTTCTGAGACTGTAGTCCTCTATGGGAGTAGAAAGCCTCCATTTCCCCCATGGAGTGGCTGGTGGTTTCAAACTCCCGACTCTGCAGTTGGCAGCCCAACACATAACTACTACTCCACAAGGGCTCCCCATCCCAATCTTTACTGAGTGCCCGGAAGGTTCAGCCTTGGGCCTCTGCTCATGTCTCATGCCATGTGCCCACCGCAGGCAGAAAACATCATGTTTTTGGAGCTGGACGTCTCCCCTCCAGCTGTCTTTGAGATGGAATCCTCCCAGGACCAAGAGCAAGATCCCCGGGCACTGCATATGGAGCGGCTCATGCGGTTGGACAGCTTGCTCGAAAGACCTTCCACCTCCAAAGTCCGGAAGTCCAGATCCTGGTGAGCATCCCTGTCGGGGAACCCCATGCATTGGAGAGGGTTTGGGGGAAGGAGTTCCAGCAGCGGGGAGGGGGGGCAAGGGGAAGGAAAGCCCTCCCAGCTCTGTTTCCTGTGCTTCCCTAACTTCCCCTTCCCATGCCTCCCCCCACCCCCCTGCAGGTGTCAGAGCCCTCAGCGGCCTCCGCCCTCCACCACACATGCCTCGCTGGCCCCCGCTTCTCTGCGCCCTGCGACAGTGCTAGACCACGAGTGACAGCCGTCGTGGTCAGGCTGCCCGTCGGACAGACTCTGGGAACAGGGCAGTGAGCCCTGGGACCATCTCCTCCGCCGCTTGGTGTGCGTGCGTGAGTGTGCATGTGCGTGTGCGTGTGCGTGAAGGGGCGAGATCCAGGCAGACGGACCTCCGCCTGCCTTCTCACCCTCCTTTATTTAACCCACGTTATTTATTCCTGGGGCTCGGTGGGGGCGTGCGGGGAGATGCCCTGGGCCGTGCGTCTGCGCCTGCAGCGGCCACTGCACCGCCGCCTTCTCTTCGAACTTTGGACCCTCCGTCAGACCTCAAGCTGCCCCCACGTCAGCTGCTTCCCCAGGGGAAGGGGGCCCTTGCTAGAGAAGGGAGTACCTTTTCTACCTGTCCCATCTCCTCCGACACTGGTGACGGGCAGGGCCTAAGCCTTGTTTGGGACTAGAAAATGCTGGGTATCCACGGAGGACCAAAGGCACCCTGACAGCCTGGGGCCGGGGCTCCGGGTGAAGAAAGGCCTGCTCTCGATGTTCCATGACCCGCAGAACCTCCGCCAGCCTCAGCCCTTCCTCAAAGACTTGACTGACCTCCCTGGCAAAGCTCCCGCTTCCAGCTTTGCCAAGAACTCCCATCCTGGCTTCCCAGACCCTGCTTCCTTCCCACCTCCCCAGCCCTTGAACAGGTTGCTGCCTACACTGGAGCCAGGGGGATTGGATACAGGAATGGGAGCCAGTTGGATGGCCGCCTACAAAGCCCTCCTTGGGGAGTCCTGTTTCTCTCCCCCCTGAAGAGTCACTTTGATCCACTGAGATGACAGCCAACTCCCCCTGGGTTTGAGGAGATGATCCTTGGGCTTTGATCTTTGCTGCCTGGATCCAGGGCCCAGTGGGCGGGGCCAGTGTTGGTCTACCCCTGGCTCAACTAGGGGTCCTACAGGGTTGTTTGCGTGCCCTCCTCTCCCTTCTCCGAGGCACCCACCGATCAGGAGACCCCCCACAGGCACCATCTTTTCCAGCTTTGCATCTGCATCACTTTTTGCCAGGGGCACTATTTTGTTGAAACGCCAATCCTTTTTTTTCAGGTTGTGCAATTCATTCGTTCCCCTAGGGTGGCCTCCTCACCTCACATCATCACACCCCAAGGTGTCTCCGAGTTATCTCAAGTGAGAAGTAAAATTCTTGTTAAAAGAAGAAGAAAAGGATTCCTTTTCATCATCTGATAAGGGCATATCTTATCCCAGAGGGGAGTGTCCTGGAAGCAAACAAGTGATTTAGCATTTCCAAAAGCCTAAATAACAGGAGTCTCTTCTCCTCCGGATCTGAGGGACTCCGCCTTTGGGGTAAAGGCATGCCTCCAACAGATACATCTGGAAGGCCATGTTTGGGAGGTGTAGGTGGGGGCTGGTAATCTGGCTATTCTCTTCCCAGCTGGAAATGAGCTCTTCTTACCCAGCTCCCCTTCTGCTCTGCGCATCCAGCGCTGGTTTGGTTCTGCCGGACACTGCTGACGTTCTGACTGCCGTTCCTGGATGGTGTGGAAACCTGGGACATCACTTTCTCCATCAAAGCCCAAGGGATTCTTTGAGACCCGGAGTCAGAGGAGAGGTTTGGCTATGGTGGCCGCGGAGTTGTGTGTCACACCCCAGGTGACCTGCCGTGCAGCCTCTCCCGCTGACCTCTGTCTTGTTTGTGATGCAGCAGCATGTGTCACCCATTCGTCCCTCGGACACGTTGACTGTGAATTGTCGGGTCACTGTCCCTCCCAGTCTTATAGCACAAGATACCCAACTTCTCTGTCCCCAGTCGGAGGGCTGGGCCCGAGGGGTGGTCTAAGGAGGAGGAGCTCCTGCCTGCAGTTTTGTGTCCGTGTGTATGTGTGTGCGTGTGTGGGTGTTTGTGTGTGTGTGTGTGTTTACCTCCACAGGGGACTACCCCACACTCAGTGTAAGCTATGCTGGGAACAGGACCACCAGGGTGGCTGAGGCTCACTCTCCGTCTCTCCCCCTCCTTTTCCTTTTGACGTTCCAGCCATTTGATGGACAAATTAGGGCCTTGACCAGGACCAAACTTCCGTGTCTGTTGCTATGGTCTCTCTTTAGGACAATGGTTAACAATGCTGTGGTCCTTTCTTGTCACTCGACGCATATGACTATACCGGACATATGTAATATATAAATATATATTTAAAAAACCCATTACCCTCTGTCCCCCTGGCTTAGGATGGAGACCTCTCTGTTGAATGGAAACACACCGGAAACCCGGTGCTGCCGGCAGCCTGCAGGCCTCAGCCATGCTCAGACTAACACAGTTGACAATAAAGGAATGAGTATCGTTATGGACTTGGTGGCCCGCCTGCTCTCTGATTTGGTTTTTGTTTGTTTTGCTTACCTTTGTCATCATCTCGCTTTTTCCCCTTCCTTAGTTTCCCCCAAAGGATTCAAGAGTTTTCGGAGTTACCACGGTAGTTGTCACGCCTCGGAAAAGACCCAGCTGCTTGACGGGCAGGTCCCAGGCTCTCTTCTGAAGCCGGTGCCAGCGCCGCGGCAGCAGCTGTGTGGGCCCTAAGCGAGTGAGCCCATCCACTTCATATGGAGATCCTGGCAGACTTCAGGAGTCTCTGGGTAGCCTAGCGAGTTTGGCAGTTGGTTGATTGGTGGTTTGAATCCTTCCCGAGGTGCCTGGTGATCTACTTCTGAAAAATTAGCCATCGAAAAACCTTGGGACACACACAGGGGACACACACACTCCCCCTTACATGACATGGGATCAACATCAGGCCACGCGGTTTAGGGTTTTTTGCCAACAGATCTCAGAACAGCCTTGATGGTATCCAGATTTGCCGCCAATACCAGACCCGCCTCGGCCCCTGCATTTATCGACACAGAAGTGGTTCGAGCAGGAAGTAACATGCAGGTCACATAGAGAAGGAGTCCCTGGCCGGTCAAACCATTAAAGGACTTGGCTTGGAATCAAGAGGTCGGAAGTTCCAGCCCACAGAGGAGCCTCAAAAGAAAGGTCTGGGGAACCATTCCCCCTTCACCTACCCGTGCCCCTCCTCCCAGAAAAGGAAGTGAAAACCCAGCCGCTGAAGACCCTCAGAGCCCATCTGCTCAGACGCACGTGGGTTGCTGTGGATCTTAACGGAAAGCAGCTGCGTTCAAGCAAATTGACAGGGGCACCTGGCATCTGAGGGTGGTATGAAAATAAGAGACTCACAAACTCACAGCCGCCTAGCCTATTCCAACTCCTAGCACTGAGGTCTAACGTGGCCCACATGGATGTGGGCTGCAATCTGCATGGTTGGCTGTTCGAAACCACCAGCAGCTCCTCCAGAGAAAGACTGGGCTTTCTACTCCTAGAAACAGGTACAGTGTCGGAAACCCCCACAAGGGGTCACTATGAGTCAGCACGACTCAGTGGCAGTGAGTTTTGTGTTTGGGAGCGAGAGCTGGAGAGGCAGAGTGATTTACTTTGATGTACGTGTTTGGGAACAAAACCAGCTCTCCAGACCCTTAGCCTAGAGATTCTATTATACAGACACTCATTCTTCCAGTGGGATTCAGTGGGGTATGTAAGAGAGCTTGTCATGTAAAGCGCTACAGCCTCAGAGGCTCACAAGGGCAGGTCTAGCTTGTCCTGCAGGGGTGTTCTGAGTTGGCATGGACTCCACGGAGTGAGTTTGGTTTGGTTTGTTGGTGACAGCAGCCAGCGCATAGGAACTTTCCCTGGGGACCTCCGTCAGGCCAGTTTGTTGGTTAAAAAAACTGCCATGTTTCACTTCCTCTGAGACTGGGCACCTTATCTCAACAGAGTTGCCTTTTCTTCTCCTGCCAGGATATAAGTTAGAGCTCTTGGCTTCAGCCTGAGATTCACTTAAGCTGGCCTGGATAACAAAGGGCTCAGAAGCATGCTGTGAGCTCCCGGGGAAGGACCAGAGACTGCCCCACAAGACGATTGATTCCACCCCACGTCCTCTGTGGGGTTTGTGCTCCCTCCTCAGCTGCTCTCCGTCAGAAGGAAGAAAACCTGGCGTGTTTGTTTTTTAGTGTGTTTCAGCCCCAATGTCAAAGTCCTGAGAATGAGGCTCTGAGTCAGCCATCTGAGGCAGGTGGGTGGGGCCATGATGTGGGGCCAAGAGTCTCACTGCTGTCACCATGTGTATTAGAGGTGGGGAGATGGGAAGAGCAGAAATACAGGAATATCTCAGAAAAAAATGATGAGGTTGGAGTGGAGGTGGCATGTGCTCTGGGGATCCAACACCACGGATGGCTGTGAGCAGCATAGCGCCCTCACGATGGCCTGTGGAAATAAGCATCTGGGCTCCGTCTATGGGTCTCATTTTTCTTAAAATGTAGTTCAGGGGTCACCTGTGTCAGAATTACCACCCTCAACGATTGGGCTTCTGAAGTCCAAGACAGGTCCGTGTGGTGGACGCGACAGGTTGCCTTTTTTTTTTTTTTTTAAACATTTTATTAGGGGCTCATACAACTCATCACAATCCATACATATACATACATCAATTGTATAAAGCACATCCGCACATTCCCTGCCCCAATCATTCTAGAATCATTTGCTCTCCACTTAAGCCCTTTGCATCAGGTCCTCTTTTTTTTTCCCCTCCCTCCCCGACAGGTTGCCTTTTCAGTATCCATTCTCCCCTTCTTTCTTACACAGTGATCTTTATTCAGAGAGGACAGTGTGTCCAGCTTACTAAAAAAAAAAAAAAAAAGCATTCCTATACCCAGACTCCCTTGCAGCAATGGGTGACCATGTGACACAATATGGCTAAGGAGCTGTAAGTCTGTGAGGGGGTTCTTCTTGACACAGACACTAGGAGCTCTGGTGGCACAGCGGTGAAGCACTCAGCTGCTCACCTAAAGGCCAGTGGTTCAAGCCCAGCAGCCTATCTGTGGAAAAGCAATGTGAGACTGCTTCTGTGAAGATTCACAGCCTCCGCTGTCCTCCAGGGCAGGTCTATGGACCCTATCCTAGAGGGTCCATATGGGTTCAAATTCCACTCGATGGCCCTGAGTGGGGTTTGGTTTTATTTGGGGGGTGTGAGGGGGGAGTGATTTCTCATCTTTCGTTTTCTTCTCCTTGTCGGGAACTCCAATGCACTTCCAACAAATCGAGCGCCGCTGCCAGTTATTTGAACATTCCTGGCACCAGTCTCACTACCAGGAGTATAGCTTTTAACAGGACAGCAGGAGCCCCTGACCTCATGGTGCTCGCACTCAACAAGAAAAGCACAGCACTTCTCAGGTGCTGATCCTTGCTGATGAGGAAAAGCAGCAGAGCAAGGAGACCCGCATTCCAGGGACTTGGTGTTGGGGCGGAGGGCTGCAAAGTTCCCAGCGAGAGGGCGGTGTTTGAGTGAATCCCTGAAGCAGGTCAGGGAGTGGAGAAGGCAGCTATCTGGAAGCGGAGGGGTCGAGGGTGAGGAGAAAGCCCAGCTGCGGGGAGGTGGAGTGTGCCAGAATTCTCCAAGGCAAAGCTTTGAACTGGTTCATTTCTGATTTGAACAGAGAATTTGTGCCCCCCCCCCCCATAATACTGAATCAGAATCCACATTTTAACAAGATGCCCAGTGAAGTTGTTTGAAGCCCTGGTTCAAAAAGCAGTCGTAGTTTTGCCACCTTGAGGTGATGAGAGCCAGCACAGAGGTGAAGGTGGACAGTGTGGAGAGAGAGGAGAGCCAGGAGGGACAGGTGAGGATCTGTCCACAGAAGGTGGAATAAATAAACCCCTATGGCTTAAAAACCAGGGGGAGTCAGATTTATCAAGAATTTGAATTTTGAACAAGCACCCCCACTACCACCTCTCACCACCGCCCCGCATCCTCCCTCCCCTGGGTGATTCCAATGAACTCAGCTATGAGGCTCTCAGTTCCAGCCAATTGTGCTTCAGTCACTTCATCTGTGAGCCCAGACCTTCCAACAGCCGTCACCAGCAGTGGGTCGCTTGCCTGTGTAAATGCAGGCTTGCACTCAAGGACAGTGGAGGCAGAGCACCTCAAAGCCACTCCAGGAGGTCCTAGGTGTCCTTGTGCTCAGCCATGTGCGTCCCTTCTTCAAACTAGGGGAGGTGGGGAGAAAATGGGAGCACATGGGGTGTTCAAAGTACAGCCAGAAATAAAGAGGATGAGACTTTGTCTCATGCACTTTGGGCATGTGACGAGAGGAGCCAGTCCCTGGAGAGGGACATCATGCTTGATAAAGTAGCGTGTCACCCAGAAAGAGGAAGACCCTTGACAAGATGACTGACACGGTGGCTGCAATGACGGGCTAGCACAGTGGCTCTCAGCCTTCCTAGTGCTGCGACCCTTTCAGACAGGTCCTCTTGTGGTGGTGACCCCCAACCATAACCTTATTTTCATTGCTACTCATAATTGTAATTTTGCTACTGTTATGAATCGGCGACCCCTGTGACAGGGGTTGCGACCCACAGGCTGTGAGCATACTACGTGTGAGGAAGGCACAGGGCCAGGCAATGTTTCGTTCTGTTGTGCATATGGGTCAGTAGGAGCCAGAGTCAACTCGATGGTACCTAAGACTAACGTGGGGTGTTAGCATGTTTGGCCTGGCATAACGGAAGTAAATATGATTATGTGATTTAGCCAGAGATCTTATTTCGCAATAGAGGAAAGTAGGATCAGAACAGGAAAGTCCTTTTTCACAAATCACACACATGGGTGTGGAACACAGTAAGGACTTGGAGGAGTCCTAATGGTATACTGACTTACACCCTTAGCCGCAAGGTCAGCAGTTCGAATCTACCTCTTGGGAGAAAGATGAAGCTTTCTGCTCCAATAAGATATATGCTCTCAGAAACCCAAAGGCAGTTCTGCTCTGTCCTATAGGGTTGCTATGAATCAGAATTGGCCCCCGCATGGCAGTCGATTTTGTTGATTTTTCCGGGAGTACCTGGGTGACACACACTGTTAAAGTCTCAGCTACTAGCTGAAAGGTCGATGGTTTGAATTCACCCAGAGACACCTGGGAAGAAAAGTCTGCAGTCTATTTGCAAAGAAACATCTTAGTCATAGCAATCCTGCCTTCCACAGTCCCACCCTGAAACACATGGGCCCGGTCACCTTGCCTGGCATTACAGCTCAGTGACAGCCGATTGAAGTCAGACACCGTTTTTGCTTTGACTTGTTCATTTCCAGTCACCGGAAACTTACAGAAGAGTCACAAGAACAAGTTCTCCTAGAGTCTTCACTCAGAGACCCTGTGACGGATCGGCAACCATCCTAAGCATGATCATTCTAACCGAAGAGTCGGACCCAGCATCCCATGTTGCTTTCTGTGGTGTCCCCTCGTTAGTCTCCTGCTCCCGGAGAGTCCCTGCGTTGTCTGTTCGGGACCTTTGTGCTCTCCATGCGTTCTTTACAAAATGTGGTAATCTGAAGACTGACTATTGATTCGGCCTTGTCCGATGTCTCCTCATGTGATGCACAGGACGGATACTGTGGTCTCGCTGTACCCATTAGGAGGTTCCCTTCCCGATGCCACTTTCCCATGGTGGATGTTACCTTCGATCCCGTGAAGAGGGTGGTGTGTGGCAGACTTCCCCATGGTAAAATTACACTCAAGCCCTTTGTCATTAATAAGCATTTTCTGTGATGAGGTACCCTGTAAAAATCTAAGTTCCACCCACTCGCTTTAGCACCCATTGATGTTTCTTGCTTTCAGTAATTATTGTTTGGTGGTTGGCAAAGGGTGGCTGTCTTGATGCTGTTATTTCTTTCACATTTGTTAGTTAGACATAACATTTCATAAATGTTGGTCTCTTCTTCCCATTTATTTATTGCTTATTTCTTTTTAAAAGTTTATACTTTATTTATTTTTATTATTGTTTATTTCTTAATATCAATATAGACTTATGGGTTTCTATTTTATTCAAAGGCTTATGATCTATGGTTATCATCTTTTGTTTTGACACTCAGGGTCTCCCAGATTTGGTCAAGCTGGCTGAGCATTTCCTTACTTCCCGGTGAAAGCCCTGGCGGCACCATGGGTACTGTGTTGGGTTGCTAAGGTCCCAAGGTTAGCAGTTGGAGTTCACTAGCTGCTGTTCAGGAGGAAAGATGAGGCTTTCTGCTCCTGTAAAAGGTCACAGTCTCGGAAACTCACAGAGGCAGTTCTCCTTTGTCCTAAAGGGTCGCCATGAGTCAGACTTGACTTATGGCAGTGAGTTTGAATGTTGGAGTTACTTTCTTGCAAAAAACACGGTTCCAGGCTCATTTTCTACTTGCCCGTCCCAACCTGGGAATCAACTCTTTCTCCAAGAAATCCTGCTTCCTTTGAGCGAAGAATGGTGTGCACTGCTAATGAGCTGTCTCTATATACACACAAACACACTGCCCCACTTTCCGTGGGCTACCATAACAAAAGGCCACAACGTGAGTGGCTTCAAAGAGCAGAAATTTATTGTCCAATTATTCTGGAAGCTATAAATCCAAGTCATGATCTGAACTGGGGAAGGCTTCTTCTTTGTCAACAGCCTGGGGAGTCCTTGGAATTCCATTGCTTGACAACAGTGCCGCGATGTCTCTTCTCCCTACATGTCTGTGTTTATGCTTTAAAAAAACAAAAACCACCACTCAGAAGAGATTGGGATCAAGACCCCCCACCAACTCTAGCACGATTTCATTAATATAGTCAAAGAGAAGCTCTCTTTACAAACAGGGATATATATAACATTTTATTGTGAATTAGGTGAAAGTTTACGGCACCGATCGTCAGGGTGCTATTTAAGTTCGTACGTATTTTGCTGTAACTCCTGCATTGCAGTCCCCTCTGTGTATTATCACTTCCTTCCTCCCTGAGCTTCCTGTTTCCAGCTCACCTGCTTTCCCACCCACTACCACAGCCTGCTTGTTTCTCTGACAGGATCGGCCTCTGCTGTCTTTAACTCTGTGAGCCTCCCAGGCTCTTCCCTATTGCCTATACTATCTTCCCTTCCACCCAAGTTAACACTGTCTACCTGATAGCCCAGAACTTCCCCTTCTCCTCCCTTCTCCCCATAGCTCCCCCATAGTCATCAAAGAATGTTTCTTTTAGTATGAAACCCTTTCCTTAACTTTTAATAATAGTGTGCTCATAAGATATTTGTCTTGTTGTGATTGGCTACTCTTTGTCCTATTGTGAATAGCATATCACCCTCCAGATTCATCCATGTTATGAGGTGTTTCCCAGATTATTCTTAGCGATTGCATAGGATTCCACTGGACATACACACCAAAGTTCATTTATCCATCCTTCCACTGATGGGCATGGAAGTTGCTTCCATCCTCTTGCCAACCTTGCGTCCACATGACTCTTCACCCATCCGACTGTGATCTCCCACCTTCCTGGCAGGGGGCCAACAGCTGTTTTCTCCCCCACCCCTCTATCCCCCAGCTAAGATCTTGACACATGGACTGGAGTTGGCTAGGTTGGGTTTCTTTCTTAATATAAAGTTCTTTCTTGTACAGATCTGTCACTGGTTTTCTTTCTCTATAAAACTCAGCCAATCACATAAGCAATGTTAAGTGGTTTCTCCAAGGGCAAGTTGTCCTTCCCTAGTTTGTTAGACAGGGTTCTCTAGAGACAGGCTTCTTATATAATCATAAGGGTCCTGGTTTTGTATATATATATAATAAACAGCTAATTAGTCCACAGAGCAGTACAGAGGACTCAGTTCAACTTATTTCCATGAGACAGTTGATATACTGGAAGTCCTTCAACTCACAGGGGCTGCTGGGTGCAAGTCAAGGAATCAGACAGCTGAGTCTTCTGTAGAGCAATACAGGCAGTCCAGCCACAGGCAGCAAACAGCAGGGTGGGTCACCAACAGTCAGCCAGATGAAAGGGTCCGACAGTCTCCAGCTCAAGTGATATATGTACCAGCAGTGTGGCGAAGTCTGGAAGAAACCTCAAACTAGAGCAACATGGTCCATGGATTGGGCATCCCACAGGTAGTGTAGCTAGCAAGTAGAGGCAGAGAACTAGCTAAGGCAGCTAGCTGTACACTGTTCCGATCATCAGAGAGCAAGAGACAGAAAGGCGAGGCTCTCCAAGCCATTTATCTCTTTGTTCTTCAATTAAACTGCAACCTTATTAATCCCACATGTGTTTATTGGCCAGGTTGCCACAATAATCCTGCCCATCACACCTAGTTTACCCACCAATAGAAGTGAAACCAGCATCTCAGAGAGAGAGTCCTCTCTCCTGTCGTCATGCATTGAAGTCCACTGAACACTGTTGTATGAGTCTCTACTCACTCAGAGTGACTCTGGGACGACGCTGTTTTGTGGGAAGTGTTTGCTCCTTTCCCACTCACCACCAAGGGGAAAACTGACCTTAGATTAGGTGAGGCCTACTGGAAAATCTGGTTCTTTTTTTATTTTTTTAATCATTTTATTGGGGGCTCTTACAGCTCTTATCACAATCCATCCATCCATCCATCCATCCATCCATCCATCCATCCATCCATCCATTGTATCAAGCACATTTGTACATAGGTTGCCATAATCATTTTCAAAACATTTTCTTTCTAGTTGAGCCCTTGGCATCACTTTATTTTCCCCCTCCCTCCCTCATAAACCCTTGATAATTTATTAAAATTTTTTTCATGTCTTACACTGAATGCTGTCTCCCTTCACCCATTTTTCTGTTGTCCGTCCCCCTGCGAGGGGGTTATATGTCAATAATTTTGATCAGTTACCCCTTTCTACCCCCACCTTCCTCTGCCCCTCCTGGTATTGCTACTCTAATTATTGGTCCTAAGGGGTTTATCTGCCCTGGATTCCCTGTGCTTTGAGCTCTTATCTGTACCAGTGTATATGCTATGACCTAGCTGAATTTGTAAGGTAGAATTGGGGTCATGATAGTGGGGGGCAGGAAGCATTAAAGAACTAGAGGAAAGTTGTGTGTTTCCTTGGTAAGAACTGGTTCTTAAAACTCACAATGAAAAGAGTGATAGAGTATTAGCATCAGACAGGCACATCATAACATTCCTAGAAGATCAGATTAAATGACCTGACCTAAACCCAAAGGACGAGTATAATTTTTTTGGTCTGTTTCTTAAAACCAGGGTTAAGGAAAGTCTGGCCCATAGTCCTTAAAAGGCAGGCCCAAGAAATCATCACCACCAGCTTTACTCACACAGCTCACCAAAGAGCAGTGGCTCCAGCCATCACATGATGGGTGAGGTAATGAAATGCTTCACCAGATATAGCCGGCTAATTTTTAACGGATAATTTTGTATGACCCTCAAATGATGTTATAAATATCTAAATGCCCTTGGCAGATTAATGGTTCCCCACCCCTTCTTTAAATGGACTGAATCTTTAATCGAGCACAATACTCCAGACCAAAATGATCTACTAGTTTCTTTGGACCATTGTTCAAATATCAAATGGCTTTTAGGCACCAATTTTGGGGGTTTGTTTTGAAGACCCAACATTTTAAACTAGTATCTAGGAGCAAGTGGTTTCTGTTTGGGTTATGCTAACTTCCATGACAACCAGAGACAATAGAAATATTAACAAACTTAGGCCAAATGCTTGAGAACAATTTGCCAGACAAAGCCTGAAGCTCTACATTTCAAGGACAAGTACCATGAGGTGTATTTGTCTATCTCTAAATAACATTAGTCCACTACCTGTCTGTCAGTTTGTCCTTCTGTGGTGGTGTGAGTGTTGCTGTGATTCTGGTAGCGTTGTCACTGGTATTTCAAATGCCATCAGGGTCACCCCAAGTGATCATGTTTCAGTGGAGTTTCCAGACTAAGAACAGACAAGAAGGACTCGGCGCCCCACTTTGGAAGAAGGCGCTGAAAACCTTATGCACAGCTTTGAAATATTGTCAGATACTTAAGGTCTAATGAATGGAAGTAGAACCTTGTTGGAGACAGAATCAGCAAATAGGCCCCTCGGGTCAGAGGGCACTCGAAATGTGACTGCGAGGAGGTGATTTCTTGGAGGGGAGGATTGAAACATGACATGAGTTGGGTGAAGCCTGTGGGAGTGGTGCTTTCAGGATCTCCATTTGTTGATATGATGAGACCTGACTCAAGATAAGGAGAAACAGCTACACAAATCTGCTAGTGACCTGAACTCGGAATGGCCAAAGTATGAATCTAGGAAAATTGGAAATTGTCAAAAGTAAAATGGAATACATAAAGATTGATATCCTAGGCGTGAGTAAGCTGAAACAAACTGGTATTGGCCATTTTGAATAAGAAAATTCTATGATTTGCCATTCTGAAATAGCACAATCAAGGGAAATGGTTTGGCAATTGTCAAAAAGGAAATTCCAAAATCAACCTGGAAATATAAAGCTCTCTGTGATAGGTTGTATCTATCTACTTTCGAGGAAATTCAATCAAATTTATGCACTGACCACTAATGGTAGGGGTGAAGAAATTGAAGAATTCAACCAATGACTTCAGTCAGAAGTTGATCAAACATGCAATCAATGTGCATTAAAAATTACTGATAATTGGAATGGAACAATTAGAAACAAAGTGGAAGGAACAGTAGTTGGAAAATATGGGCTGGTTATAGAAGTGAAGTGGAGATGGCATGATAGAATTTGGCAAAACCAATAGCTTGTTCGTAGCAAATACCTTTTTCAACAAACCAAAAGGCAACTGTACACATGGACTTTTCCAGATGGAATACAGAGAAATCAAATTGACTACATCTGTGGGAAGAGACAATTGACAAGTTTAAGAATCAGCAGCTAAAATTAGGCCAGGGACTGACTGTGGAAGAGTTCACATACAAGTTCAGGTTGAAACTGAAGAAAATTAAACAAGTCCATGAGAGCCAAAATACAATATGAGTGTAGCCCACCCATCTGAATTTTGAGAACAACTCAAGAATATATTTGACACATTGAACACAAATGACAGAAGACTTGGTGAGCTGTGGAAGGACATCAATAACATCATTCATGAGGAAAGCAAAAGTACATTAAGAAATCAATAAAAAAGAATCAAAGTGGGTGTCAGATGAGATTCTGAGACTTGCTCTTAATCATAGAGTAGCTGAAACAAATGGAAGAAAGGGTGAAGTCAAAGAGTTGAATAGAAAATTCCAAAGGGAAGCTTGAGAAGACAAAGTCAAATATTATAAATGAAATGTGCAAAGGTCTAGAATTTGAAAACCAAAAGGGAAGAACACACTCAGCAGATCTTAAACTGAAAGAACTCAAGAAAAAAGTCAAACCTCCAGTTGCAATCTTGAAAGATTCTATGGGCAAAATATTGAATGATGAAGAAAACATCAAGAGAAGATGGAAAGAATATACAGAGCCATTGAACCAAAAAAGAACTAGTTGACATTCAACCACTTCAGGAGGTAGCATATGAGCAAGAACCAGTGGTGCTACAGGAGAAGTTCAAGCTGAATGCATTAGCCAAAAACAAGGCTCCAGGAATTGGTGGAAAATCAATTCAAATGTCTCAACAAGCTGACAAAGTACTGGAAGCACTCACTCATCTATGCCAGGAAATTTGAAAGATAACCTCTTAGTCAAATGACTGGAAAAGGTTCATATTTGAGCCCATTCCTAAAAAAGGTGACCCAACAGAATGCTCAAACTATAGAACATTATCATTGCTACCACATGCAAGTAAAATTTTGCTGAAGATCATTCAACAGCAGTTGCAGCAGTACATTGACAGGGAACTTCCAGAAGTTCAGGCCAGATTCAGGAGAGAATATGAACCAGGAATATCATTGCTGATGTCAGATGGATTGGGTAAAAGCAGAAAATACCAGAAAGATGTTTACTTGTGTTTTGTTGACTATGCAACTATGTGGGACATAATAAACTATGGATAACCTTAAGAAGAATGGGAATTCCAGAACACTCATTGTGCTCAAGTGGAACTTGTACATGGACCAAGAGGCAGTTGTGTGAACAGAACAAGGGAATATGGCTTGACTTCAAATCAGGAAATGTGTGTATCAGGGTTGAATCCTCTCTCCATATTTGTTTCATCTGTATGCTGAGCAAATCACCAGAGAAGTTGAATTATATGAATAAGAATGTAGCTTCTGGATTGGAGGAAGGCTTATTAATCATCTGAGATATGCAGATGACACAACCTTGCTTGCTGAAAGTGAGGAGGACTTGAGGCACTTGCTGATGAAGATCAAGGATTGCAGCCTTCAGTGTGGATTGCAACTCAATGTAAAGAAGACCCAAATCCTCACCTCTGGACAAATAGGTACTGTCATGATAAATGGAGAAAAGTTTGAAGTTGTCAAGGATTTTGTCATGCTTGATTGGATCCGCAATCAATGCTCATGGTGAAGCAGCAGTCAAGAGACCAAAAGACATATTGTATTGAGGAAATCTGCTGCATAAGACCTCTTTAGAGTACTGAAAAGCAAGGCTGTTATTTTGAGGACTGAGATGCACTTGACCCAAGGCATGGGATTTTCCACTGCTTCATATGCATGTGAAAGTTCGACAGTGAATAAGGAAGCTCCGGGCACCACATTTGAATTGTGGTGCTGGAGAAAAATACTGCAAATACCATGGATTTCTAAAAGGATATCCAAATCTGTATGGCAAGAAGTATGGCCAGAGTGCTCTTAGCTGGAAAGACTCTGTCCTACATACTTTGGAAATATTGTCAGCAGAGACCAGTCCCTGGAGAAGGACACCATGTTTGGTAAATGGAAGGGCAGGGAAAAAGAGAAAGGCTCTCAATGGGATGGATGGACGCAGTGGCTCCAACAACGAGCTCACACATAAGAGTCATTGAGTCAGAACCACTTTGATGGCACCTAACAAAAACAACAAATAATATGAGTAGCAGCTACATTTTATAAAAATCTCAGATTGTAGATAAACAAGGACATGGACTACGTACATTGGAATGTTCATCTATTTTTTGGAAGTTGACAAGCAAACTTTATTTAATCAGTGTAGTTTTATTTGGCTACGGTCCTGATTTTTAAATATTAAATTCCTTTGCTATATTGTGCATATTTGTAGCTTTTAAAAAATCATTTTATTGGGGGCTCATTCAACTCTTATCACAATGCATCCATCCATCCATTGTGTCAAGCACATGTGTACATTTGTTGCAATCATCATTCTCAAAACATTTGCCTTCTACTTGAGCCCTTGGTATCATGAATGCTCATCTATTACAACACAAAACTGTCCAGTTAGCAGGGAATCATACTGCTATTCAATTTGTATCCCATAGCTCAAATCTCATTAGCTTTCCTAGTCACAGTTTTGTTATGAACTTGACTACTAGACTCTTTTAATCTGAGAGTCATAATATTTTAAACTTAAAAGTTAAACAAATGAATCATATCATGACTGCCTTGATTCCTGAGACCAGGAAGCACTCCTGTCAGCTGTGCTATGTAGAACAGGGGCGGGCAGACTGTGCCTCGCAAGCCATAGGTGGTTCATTCTTTCGGCATGTACATGTGGTCTTGACGCACAATGGAAGACACCTAAAGGATGTTGTTCAGGTAACAGTGACTTCATTTGTTTGTAAAAATACATTTATGACTTGAGTTAGTTAGTTTACTATGCCATCCTGGCCGATAAACACATGTGGGATTAATCGAAGGGCCGAGGGATAAATGACTCAGTGAGCCTCCCCTTTCTAGTTCTCAGGTCTCTTGTTTTGTGATGGTCGCACCAGGGTGCAGCTGTCTTAGCAGTTCCCAGCCTCAGCTTGCAGGCTGACTTCCTGCAAGACATTCCCAAGAAGAAGCCACACGGACCTACCCCGATACAGCCCTGGGTGCTGGAGCGCCCGTGTGGAGACCCCTGCCAGTGCTGAGATACTTACACATTCGTTGACTCGGCTTTCCTCCTGCAGTTGACATCGTTATGTGTGTTTTGTGAGCTGGAGGAGGACTTTGTGGATTGGTGTCGGACATATGGGTTAATGTTGGACTTGTGGGCTCAGGCAGCATTGGGTTGGGATATTTTCTTGATGCGCACTTAACCTTTACATAAAACTCTCTCTTATACATGAGTTTCTGTGGGTTTGTTTCTCTAAAGTACCCAGACTAATACATGGCTCTTGAATAATTTTTGAATTGTTGTGAAGGACAGGATGGGCTCTTCCCGTTCAAAAGTTTGTGGACTCTAGAATAATGTATGTGTCCCACTCATGATCCCATTTCCACCTCCATAGTCCTGTCTGCAACTGTGATGTATCTACCTGCCTCTGATCATGCTCTTGTGACAGTTTCCTTGGCCCATCCACAAGTCCACGTGAGCCACAATATGACCTAGAATATTATATAGTCCAGGTTGATTAGAGAAACAAATCCAGAGACACTCATATGTATATAAGAAATAACTATATAAAAGAGAAAACATCCTAGCCCAGTCCAGATCAAATCCATAAGTCAAATATTAGCCTTCATGTCTGATACTAGTCCATAAATTCCTCTTTAAACTCATGCAGCACATTGCAATGATGCTGAATTCAGGAAGATCACAGGCTAGTGAATAGAAAGTCTTGTGGTCCAGTGGCAGTGGAAGCATCTCAGTGCTGGCATGGGTCTCCATGTGTTTCCTCCAGCTATCTGAGTGTCTCAACAGCAAAAAAAGAGACAGCAGAGAGAGTGGGTCTGGCCTCCAGTGAGTTATTTATCTCCATGGTGCCTCCAAATGAGGTCATCAAGCTGAGACCTGGTTGACAGGCTAGGCTCCACCCCTTTGTTCAAGTTGACAGGAGATTATGTAACTACCACACAGACCTAGCAGGCTCCATCAGTTGAGCAGTGTGCTAGTTCTCTGTGACATGCACAAAGCAGGCTGCTTCACTAATCTTTGCTCTAGCGCAGATCAGGCTGCCATGATGCACATAGTTAACAGTTTCCAAGCATCCCTTCCTCCTGTCAGAGTGAATCTTCACTTAGAGGGCATTTTGTTATAGTAGGATATGGGATGCGATGGAAATAAGTCATACAGCTATTGAAAGGACCATGGACCATGGACTGCTACAAGGACACATCGATCTGTCTTGGAAGAATTTTCTCTTACATATTTTGGACATATTGTCAGGAGAGCCCAGTCCCTGGAAAAGTCTTCATGCTTGGAAAAGTAGAGCGGCAGCCAAAAAGAGGAAGGCCCTCGGTGAGATGGACTGACATGGTGGCTGCACCAATCGGCTCGGGCATCAGAGTAATCGTGAGGATGGCGCAGGACCACGCAGCAGTTCGTGCTGTCGCGTGTAGGGTCACTAGGGGCTGGAACGGACTTGATGGCGTCTAACAACAACTGATTCCATCGCAGTGTCTCGACGAGCGCTTGCTGAGACAACCAGCACCATAGCCTCGTCCAGCGGACCATAAAACTCCCCATCACACGGGCGCAAGGAAAACGTGGCCACAGAAGACTTCGTGACAGGTTCATGCCCCGCCCCCCACACCTTTTCCAACATTTTCCGATCCGGACAGAGAACCGCTGGGCTACTGCGTAGCTCCTTCTTGTTTCTTTTCTCCTGGCTGCCGCCTCCACACCAGCTCCTACAGCGTTGTTCACCCCACCTGCCCACAATCATTCACCCTTCACGCCTTCCTTCCTAAATTTTATTTCTTGTGAAAATATATAAAGGCTCCACTGTTTCCCAATAAACAAACAAACAAAATAAAGCAGGGTTCAAAACCATTCTGTCATGGAAGCACACAGAACCGTGTACATCAATTACCCCCAGGGCACCAAGGAAGAGTTGCCCACCACTGCCGGTGTTCACTGCTCCCCTCTCCCAGCAACCGGAAACCCTGGCGACCAATGAATTCCTTACATCTCCCAAGAGAATGGCCGAGTTGCAAGCCTGCCCTCCTCCCTTTGCTGTACAAAGGGAAAAGTGGGAGTACGAGTCAGATGTTTGAAAAGCGAGCTGTCGTGTAGCGAGGGGACGTGATACCAAACAAGACAGAAAGAAACCATCCGACGGACGCACCTGTGCACACATCCCTCCAACACTCATTACCAACTAGAACATGGGATCCAGTTTAGGGAATGAAAATGTGCAAGGCCTTTCACGTCAAGGGGAGCGACGTAATTAAAAGGATGGTGTTTTAGACCAGAAAGAAGCTGTAATGATCCTTTCTGCATTTGTTCATTGGTTTGCGGAATCCCTGCCGTGTCCAAAGCAGCATGCTAAGTAGTGTTTCCCACGTTTCTTCCAATAGCAAGTCCACTCCATTCATGGCAACTCGTTGCTGTCGAGTTGTGACTCATGAGGACCCCGTGTGCGTCAGTGTAGAACGCTCCATAGGGAAGCAGATTGTCAAGCCTTTACGCGGACGCGCTAATAGGTGGATTCCATCCCCAACCTTCAGGCTTGAAATGGGGCACAAACTATACCACGAGGGATCTTGCTGATGTATCCTGTTGCCATCCTTATGGGAAGATTCAAGTGAAAATGGAGGCCGACCTCATTAGACTACAAGACGGAGAAAAGTCCATCACTAGCTGAGTGTCCGACTACACAATTACATAACTGCCAAACCGCTGAAACCCGTGGCCCGGTATACACCCACAACAGTCCCTGGGGACCTTGACCGCCAGACATAAATTGCTAATGCACAAGACAGTTGATGGTTGCTATTGTTGCAAATGCAAACTCTGTCCTAACAAGCTAGTTAATTCGCATATTGACCGTGAATGGGTAAAAGAACAAACTAATCTGTATTGGAAGAAGTAAGGCCAGAGTGCTCCTTCAAGGATGGCAAGACAGTCTCACAGATTTGGGGCACGTTGACAGCAGAGACCAGTCCCTGGAGCAAGACGTCATGTTTGGCAAAGCAGAAGGACAACTAAAAAGAGGAAGGCCCGCAGTGAGCTGACCGGACACAGTGGCTGCATCAGGGGGCTCAGGTCCTGGGACAATTGTGGGGAGGACACAGGACCGGGCAGTGTTTCAATCTGTTGTGCATAGTGTCACTCTTGGTCGGAGCTGATTCAGTGGCACCTAACAAAAGCAGTCATTGTCCACAAAGGGTCCCTGGCCAGCAGCACTAGGAAGACCTAGGAACTTGTTAGAACGGCGTATTCGTGGGCTCTATCACAGGCATACACATTGCAGTGGTCTTGATTCTGACTCACAGTGCGTCTGCAGGACAGAGCAGGTCTGCCCGGAGGGCTTGCAGGGTTGTCATCCTTATGGAAGCTGGTGGTTTCACCCTGCTCCCGAGGAGCAGGTCTGTCAGTCAAGTGCTTAACCACTGTGCCACTACAGCTCCTTGTGGTTCCATGTTCGAGCTACTAAATCAGCAAGTTGGGGGGGGGGGTGTCCCCAACAACTCTTAGTTTACCAAACCTCTTAGGTGATTCTGATGAAAACTGAGTTGACAACCAGCGGTTACTGTGATTATTGCTTCTTTCCCTCATCTCCTCCCAGAAAATGAAAGTCCATCTGTCTTGCTCAGCACAGAACCAGACACAAAAATGCACAAACCAAATCCCCTGCTGTTGAGTTAATCCTGACTCATAGGGAGTCTGGAGGACAGAGTAGAACTGCCGGTTGCATATTTCCCAGGCCGTAGATCTTTGCAGAAGCAGAAAACCCTATGTTTCTCCCGAGGAGTTGGTGGTGTCGAACTGCTGACCTTGTGGTTAGCAGCCCAGTTCATAACTCCCTATGCCACCAGGGCTCCATCAGATATATAGTAAAATCTGAACCAAATCCATGGCTGTCAGCCCTACAAGGCACAGTAGAACTGACCCATAGGGCTTCTAAGACTGTACTCTTTATATAGGCAGGCTGCCTCATCTCTCTCTTGCCTGGCATCTGGTGGGTTTGAACTACAGACCTTTCAGTTAGCAGCTGAGCACTTAACCACTGCACCACTAGGGCTCCATGGTGCTCAGTAGTGTCCTGGAGTCTGTGTCTCAGGGGCCATACTGGAGATCTTGATGGAGCCAGGGCGTGGGGTCCTGCCTGCTACGTTTCTGCCAGAGCTTTTGTCTGTCTAACATATTGATCTTCCTGATTCAATAACCCTGAAGCAGGGATTCTGAGGTTACAGAAATGCTTGAAAACTGTCGCTCCAACTGTTAATAATTACAATTTGGAAACTATGCTTGGAAGCCTGTTCCCAGGTCTTTGTCAGAGAGGTTTGCCGATTGTATCTAATTAGAGGGCAAGGGTAATGTCCTTTGCTTTTACATTCTCTACCTTGCTTACTACATGAATCCCAGAGCAGCCTGCTGATTGACAAAGTGGCTCCTCTTCCCTCAGTCTTTCTGCTTTGTATCCCCCTGGTATCTTCAATAGAAGCCCTAAACCAATTAATCCTGTCTCTAGTGGTTTCTAAAAGCTTTCAGATCTTAAACATCAAGTCAACTCCCAAGCCAGATGGGAGGTGTGGAAGACAGACAGCCCACTATCTCTGAAAAGACTTTGAACTTTAGAAAAGGTTAGATCAACCCCGAGAACAATGCACGGAGCCTGGCAAATCCCTCCTTAGAGATAAGATGCAAATACTATGGGCCAGGCACTGTGTTAAGTACTGAGGTTACAAAGACTTTTAAAAAAAAAAGGGGGGGAATTCTTCAAGGTGCTTACCTCTAGAGGGAAAGATGGGCGTACACATATTTAGAGCACAAGGTTAGGGTTGTAGTAATGACCATCTTGAACATTTTTGCCTGGAAAGGCTTCTAGGAGGAAGTAATCTCTGTCAAAAGGCTGTGTTCTGTTCCCTTGGCAAGAAAGGAAGAATCCAATCTAGGCAGAGAAGCACTGAGCTTCCTAGGGGTTTCTTGGCTGTAATCTTTACGGAAGCAGATTGCCAATCTTTTCCTTCACAGTAGCATGGAGGGCATTCAGACCCCTAATCTTTTTTGTTAGAGTCAAAGTTGTTTGCACCTCTCATGAACTACACACACATGCACAACATGTCACGCAACACACACCTATGAAGAGAGAGAGAGACTCGCCTTGGATGGTGTGATTGATTCAGTGCTCCACGTACTAGCTAAACGGTTTTAGGGTTTAAATTACACAAAGGCACCTTGGAAGAAAGGACAGGGGAGCTGATTCCTAAAGATTCCAATCTTAAAAACTCAACGGAGCAGTTTTATTCTGAACACACGGGGTTTTCATAATCCGGGGCCAGCTTGGTCCAGCTGTGAATATCATTATTGCGATGTATCTGTATATGAGTTATTAACCACCATGACAATAATCTATATACCTATATATGGGTATCTGTTAGTTTAAAATCAGAAAAGATGTGCATCAGGGTTGGATATTTTTATCATATTTATTCCATTGATATGCTGAGCAAATAATTTGAGAAAAATGGGCTCCTTCACAGATGACATAGCCAGCCTTGCTAGCTGAAAGTAAACAGTACTTGAGATATTTACTGATGAAGATCAAAGACTACAGAGTTCAGTATGGATTATATTTTAACATTAAAACCCAAAGGGATCCCATGGGACACGGTAGAACTAACTGCCCTTCTGGGTTTCTGAGACTGTAATTTTTGGTTTTAAACAGTTTTATTGGCACATAACCTACCATTCAATAGATTAGTCACCTCAAGAAGAATTGTCCAATCATTGCTATGATCAATTTTAGAACATGTTATTCTTTCTTTTTTTAAAAACATTTCATTGGGGGCTCTTACAGCTCTTATCACAATCCACACACCCATCGTGTCAAGCACATTTGTGCATCTGTTGCCATCTGCTTTTTCAAAACATTTTCTTTCTACTTTCATTATTTCTTGTACTCCTTGTTTTTAGCTTCCCATTTCCCCAACCTTCTCTGGCACAACCCCAAGAAACCATTAATCCACTTACTGTCTCTATGGATTTACCTAACCTGGATTTCATACACAGGAAAACATACCAAAAACAAGAATGTAAAACAGAGGAAAACCCCAAGCAGAAAATATTGAAAACTGCAACAAATGTTAAATGGGTCAAAAGGGAGGTCGAATGGTAAGGTATTAAATTTTAACCTAACTATCTGCAATAATCCACATTCAGTACACTCAGCCTGATGGCAGGACTCTTCACGTCCCTGGTCTGTGGTCAGAGGCCATTTACAGAAAGAGGCTTAAGCCACATGTATTTCCCTTCACTCTTTTTTTAAAAAACGGAAACAACTTTAAAATGGGCCAAAAGGGAAGTCAAATGAAAGATGGCATTTTAACCTAACTACATCTGCCATAATCGACTTACAAAGGTCTCTGTCTGCTAACAAGACTATTCACATCCCTCCATTCTGGTCAGAGAGGATTCACCCGAACCTCAATGTGGACCCTGCAAATGAATTTTGGACTTCCACTTTCATCCATATCCTTCTGCAAAACAGGTTGTGTTAGCCTGGGTTGACTAGAGAAACAAATTCATAAACACTCATATGTGTATAAGAAAGAGCTTTATATACAAGAGCAATTGTATATTGAGAAAACATCCCAGCCCAGTCCAGATCAAATCTATAAGTCCAATATTAGCCCATATATCTGATACCAGTCTATAAATTTCTCTCAGATTCATGCAACACATGCAATGATGCCAAATGCAGGAAGATTACAGGCCAGTGGGTAGAAAGTCTTGTGGATCCAGTGGCAGTGGAAGCATCTCAATGCTGGCGCACATTTCCACACGTCTCCTCCAGCTCTCTGAGTGTCTCAACAGCAGAAAAGGGAAGGCAGGGGGAGTGGGTCTGGCATTCAGTGAGTCATTGATCTCCATCATGTCTCCAAAATGAGGTCATCAAGCTTTGACCTGATTGACAAACTAGACTCCACCCCTTTGCTCAAGTTGACAGGAGATTATGTAACTGCCACACAGGCATTCACAACTTAAGCCCTGAAACCATTCCGACCTTTGGATTTGAATTGTATTATTTGTAATCCTTGGATCGCACAGGCTGCTCTATTTCTTCCATGTGGACTTGGTTGATGCCTTGCTTAGCTGCCTGTTTGAAAACAAGCCTTTGAGGCCCCAGATGCTATTTTTTGCCCTAATAGCCAGGCACCATCTAGTCTATTTGCCACACTTAAATATAGTACTCAGCTCTTCAGTGAGCTTTTCATGAGGTGAGCATCAAGCAGGGCCATATCATAAGAACTGATTACTCCTACATTGGGTCCAGAATTAAGTGCATGCCCCAAAGCCCTTCATATAGCTATGATTTACATGTCTCTGGTTCACCTTGGAAACATCATTGTTATTTATATTAGAGAACATTACCAATCATCGTTCTGGGGCATAATTCTATTATTATTAATTTAGTCAGTGGTATAGAATTTAAAACACTGCTGAGAAAAGGAAATGATACAAGGATAGGCCAGCTACAAACCACAATACATGAACTGTTGACTGGTACAGTTTAAACACTTAAGTGACTGTACACTATTTGCATAAACAATGGGAGTTAGTGATAGTGCAAAACTTAAAAAAATGTTTAGGGAGGTATCCAGGGTTTATTTTAATTTATTTTTTAATCATTTTATTGGGGGCTCGTACAAATCTTATCACAATCCATACATACATACATACATACATACATACATACATACATACATACATACTTGTATCAAAAACATGAACATTTGTTGCCATCATCATTCTCAAAACATTTGCCTTCTACTTGAGACCTTAATATCTGCTGCTCATTTCCCCCTCCCTCCCCACTCCCCCTTACCTCACGAACCCTTCATCATTCATATATTATTATTATTTTAAAACTTTTAATAATATTCATTGACAGTGGCAGTACCATGCTGTGTAAGTCTGGGTACTTTAGAGAAACAAATCCACAGAAAATCGTGTATAAAAGAGAGCTTTACATAAAGGTTAAGTGCACATCAAGAAACCATCCCAACCCAGTGCTGCCCAAGCCCACAAGTCCAACATTAACCCATATGTCGAACACCAATCCACAAAGTCCTCCTCCATCTCACAAAACACATGCAATGATGCTGACTGCAGGAGGAAAGCTGAATCAGTGAATGTGTAAACATCTCAGTGCTGGCAGGGGTCTCCACATGGGTGCTCCAGCACCCAGGACTGCATCGAGGTAGGTCCATGTGGCTTCTCCTCAGGGATGTCTTGCAGGAAGTGAGCCTTGCCAGATGAAGCAGGGAACCGGCTAAGGCAGCTGCTGCCTGGTCCGACCATCAGAAAGAAAGAGACCTGAGAACTAGAAAGGGGAGGCTCACTGAGCCATTTATCCCTCGGCCCTTCAATTAGCCCTCCATGTGTTTATCAGCCAGGTTGGCACAATAAACTTCAACTATATCATATGCCTTCCAGATTAATACATGTCATAATAAAGTAAGGAGGGCATAAAGTAGTAAGTACATAATAGTCCTGGCCAGCCATTCACTGGGCACCCTCAAGGCAGAGATCCAAATTAAAGTCCAATGACTGCTAGATCTATGCCTGTCAAGAGCAGCCGCCTGCTTCTTCATACACTAGTGAGTCTCAGCCTTAGGTCTAAAGGTTACAGATGAGCTTGCGGTGAAGTGAGATTGACTTAGCGGGGCTTCCACATTGAGCCCTTCTGGTGTGCCTCGAATGAGGCGTATAAAGTCCCAGTAGTCTACAGCACCCAGACTGAGTCACTAAGGACTAGATAGAAACTGGGTCAAAAGTGTCTCATTAGGAACATAGTATCAGGCATCCTCTCCCCTTGGGTTCTATACAAGTAGAGCTAAACATTTTTCCCCATAGGAGGTTGCTCCTCCCTGTTTTCCTACCAACAGAAATGTCATTGCCTTCTTGGAAACTTAGCTGCCCCACTCTTCCCATCTTGACTCAAATTTCCAGTACGTTTCCCATGTCACTCTTGTGGAAGTGTCTTTTGATTTAGGGTGACCTTAGCACAATTGTGTCTGGCAGCAATGGAATGGTCTTCCCCTCATCCCTGCATCTTGACAAGCTGACCCCAGTTGAGGTAAAGTCTCCTCTCTTGAAGTTAAGATGTAAATATAGAGGGGTGATACATGGTTTATAAACACTAGGTAGACTCTCTACTGTGTTGGGTCGGAGACCAGCGAGAGACTTGGTTACTGACGAAGAGGTGTTGCTGAGGGCCGATCTCTGTATCCTTAATGTTTACTTATCTTCCCCCCCTGATTTTTGGTTTGAAATGGACTTGTATGTAATTACAAACCCCAAGACCAATGCAGCTTTACCTTTTCCTCTTTTTTAGTCACACAGAACAATATTTACTGATCTTGTCTCTTTTTTTCTTTTTATAAATTAAAAAAATTTTTTGATCTTGTCTTAAGGTACAAAAGAGACCCAACCTAAATATGATTTAAGGATAACATTCATTATGACTGATAACACTAAGACAAATACACCATGTGGATGAGGGAGCCCATTAGCACGACGTCAAAACAGCATCCAAGGCTTCACAGCCAGGACATTAGTTAAATAAGGCATAGCACCAAGGATCGCTCTATGTCTGTTCTTTTGGCAAATCTGTCTGAAGAAGTATGGCCAGAGAGCTCCTTCCAGGTAAGCATAGAGAGACTTTGTCTCACATCCTTTGGGCATGTTGTCGGGAGAGTCCAGTCCCGGGAAGAGGACATCACGCTTGGTAAAGTAGAGGAGTATTTGAAAAGAGGAAGGCCCTCAGCTAGATGGATTGACACAGTGGCTACAACAATAGACTTGATTGTAGGGGCAATTGTGAGGATGGCACAGGAGAGAAGTGTTTCATTCCGTTTAGCTTAGGGTCACGATGGGTCGGAGCTGACTTAATAGAACTAACAACAACAACAACAACCCATACATTAAGGCTCCACTGACTTCCTTCTGATCATAATCAAGAATGTGGATAATTTTGCCCTGAGGCAGAGGGTACATTGGCAAATGGATTACTTCTACACCATCTCCAGCCAGCACAGGGAGGGGCAGTGTCACCTGGGGACTTACCTCCTGTGTTCTTGATAGAGATCACCATACTTGGGATAGCAAAGGGTCTCTCATGGTCAATCATATCCTGTGCCAATCTTGTAAGGTCTTCTGTCAACAATCGTGTACATGTCCCAATCTTGGTCGTGTCCCTGAGTCTGCAGTCCCACCTCTAACTGTGGTGTATTGATCTATTACCAATAATGAACTTGTGAGTTTCCTTTTTTCCTATGCCTTATTAACTAGTATCCTTGAACACCGTTATGACCTCATGCTAATGGCCTCCCTTGTCATGTTCATGTCATTGTGTTGTCTTTGTGCCTTTTAAGACTTAATAAATGTAATCCTTAAATTATATTTGAGATTAAGGTCTCTTTTGAACCCCTAAACACCTTCCAATGTTGGCTTTATCTTTTTGTGAATACTGCCATGAATGCTGGGGTGAGGTGGTATTTCTTTCATTGCTTTAATTTGCATCTTTCAGATGGTTAGTGATCATGAGGCTTTCTTTATATTTTGGTTGATTGCATGATTGCTATCTTTCATAAGCTGACTTTTTGAAAATCATTTTATTGGGGGCTCATACAACTCTTATCACAATCCATACATACATCCATGTGTCAAGCACATTTATATACTTATTTCCCTCGTCATTCTCAAAACATTTACTTTCTACTTGAGCCCTTGGTATCAGCTCCTCATTTTCCCCCTCCCTCCCTCATGCACCCTTGATAATTTATAATTATTATTATTTTGTCATGTCTTATACTGTCCGACGTCGCCCTTCACCCACTTTTCTGTTGCCTGTCCCCCAGGGAGGAAGTTATATGTAGATCCTTGTAATTGGTTCCCCCTTTCTACATCATGTTCTCTACCCTCCTGGTATCACCACTCTCACCACTGGTTCATCTGTCCTGAATTCCCTGTGTTTCCAAGTTCTTATCTGTACCAGTGTATATCCTCTGGTCTAGCCAGATTTGTAAGATAGAATTGGGATCATGATAGTTGGGGGAAGAAGCATTTAAGAAGTAGAGGAAAGTTGTATGTTTCATTGTTGCTATACTGCACCCTGACTGGCTTGTCGCCTGCCCTCTACCCTTCAGTAAGGGGATGTCCAGCTGCCTAAAGATGGGCTTTGGGTCACCACTCCTCACTCCCCATCATTTACAATTATATGATATTTTGTTCTTTGGTGCCTGACACCTGATTCCCTTCGACACCTTGTGATCACACAGGTTGGTGTGCTTCTTCCATGTGGGCTTTGTTGCTTCTGAGCTATATGGCCGCTGTTTACCTTCAAGCCTTTAAAACCCCAGATGCTATATCTTTTGATAGCTGGGTATCATCAGCTTTCTTCACTACATTTGCTTATGTACCCGCTTTGTCTTCAGCGATTGTGTCAGGAAGGTGAGCATCATGGAATGCCAGTTTAATAGAACCAAGTGTTCTTGCATTGAGAGAGTACTGGAGTGGAGGCCCAATGTCCATCTGCTACCTTAATACTAAACCTATAAATATATGTACCTAATCTATTTCCCCATCATCATATATAAACATATTTACATATGTACATGCCTCTATTTAGACCTCTATAAATGGCCTTTGCCTCCCACTTCTTTCCTCTATTTCCTTTTACTTTCCTCTTGTCCCACTATCATGCTCAGCCTGCATTTGGGTTTCAGTAATTCCTCTCAATTACATTGCCCTTGATCAAGCTCTACCAGGCCTTTTACACCCTCCTTGCCACTAATTTTGCATCACTTGTTGTTCCCTTGTCCTTGGGTTTGTTAACACCACTTCCTTCCCCCCCCCTCCCATGTCTCCCTGGAACCGTTGGTCCTGTTGTTTTGATCCTCCAGATTGTTTATCCCTCCTATCTATCTTATTTAGAGATAATATGCACAAAAACAAGACAGAGCAAAACAAAGCAACAAAATAAAAGAAAACAACAACAACAAAAACAGTGACCCAAAAAAAGCCTGTAAATAGTTTAAGGTCTGTTTGTTGACCTTTAGGAGTGTTTTCTGGTTGAGTCTGATTAGGTGCCAAGCGCTGACCCCAAAGTATATTTTTGGTAATCCCTTGGAACTTCCTTGCTCTGCTCCCCTTTCTGTTCTGTTGCACGCCCTTAGTGTTTTACCTCGGTGTGGTAGGGTCAGATTGGGCACAATTCCCACACTGTGTCTCCAGTGTTGTCCCACATAGGGCTATGGGTCAGTGAGGGATGTTGTGTCTCATAGTGGGGCCGGTCATATGGTCCTCTCTGTCCATTGGCTGCTCTGAGTGGGGATATCGTCCTCCAGGCCTGGTGGGCCAGGATGTGCTCCACTCTCTCTTCTTCTCCCTTCATTTGGCCCCGTGTGCTCTGATCACACACGTCCCTCTCTCTGAGTTGTAGCATAAGCTGACATTTTTATTGGGTTATTTGTCTTTTTCTTCTTGAGCTGTTGAAATTTTCTGTAGATTTTAGATTAGTCCCTTGTCTGATATGTCATTTCCAGAATTAATTTTTTCTAGTCTGTGGGCTTGCTTTTTTACTCTATTGGTGAACTCTTTGATGACATAATTTTCTTACTTTTAGTCAGTATCATTAATCTAGTCTGTCTTCTGCTGTGCACATCTTTCATTTCATAGTGCATTTATGCCATTTATTAGGACCCCTATGTGCCCTGGTGGTGTAGTGATCACATGTTGGTTGCTAACCACAAGGTCAGCAGTTCGAAACCAACAACTGCTATCTACTCCCACAAAGCATTACAATCTTGGAAACTCAAAGGGACACTTCAACCCTGTCCTATAGGGTCACTATAAGTTGGAATTGACTCAAGGGCAGTGAGAGAGAATTTGCTCCTGTTTTTTCATGGATGATCTTTATAGTTCTAAAGTTTACATTTAAATCTTTAATCCATTTTGATATTTTTTATATAGGGTGAGGTATGGGTCCTACGTCATTCTTGCACAAATGGAGACCCAATTTTGTTATCACTATTTGCTGAATACACTATTGCTTCCTTATTTACTGTGTTTCAAGTCTCATCAAAAATTAGGAGTCAGTAGATGGATGGATGCATCTCTGAGTTCTCTCTTCTGTTCTGTTGATCTACATGCCCCTCAATGTACGAGAGCCAGGCTGTCTTGACCACTGTAGCTGTGTAGGAGCTGTGCTTTGAGACTGGGAAGTGAGAAGCCTCTTTCTTCTTCTTCTCTAGTGAGGTAATTAGTTTATTGTGGCAACCTGGCCGATAAACACATGTGGGGTTAATTGAAGGATGGAGGGATAAATGGCTCAGTGAGCCTCACCTGTCGAGTACTCTGGTCTCTTGGTTTATGATGGTCAGACCAGTATGCAACTGCCTTAGCAGTTCCCTGCTTCAGCTTTCATGGATGACTTCCTGCAAGTCACCCCCAAGGAGAAGCCACATGGACCTACCCCAATGCAGCCCTGGGTGCTAGAGTACCCGTGTGGAGAACCCTGCCAGTGCTGAGATGCTCACACATTCACTGACTTGGCTTTCCTCCTGCAGTCGGCATCATTGCCTCTGTTTTGTGAGATGAAGGAGGACTTTGTGAATTGGTGTTGGACATATGGGTTAAAGGCTTAATGTTGGACTTGTGGGCTATTGGGCAGCACTGAGCTGTGATATTTTCTTCATGTGCACTTAACCTTTATATAAACTCTCTCTTATACATGAATTTCGGTGAATTTGTTTCTCTAAAAAACCTAGGCTAACGCATCTAGTAAAACCATAGTCATTTTCAGTGGCTTCACATTCATGTGAAAGCTGGGCAAAAAGAAGGAAGACCTCAGAAGAATCGATGCCCTTGAATGATGGCGTTGGTGAGGCTTAGTGACCGGACCATACACTCTCTGAGAATAAGTAACTCTGTCTCGGAAGAAGAATAGCCAGAATACTCCTCAGAAGTGAGGCTGGCAAGAGTTCATCTCACTTATTTTGGACATCTTATTAGAATGGGTCAAGGACATCACGCTTGGTAAAGTTTGTCAGCTGAAAGGAGGAAGACCCTGAAGGACATGAATTGACAAAGTGGCAGCAGCAATAGGCTCACAGAGGAACAATTGTGAGGATGGTGGGAGACCCAGCAGTGCTTTATTCTTTTGTATATAGATCACTAGTTGGGACCGACTCAACTGCACAGCACCTAACAATAACAATGTGTGTATGTGTAATGTGTATATATAAAGATGTATACCTGTGATTGAGTCAAATCCAACTGATAGCAACTCTATATGACAGAATGTAACTGCCCCTTAGGGTTTCCAAGATTGTAAATCTTTATGGAAGCAGATGTCTTTATTGGAGCATATCATCTCATGTTTCTCCAATGTGTATAGATATATAACTATATTTGTGCCCATTCAAAGAAAGGTGACCCAACAGGATGCTCAAACTGTACAATGGATATCATTGATATACCATGCAAGTGAAATGTTGCTTGAGGTCATCCAACAGCCATGGCAGCAGTACATTGGCCAAGGACTGTCAGAAGTTCAGGCCAGATTCAGAAGAGCATGTGGAACAAGGGATATCATTGCTGATGTCAGATGGATCTTGGTTCAAAGCAGAGACTACCAGAAAGATGCTTACTCGTGTTTCATTGATTATGAAAAGGCATTCAATTATGTGGATTATAACAAACTGTAGATAACCTTGAAGAGAATGGGAACTCCAGAACACTTCATTGTGCTCATGTGGAACTTGTGCATGGACCACGAGGCACTGTGGGAACAGATCAAGGGGATTCTACGTGGCCTAAGATCAGGGAAGGTATGCATCAGGGTTGTATTCTTTGACCATACTTGCTCAATCTATATGCTGAGCAGATCATCAAAGAAGGTAGATTGTGAAGAAGAGAATGGCATCAGGATTATTGAGAACCTGCTCTGTGAAGGTGACACAAGCTTGCTTGCTGAAAATGAGGAGGAGTTGAAGCCCTTGCTGATGAAGATCGAGGACTGTAGCCTTCAGCAGGGATGACAACTTGATGCAAGGAAGACTAAGGTCCTCACAGCTGGACAGATAGGTAACATCATGATCAATGGAGAAAATGTTGAAGTTGTCAAGGATTTTTGTCTTACTTGGATCCATAATCAATAACCATGGAAGCAGCAGTCTCCTGACACTTTGTATTAGGTAAATCTGCTGCACACAACCTCTTCAGAGAATTGAAGAACAAGGGTGTTATTTTGAGGGCAAAGGTGTGCCTGATCCAAGCCATGGTAATCTCCAATGTATCTTATGCATCTGAAAACTGGACATTGACTAAGGAAGACCAAAAAGAATCGATGCATTTGAATGGTGGTGCTGGTGAAGTCTATTGAAAGTACCATGGACTGCTAAAAGGGCAAAGCTGATCTGTACTGGAAGAAGTCCTACCAGAGTGCTCCTCAGAGGCAAGATGGCAGGAATCATCCTTCACATATTGCCAGGAGAGATCAGCCCCTGGAGAAGGACATCGTGTTTGGTAAAGTGGAGGGGAAAAGAGGAGGTGCTTTTTGATGAGATAGATTGACTCCATGGCTGCAACAATTGGCTCAGGTATAGGAATGATTGTGAGGATGGTCCAAGACCATGCAGTGTTTCCTTCTGTTGTGCATAGGGCCCCTGTGGGTCAGGGCCAACTTAATGGCACCTAATACACACACGTGTGTTGCATGTGTATTTCTCTAATTATTATACATATAAATTATATGTACATATAAATTGTATTTATAAAAAAAGAAATTGTATTTATATACGTAATAATTGTGGACATTACAACACTAGATATTTGATGACATTAAGAGATGACTGGTTATTTTTAAAGGTATGTTAATGATATGTGGTTATGTTGTATATTAGTTTTTGTCTTTTAGAGATACATACTGAATTCCTGATGGAATAAGATATTTGGAATTTGCTTCAAAATTGTAGGGGGTCAGGCAGGAGTCGGTGGCGGTCAAGAGGAATCAAGGCTGACCACGAGTTAAACAATTGTTGACACTGAGTGATGAGCACATGAGGGTCCTGATGCAATTCTTTTGTGCTTCCGCACAGTCCCGGAACCAGCTGTCAGGAAAAGCAGAGTGAGTCACTCTGCGGCTTTTCCTCAATGAGCCCTGCTTTCCTGTGGTTCTTTTGGGGTTATTTTTCTCACCCGCTGTTTGAAGCAGGGACCACGAGAGTGGCCCTTCCCCAGGCACAGGGGATGCTGTGTCCCCCTCACGTGTGTGCAGGAGGATGTCCCGAGTATCCTGCTGAAGGCCAGCCTGAGCGATGAGACAGCTCCAGTAGAGGTCCTCCTGGGCTCAGGGAAGAGCGAAAAGGTCAGCCTCCTCTGAGTCTCCCTTTTGTTGTGTCCAGAACCGAGCTCAGGCAGACAAATAAGCAACATCCCGGGGAAGAATCCTTTGGGAACTTCTGCTGGAATGGGGCAAGAGGGGGAAGCTCCTTGACCCTTCACTCTGGGGCTGAGGGTGCATCCTTCAGGCATAAAGAACGAGCATTGAGTTCGAGGCGGATGCAAAATACAATCGGTTCTCTCCTTCCAGAGGAGATTCATTGGAGCATAAGAATACCCAGGTCATCCAGGGTGGATGATACCTTCAGGACCAAAGGTGTGAGGGACAATGCTGGGAGAGTGGAGGGTGAGTGGGTTGGAAAGGGGGAACTGATTACAAGGATCCACATGTGACCTCTTCCCTGGGAGAGGGACAGCAGAGAAGGGGGGAAGGGAGACTCCGGATAGGGCAAGATATGACAAAATAACGAGGTATAAATTACCAAGGGCATATGAGGGAGGGGGGAATAGGGAGGGAGGGGGGGGGAAAAGAGGACCTGATGCGAGGGGCTTAAGTGGAGAGCAAATGCCTTGAGAATGATTGGGGCAGGGAATGTATGGATGTGCTTTATACAATTGATGTATGTATATGTATGGATTGTGGTAAGAGTTGTTTGAGTCCCTAATAAAATGTAAAAGAAGAAAAGAGAAAAAAATGATTAGGGCAAAGACTGTACAGATGTGCTTTATACAATTGATGTATGTATATGTATGAACTGTGAAAAGAATTGTATCAGCCCCAATAAATTGTTAAAAAAAAAAATTAAAAAAAAAAAAAAGAATACCCAGGCCCCTGGGTAATACAAACAGCTTATATTAGGAATCGAAAAGTTGATGATGTGAATCCCCCAGCAGACCCTTGGAAGATAGGTCTGGCGATCTGAATGAGACTAGTCCTTGAACACCCTCTGCGAAGTTCTCCTCTGACATACGGAGACAACGGGAGCCAGATGGAGTTTACTGCAGCAGTGGCTTTTTCTCTCTGAAATGATTGCTGACAAGATAGTTACAGAACATAGCCCCTCCTTCCCTTCATCAATTCTGCCTTACAAGTCGGAGGAGACCAGCGCATGCGCACTGTTACAGAGAAGAGCCCGCAACACAGGGAATCCAGGATAAATAACTCCTCAGGGCCAACAAAGAGAGTAGTGATACCAGGATGATTAGGGAAGGGTGGGGGGAGAAAGGGGGAACGGATCACAAGGATCAATCTAGAACCCCCTCCCAGGGGGACGAATAACAGAAAAGTGGGTGAGGCGCGATGGAGGATGATGGAAGATATGGGAAAAATAATCTATAACTTATCAAGGGTTCGTGAGGGAGGGTGGGTGAAGAAATGGAGAGCTGCTCTCAGGGGCTCAAGTGGAAAGAGAATATTTTGAAAAGGAGGATGGAGGCATATGTGCAAATGTGCTTGATATGTTGGAGGAATGTATGGATTGTGTGTGATAAGAGATGTAAGAGCAACCAATACAAGCATTAAAAAAAAAAGGATCTCAATGGAAACTTAAACTATCCAGGCATGATTGAATTTACTTACAGAGGAGCTGCCTTTTGGCCGATTTTAGGGGCCTCAGAACAGAGGCCCCTAAAGAACAGAAAGAGTTCTTAAAATAGCTTCCGATAACACCAGCACGGAAACTGGAAACATCACCACAAGAGTTATTTCTTTAGCATTAAAACTCACTGGCGGGGAAACACATGTGTTGATGAGTCAGTAGGATTGCTATGAATCTTACCATTGGCAATGTCCTAAAATATAGGGTAATTTAAAGTTCACCAAACATTTCCCTGTTCCTATGCCAGTCCACCTTGAGAGGAAATGAGCAGGAACTCCTCTTTGCCTTCAGAGCTCTGGTGGCATAGCACTTAAACACTTGCCTGGTAACCTCAAGATCTCATTGTTTCACACCCACCCGGTACTCGCTGGGACAAGGATGTGGCTGTCTTCTTTTGTAAAGATCACAGCCTTAGGAACCATTAGAATAGTTGGAATTAACTTGATACCAATGGGTACATTCTTTTCAGATTCCCTGCATCTACTAGTTAGAATATCTGCTTGTTAAACCTACTAGGACATGAGTTCAGGTTTGTGTCATGTTTTTTTAAAATTCCCACTTCTCCTACTCTTTCTTTCAGCTAATGACTGTTGGGTAGCAAAAACTTGATTAACCCTTATTAATTTGCACAGGTCTATGAATTGCTGAGACCAGCGGTTCTCAACCTCTGGGTTGCAACCCCTTTTGGGGTCGAACGACCCTTTCCCAGGGGTCACCCTATTCATAACAATAGCAAAATGGCAGTGAAAAAGTAGCAAGGAAAACAATTTTATGGCTGGGAGGTCACCACAACATGAGGAACTCAACATTTGGCAGGTTGAGAACCACTGGCCTAGATGGGTCTTCTGCTGGTCTTGCTGGGAGTCACGCCTATAACTGCATTCAGCTGATGCCGGAGCCGGGGCTGCCTGCTGCTGTACTTCACCTTCTCCTGGCGTCTCTCTGGATCTACCTCGAACCTCTTCACAGCATGGTGGTCTTCGTTGAGATGGAGGTTTTCTATGGCAGCAAGCTCCCATAAGCAAAAGCTACTGGTTTCTTAAGGAAGTGCCAGAACATCACTTCCACCCCATGTTAGTAGTCCAACCAAGTGCCAGACCAACCCAGATTCAAGGGGAGTGGAAACAGACTTGTGATGAGAGGGGTGGTACGACATAAGGGGGTGTGGACATAGGGGGCCATGATCCAGCGAAGTCATTGCTCTCCCTATTTTATTTTTTTAAAGTCATTCTATTGGGGACTCTTACAGCTTTTATAACATTCCACACACCAATTGTATCAAGCGTATTTTGTACAAATATTCTTGATACTACTGATGTATAGATTGTTTTAAGAGCTGTAAGAGCCCCCATTATATATAATATATACACATATTATATATATGTACACATATATACATATATTATATATATACACACATATTATATATATAATGTGTGGCAATAATAGATGCACAATAACAAAGGTAGGAGATGAGAATAATGCTGACTGTCATGTGTCACCTTGGCAGGGTTATAATTCCCAAGGTTTGGCAGCTATGTTATGATGTCATCTTCCATTTTCACCTAATGTCAATTTTCCCCTAATGACCTAGTCTTTGGAACTGATCATATCAACACCCAAGGAGTGGGTGTATTTACTTGTTCAATCAGCATTGACTCAAGTTTTTTTTTGTTACTTTGGGTTATAGTCTATTTGCTGTTGTTATGTGGCACAGAGTCGGTTCCAAGGCCAACCCTGTGTAGGACAGCATGAAGCACCACCTGACCCTGCACCATCCTCACAATTGCTTTCTCGCTCGAGCCCATTGTTGCAGCCACTGTATCAGTCCATCTTACTAAGGGCCTTCCTCTTTTTTCACTGCCCCTCTTCTTTACCAACCATGATGTCCCTTTCCAGGGACTGGTCTCTCCTGATAACATGTCCAAAGTCCTAGCAGTTCTTACTTTTTACATAGGAAATTACATCATTAATCATTTCAGTGTTACTTACATTGTTTTGTTGCTCACATTTTGGGAGTCATTTTAAATAGTGAACTGTACTACACTAAAGAAATAAAACAGATTTTTTTAAACTTAAAAAAATGTAAAACAAAAATTATTGTCATCAAATTGATTTAAACTTACAACTCAATGGGACAGAGTAGAATTGTTCCATAAGATTTATAATAACTTACATGGAGATGGGAAGGTGGGGGAAAGGAAGTAGTGTTAACAAACTCAGGGACAAAGGAACAACAAGTGATCCAAAATCAGTGGCAAGGAGAGTGTAAGAGGCCTTGTAGAGCTTGAGCAAGGGTAATGTAGCCAAGAGGAAACACTGAAACCCTAATGAAGGCTGAGCGTGAGAGTGAGACAAAAGGAAAGAGAGGAGAGAACTAGAAGGTAAAGGGCATTTGGGGAGGTCTAGATGCAGGTATGTACATATGTAAATATACTTATTTATGATGATGGAGAAATAGATTTATGTACATATGTTTATAGGTTTAGTATTAAGGTAGCAGATGGGCATTGGGTCTCCACTTAAGTACTCTATCAATGCAAGAATACTTTGTTCTATTAAACTGACATTCCATGATGCTCACCTTCCCGACAAGATCGCTGAAGACAAAGTAGGTGCATAGGCAAATGTGGATAAGAAAGCTGATGGGGCCAGCTATCAAAATATATAGCATCTGGGGTCTTAAAGGCTTGAAGGTAAACAAGCGGCCATCTAGCGCAGAAGCAACAAAGCCCACATGGAAGAAGCGCACTAGCCTGTGGGATCACGAGGTGTCGAAGGGATCAGGTATCAGGCATCAAGGAACCAAAAATCATATCATTGTGAATGAGGGGGAGGGCAGATTGGAGACTCAAAGCCCATCTGTGGGCAACTGGACATCCCCTTACGGAAGGGTTGCAGGGAGGAGAGGAGCCAGTCAGGGGCAGCATAGCAACGATGAAACATACAATTTCCCTCTAGTTTTTAAATGCTCCCTCCCCCTACTATCATGACCCCAATTCTACTTTACAAATCTGGCTAAACCAGAGGATGTACACTGGAACAGATGGGAACTGGAAACACAGGGAATCTACGATCGATGAACCCCTCCGGACCAGTGGTGAGAGTGGTGATACCGGGAGGCTGGAGCGAAGGTGAGGTGGAAAGGGGGAACTGATTATAAGGATCTACATTTAATCTCCTCTCTGGGGGACAGACAATAGAAAAGTGAGTGAAGGGAGACATTGGACAGTGTAATATATGACAAAATAATAATAATTTATAATTATCAAGGGTTCATGAGGAAGGGGGCAGTAGGGAGGGAGGAGAAAAAATGAGGAGCTGATACCAAGGGCTCAAGTAAAAAACAAATGTTTGGAGAATGATGATGGCAACAAATGTGCTTGACACAATGGATGTACGTATGGATTGTGATAAGTGTTACTGTACGAGCCCCCAATAAAATGATTTACAATAACCTTTGTAGAAAGGGGTGCTGGTGCCTTTGTGGGTTAGGTTTTCAGGTGCTAATTGCAAGGTGCGTATTTCAGAGCAACCATCAGCTCCATAGGAAAAAGATGAGGGTGCCTGTTATATGAAAATTTGCAGTCTCAGAGATCCCATATCAGGTCCCTATAAATTAGAATTGACTCTATAAATGGGGAAATCCTTATGGAAGCCGACCCGTGGATTTGAACCATTAACTTTTTGGCTACCATTCAAATGCAAACTTAGTGTCATCAACTCAATTCTCACCTACGGTGACCCCATTGGACGGATATGCCCTGCTGGGTTTCTGAAGCTGTGAATCTTTAAGAAGCAGAGAGCCTCCTTTGTCCAAGAAACTGGTGGTTTCAAACTGCTGACCTTGCCATTTGAAGCCCAATGCATAACCACTATACCACCAGGGATTGCTTAACCGCTCCGGCTCCGAAAATATAACATGCATAAAGAAAACGGTACAAACCTCTAACGTGCAGCTTGAGAAGTTTTCACAAACAAGGCACACCCATGTAATCAGCATCTCCGTGAAGAAACAGATGGCTCTGTGGGAAAGACACCGGCCCACTCTCTTACTCTCTTCCCGTCACGACCCCAGGGGTAACCACAGGGTGCTCACTTCTAACAACAAGTTCGCTCTGCCAGCTTTGGTTTGGTTTCAAATTTCACTTATACGAAGGAAATTATACCATATGTACCCTTTTGTGTCTGACTTCTTTCACTTAATATTATGTTTGTATGATTCACATTGCGTATTGTACTGCTTTATTATAGAGCATGCATTCTCGCTGTATAGATCTTTTGACTCGGTGGTTCTCAAGGGGTTGAAGGAGCATTTATTAAAACGTAGCCATCCCTACTCCAAAACTCCGGAATGTAGTACGTCTCAAACTTTTAACTGCTGTCCTGGGTCGGGGAATCTCAAAAGTAGACTGTGGGTCAAGAACATAAGAGTAAGTAGTCTTTGGGAGTTGATTGTAGGCATTGATAGGGAGGAAGGGACAAACAAAAGGGATGTAGGCATGTTAGCAAGTAATGTTAGGGGCAACTGGAGCCTGGTCCCATTGGGGACCTCCAGCAGACTGCGTTAACCCTCCTTCAGAATTCTAAATAAAGAAGAGGGAGTAAGCATACACCATTTCTTTTAGTTATTAGTCGAGAGTTGCTTCAGGGTGCACTTTGTATGTGCCTCTGACCAATGGAAGCTCTCAGATGAATTGCTGCAGGTTGTTCGCAGGAAAAGGCCATCAGAATGAGAAGGAGTCCTTTGCTAAGGGAATGTGTGCAGGGCATCCATCTACCATATCCCACTGAGATCTACTGATGTTCCACATGAAGTCCATCTGTCAGTGAACTTCAAGGGGGTAGCCGGCAACACTATCTGAAAAAAAATTTTTTTTCAAGAAAAATAGTCTTGGCAATGATTATCAAACAAGGAGCTAATCTCTAAAATGTATAGAAAATGTCAATACTTCACCTTTTTTTTAAATGGGCGGAGGACTTGAATAAGCACTTCACCAAAGACGACATTCATGAAACCAACAAACATGAAGAAATCCTGCAATCTCTAGCCATTTGAGAGATGCAAATTTAAACAACACGAGGATCTCACCTCACTCCGGCATTAGTAGGAAAATTAAAAACAAATCAAAAACAAAAACCACCAGAAAGCAACAAGTACTGGTGAGCGTGAAAAGAGACTGAAACCCTCCTACCCTACTGGCGGCATCACACACAAAATGTACCACCAACGTGTAAAGCTACTGGTGCTTCCTCGAAATGCTGGGATTAGAAATTGCATATTACAATAATTGATAAATGATCAAGGATCCATGCGGGAGGGAGGGGGAGAGAGGAAATGAGAAGCTGATACCAAGGGCTCAAGTAGAAAGAAAATGTTTTGAAAATGATGATGGCAACAAATGTACAAATGTGCTTGACACAGTGGATGGATGGATTGTGCTCAGAGTTGTACAAAGCCCTAATAAAACGCCTTTTAAAAAAAGAAAGAAAGAAATAGCATATTAACCAGCAATTCCTCTGCTAGGTATATATTCTAGAGCAGTAGTTCTCAACTTTCCTGATGCCTCAACCCTTTCATACAGTTCCTCATGTTGTGGTGACCCCCCAACCATAAAATTATCTTCATTGCTACTTCATAGCTGTACATTTGCTACTGCTATGAATTGGGTGACCCCTGTGAAAGGATCGTTCAACCCCCAAAAGGGTTTCGACCCACAGGTTGAGAACCACTCTTCTTTTAAAATCATTTTATTAGGGGCTCGTACAACTCTTATCACAATCCATACATACATCCATGGTATAAAGCACATTTGTACATTTGTTGCTATCATCATTCTCAAAACATTTGCTCTCCACTTAAGCCCTTGTCATCAGCTCCTCATTTTCCCCCTCCCTCCATTCTCCCCCTTCCCTCATGAAACCTTGATAATTTATAAATTATTATTTTGTCATATTGTACACTGTCTGACGTCTTCCTTCACCCACTTTTCTGTTATCCATCCCCCAGGGAGGTGGTTATAGGTAGATCCCTGTAATCGGTTCCCCCTTTCTGCCCCACCTTCCCTCCACGAGAACCGCTGTTCTAGAGAAATCAGCACACCCGTGTTCATGGCAGCACTGTTCACAGCAGCAAAAAGATGGAGACCATCTAAAAGCGTATCAGTGGAAGAATGGGTCAACTTTGGTACGTGCCCTCAATGGAATAGTACAATGATGACTCTGCAAGACACCTCACAACAGGTGCGAGGCTGGAGGACGCTATGCTGAGTGAATGGAAGAGAAGAGGAAAAGGACAAATATTCTATGAGAACACTATTGTGAAAAGTCAAGAAAAAGGTGTTCACACTAAAAGAAGCATGTTTTGATGGTTAACAGTGGTGGAAGGGGAGGAGAGAGGAAGTCACAGGCAGAGATGAGGGCAAACATCTGGAAGCAGGGGAAGACACTGAGAGGTGTGCATAAGTTAAAGGTAATTACTAGTATATTGACAACACAATCCTGCAACAGTGTTGTGTAGTTCAGTATCAACTGGTCAGAAATAAGATTTTTAAAAGAGTTCTATTTGATGAAGTTATGAAAACTTCTTAGACACAACTAAACATCTTGAAAGAATGAATGTCTAGACCTAGGGAATCAGGATCATAATCTTGGGGGACACCAAGGTCAACTGTCATAACATAGACCACAAAGACAATGTTCCACATCCTAAGTAGTGAGTGGGGTCTTAAAAGCTCATGAGTCTGGTCTCTTCCATACTACACCGTCTTCACCCCTAAAATGTTTGTATACAGTAGCTTTTTTCCCTATGCCACTTTTGCTTTTTAAAAAAATTTTTTAAATTCTTACCTCAGCGGACTCATGTTGTACTTGTCCTTTTGTGCCTGACTTACTTCGCTTAGCATGATTTCCTCCAGTTCTTCCCATGCCGCTATGTGCTTCATACGTTCATCACTGCTTTTTAGTGATGCGTAATAGTCCATTGTATGTATATACCACAGTTTTTTAATCCAATCGTCAGTTGATGGAAATTTGGGTTGTACCGATGAAGAACACAGCTTTCCCCCAGATCCTGGATGCTTCCTCCCCCCAACTACCATGATCCGAATTCTACCTTGCAGGCCTGGATAGGACAGAGGCTGTACACTGGTACATATGAGGGCTGGAGGTACAGGGAATCCAGGGTGGATGATACCTTCAGGACCAAGGGTGTGAGGGACGATGCTGGGAGAGTGGAGGGTGAGTGGGTTGGAAAGGGGGAACTGACTACAAGGATCCACATGTGACCTCTTCCCTGGGAGAGGGACAGCAGAGAAGGGGGGGAAGGGAGACTCCGGATAGGGCAAGATATGACAAAATAACGAGGTATAAATTACCAAGGGCACATGAGGGAGGGGGGAAAGGGGAGGGAGGGGAAAAAAAAAGAGGACCTGATGCAAGGGGCTTAAGTGGAGAGCAAATGCCTTGAGAATGATTGGGGCAGGGAATGTATGGATGTGCTTTATACAATTGATGTATGTATATGTATGGATTGTGATAAGAGTTGTATGAGTCCCTAATAAATGTAAAAAAAGAAAAGAGGAGAAAAAAATGATTAGGGCAAAGACTGTACAGATGTGCTTTATACAATTGATGTATGTATATGTATGAACTGTGATAAGAATTGTATGAGCCCCTAATAAATTGTTAAAATTTTAAAAAAATAATAATAATGAATTGTAAGGAAATCAATATAAAAAAAAAAGCTCATGAGTAGCTATCTGAGGTGCAAATATTGGTCTCGATCCATCCAGAAGAAAAAGAGGGGGGAGATGTCAGACAGTGTAATATATGACAAAACAATAATAATATATGAATGATGAAGGGTTCATGGGGTGCGGGGAGTGGGGAGGGAGGGGGGAAATGAGCAGCAGATATTAAGGGCTCAAGTAGAAGGCAAGTGTTTTGAGAATGATGATGGCAACAAATGTACATATGTTCTTGACACTATGGATGTATGTATGGATCGTGATAAGAATTGTATGAGCCCCCAATTAAATTATTATTATTTTTTAAAAAGCATTGCAAAAATGTGAATTAAAAAAGAAAAAGAGGGATGAACATTGGAAGACATATGATAGCAATTAGTCCAGTGGGCTAATGAACCGTGTAAATACCAGTCTCGATAACCCTGAGACCAGAAGAACTAGATGGTGCCCAGCTCCTGCTACCAAGCTCTCTGAAAAGGATCACATTAAAGTTTCCACAGCAAGTGGGAGGAAAATGTGGAATGGAACTCAAAATCATAAAAGAGACCAGGCTTACTGGTCAGTTATGGGCTGGTGGGACCTCTATGGCCACGGGCCTCACTCTTCAGGACTTGAACAGAGCTCACCTCCACAGTAGAATAAGGAACGCTCTCGGATCATAGGGGCAGCATGCATCTAAGGACAAAGCCTAGAAGGCTTAAGAAAGGAGAAATGGAAACAGGGAACACAGCAAAGAAGAGGGATATGCGATGTTCCCTTGAGGGGATACCGTGAAGGAGATAAAACAAAATGTATATGAACTGTTGAACATGGAATTTCTGCACTGCTCTGTACACTTTCACCCAGTTCACAATAAAACATCAAATAAGTAAATAAAATAATGAACAGAACGAACCCCCAGTCTCTGTTGTTTCGCCTATTTTGAGAGCATCTCCCCCGCTCTTCCACTCTTCACCCTCGGTTAACGGGGTGCCCAGATCTTCGAGAGGTCTGAGTCTTCAGTTACTACACCCCAGCCGAGGAATGAGGTGCTCCATTCATTACCCTTCTAGGAGGAAACCATGCTCAGAAGATCTGGATACTCTTTTTGTCCCCATTGTCCAGCTAACCTAGCAAATGGCCCAAGTCTCTGCGTGGAAGGGCTCAGGAAATCACTGCTCTACAAACTTGTAGCGGTGCGGTCTTTCTTGTCCAGTTGATGAGCTCTAGGTGTAAGCAAGCAGTGACTCTGATCCAGAAATGGCTAAAACATAGCACAAGGTGTGATTTTCCACGGACATAAACTTCTGTTCATTCAATGCATTAATGCAACAGGGTGTTGATCAAGGTTAGCGCCTATCATCATACTTATTTAATCTGTATGTCTGAGAAGCTTGATCATATGAAGAAGAACATGACAATAGGGTTGCAGAAAGACTCCTTAGCAACCTGCGATATGTAGGTAGCACAACCTTGCTCTCTGGAAGCGAAGACTTGAAGTACTTGGGAATCAAAGACGGGAGCATTCAGTATGGATTACACCTCGATATAAAGAAAATGGAACCCTTGCAACTGGACCAATAAGCAACAGCATGATAAATGGAGAGAAAAATCCAAAGTTGTCAAGGATTTCATTTTACTCAGATCCACAACCTGGGGCCATGGAGGCAATGGTGAAACCAAACAATGTGTATCGCATCGGACAAATTTGCTACAAAAGAGCTCTTGCTAGTTTTAAAAAGCAAAGATGTCACACTGGGGGCTCAGGTGCACCTGACCCACAACAGGGTATTTTCAATTGCCTCACATAGACATGAAAGCTGGGACACTACCCCGGAAGACTTGATGCAGTCGAATTGTGGCGTTGACATAGACATGAAAGCTGGGACACTACCCCGGAAGACTTGATGCAGTCGAATTGTGGTGTTGACATAGACATGAAAGCTGGGACACTACCCCGGAAGACTTGATGCAGTCGAATTGTGGTGTTGGTGTAGAACGTGGACTGTACTGTGGACTCCCAGAATAATGAGCCCTGGTGGCCCTGTCCAGAGGCCATCAGCTTCTGTAAAGGTTTTTAGCTGTGGGAATCTTGTTTGGGCCACTATGAATCTGAATCTACTCTATGGCAGGCTCGTTTTTGGGTTTGGGGGTTTTGCCAGAATAAGGAACAAATTTGTCTAGGAAGAAGTATAGCCAGAACGCTCTTTAGAAACAAAGATGATGAGACTTTGTTTAATCTACCTCGGACATGTTGTCCAGAGGAACTAGTACCCGGAGAAGGACATCATGCTTATTCATTAAGGTCGTAAGAAAAAGGGCCCTCAATGAGACGGATCACCACAGCGGCTGAAACAATGGGCTCAAACATTGTGAGGTTGGCACTGGACTAAGCAGTGTTTTGTTCCATTGGACATACGGCGGTCACAAGTCAAGATCAAGTCAACATCACCTGACAATGACCAAACCTACCGTTTATTTTGTTATCTCACAGTTTCCACGGGTTCTTTGTATTAGAAGCTTGGGAAGGCTCACCTGAGGCCTCCACTCAGGCTCTCACAGGCTGGGAGCAAGATGTCAGCTAAGCTTTGCTTTGTTTTCCAGAGTGGTTGGAAAAGAGTTCCAAGTTCATATGGTTGTTGGCAGAGTTTATTTTCTTGTGATTGTAGAACCCAAAAGTCTGCTTTTTCACATAACCTGAGGGGGGTGAAAATTTAATTTTACCTAAAGAATTTGGTTCTTATCTTTGGTGCCTGAGAAATAATCTCTAAAATCTTGGAATTTCCCCAGCAACTGAAATGTCTTTGATGAAGACGGATCAGACCACACGGTGGGCCATGCCCCAAAGGCCATTTGTTGGCATGATAGCAACCTAGTGCTAACCTTGTGATAGCCTATAGGGCAGGGGAGGGCCAAGACCCCTCTACATGAATGAAGCCCTATAGGACAGAGGTTCTCAACCTCCCTCATGCTGCGACCCTTTCACACAGTTCCTCATGTGGTGGTGACCCTCCAACCATAACATTATTTTCATTGCTGCTCCATCACTGTCATTTTGCTATTGTTATGAATCCAAATGTAAATATCTGATATGCAGGATGTATTTGCATTGTAACAAATTGAATATAATTAAACATAATGAAAACATAGTGATTAATCACAAAACAATATGTAATTATAGATTGTAAAATAGTTTTCCGATGGTCTCAGGCAACCCCTGTGAAAGGGTCATTCGACCCCCCAAAGGGGTCTTGACCCACAGGTTGAGAAATGCTATCAGACAATGTCGAATATCGTTTCCAGGGTTATGAATCTTCATGAAAGCACACAGGCTCATCTTTCTCCAATGGAGTGGCTGGTGGCCTCCCCATCTTTCTTTAACCCTCTGTACTCCTGCTTGCCACTGGGATGAACTGCTCTGCTGCCAATCATGATCTTGACCTTGTGAGTTTCCTTTGTTTAGCCGCCCCGTATTTAGCCCCTGGGCAATCAGGGTTGCTTGGAGATTCGCTGGACACCCTCAACAAAATCTTAAGACTTGGCGCTTCATGGACTTCCTAGTTGGTAATGGCATTGATGCACGTGGGAGCTTAGCACATCCCTTTTCAGGGCATGTAAGCGCTGAGTTGGGACCTGTATTTGAGTTTAACTTATTTATGAGCATTAGGTTTGTAGAAGGCTAGGATTTGCAACAGGAGCCCTGGTGATGCAGTTGTTATGTTAGGTAGCTAGCTTAGGGACAGGTGGTTGTCCCTCCCATGCCGGAGAAGGCCCCCAAAAAGAAGGTTGGGAAGAAACCAGGCAACCATTAGATACCTATGAAGACCCCAAACTGAGCATCCTCACACTCAAGCCCCAGAGCCAGGTGGGAGGTACACCTGACCAGGCTAAACTAGGCCCAGGCTCATGACATTACCCAGGTGGGCCTACATCAGCCAATGTGGTCAACCAATACCTTCAACCATGCCTTCCTCAGCCAGGGGATGGACTAGAATAAAGACAGGGAGCATGCTCAGGGATGCTCTCTTACCCTGCTCCTGGTCAGAAGCAGGTCCAGGCCTACTTGGGGCACACAGCCTCTTGGCCCATATGCGCTCAGCCTCTAGGTTTCCTGGGCTTCTGGCCTCCCGGATCACCCCCAAGGTCTGCACAAGTGGGTGGTCTTTTCAACATGATTGTTCCGACCCAGTTGTGAACCTTTGAGACCATGAAACCTGAAGCTTGTTCCGTCCTTCATAAAAACCCGCTTGGATTACAAACAGGCTTCAGGGTGAATTCTTTCTCATGTGAAGCAAAGAACCGAGGCAGAACCCACTCTAGAAACTAACAGTTATGCTTGGCCCCTGGGGCTTCAATCTGAATGTTTGGCAGTTCTAAACCATCAACAGTTCTGAGGGAGAAAGACTGGCTTTCTACTCCAGTAAACGGTTACCGGCTCAGAAACCCACGGGGGCTGCTGTGCGTCAGCATGGACGGGGTGGCAGTGAGTTTGGTTGGTTGGTTGGTTTACAATGTAGCAGTGGAAAAGCCCAATGCCCTCCTCCATGAGATGGTTTTCACACGGTGGTTCCCACATAAGCAGTGGGCTCGCACTTAAGCACACTTAGGAAGATGGCAAATGCAGTGGGTTCCTATGAATTGGAAGTGATTCGATGACCCCTCACAACAAAACAACAGGGCTTACTGTGAGAGCCTTCGATCCTTTTTTTTAAAAAAAAAAAAATTTTCTGCTTAGATCTGACCTCTATTGAGGTCTTTCTGACCATTAATTGGCAATGTGAAAAACTTTGCCTTCGGGCAAAATGTGTTTAAAAGTGAATTACTGAGGAGCTGATACCAGGGCTCAAGTAGAAAGCAAATGCTTTGAAAACGATGATGGTAACAAATGTACAAATGTGCTTGATACAATGGGTGTATGGATGGATTGTGATAAGAGTTATATGAGCCCCCAATAAAATGGTTAAAAATGAATTTTTAAAAAGAGCAGAAAAAAGAAGTGAATTACTATCACTCCCTGGGCAGCCTAGGAAGGATACACTGGGTGTACTTTGATGGAATTGGGCAGTCATACCTCGACTGCCTTGGTTGGAGGGTCCTAAACAAATCTTGTGAGCATTTCTAATCGACAATTGTAGGTATCCTGACCGTGGTACTTGGCCTGTTTCTGGAATCCTGCCCTCGACTGTGATGACTTGGTTAGCAGCTAATTATGATTTTGTGACAATTCCCTGTCTCAATTAAGCGGCTGCATCACTAAGAATTCTTGGAACATCATTAGGGCCTCATGCTGATGGCCTTCCTCATCCGGATGATTTGTCTTTGTTCTGCTTCAGACTTGATACATGAGTCTCTTTTCCCTATGCATCTATTCATTTGTATCATTTTTCCTATAATAAAACTGTAATACTAAATATAGAACTTTCCCTGAGTTCTGTGAGTCACAAGTGAATTATTGAACTCAAAGGAGGAGCGGGGGCTAGCAGTTCAGAAGTGAGGGAGCCTTCTGGAGCAAAGAGGAGGGCAGAAAGTTAAAGATGCATTGAAACCATCCAAAGGACTAATGGACCTTATGAACCTCAGTGCCCACCACCCCGCGACCATAGAAACTACATGGTGCTGACTACCACTGCTGGTCACTCTGAAAGGATCACACTAGAGGGCCCCAGAGAAAGCCAGTGCAAAATGTGGAACAAAACTCAAAATCATGAATAAAGACCAGGCTTCCTGGTTGGATAGACTGGTGGATCCCCTAAGATTCTGGCCTTTGGCCACCCTTTAAGTCTGGAAATGAACTCACCCCTGTAACTCAAGGTTCAGCCAAACAGTAGCGAGGGCATACAGGGAGCAATAACATGAGGGTGATACCCACTTCTCAAAATCATCAACCAATTGAGTTCAATGGGTAGCATGTGCCCAAGGACAAGGTTTCAGAAGTTAAGAAAAGGCAGGACAGAAGGAAGAAGAGAAATGGGAAACATAGGGAAGAAATCGGGTATAAAGCTGTGAGGATTGCAATCAAAGTCATAATAAAATGTGTATGGCTGTTGAATGGGAAACGGACTTGCTCTATAAATCATCACCCAACTAAAAAGAAATGAGTGCTCCTGGGGACTGCAGGGCTACAGTTCTTTCCCGAGAGGGTGAAGAGAACCCTCGAGTTATGACCAGAAGGTCAGAAATGAGGGTGAGGGTGTCATGGGGAACTTCAAGCTTGAAGATTGATCACCACATATTTGGTATCAGAAAAGGGATGTTTCATTTGCTCAGTAAAGCCCTCTGAAAGACAGTTCATATTTTAGCAGCTTGCTTCTTGGTCCCGAAGAAAGGAACTCTCCCACCTGGAAACACAGCACGGATTCCACTGAACTGGCAGCTGAGAATGCCCCTTGGGCATTTTGGACTTCTCATGCCTTTGGATCAACAGGTCAGGAAGAGTGTCACCGTACTAAGTGGTGTGATTGATCCTGATTGCCAAGGAGAAATTGGACTGGTACTACATAATGGAGGTAAAGAAGAATATGTCTGGAATCCAGGAGATCCCAGAGGCCGACTCTTATTAGTGTTACCATGCCCTGTTATTAAAGTAAATGGTAAGTTGCAGCAACCCAATCCTGACAGGACTTATAATGACCCAGACCCCTCAGGAATGAAGGTCTGGGTCACCCCGCCAGGCCAAAAACCACAGCCAGCTGAGGTGCTTGCTGAGGGCAAAGGTAATACAGAATGGGTAGCAGTAGAAGGTAGTTCTACCTATCAATTACGACCACGTGATCAATTGCAAAAGCGAGGCTTGTAATTGTCAATGTATTTTCTTTGTATGTGATTATTGTGTATATTTCCTTTGTTCAAGTATGTTATATCAGATATAATTTGACTCAGTGTGTTTTCATTTATATGTATGATAGATGATAAGTATAAGTGTGATTTCATTAATATCTGGAAATTATATAAGTATGTATTGGTAAAGAATTGTGTACAGGTGCTAGGCTGGCAAGGGGTAGATTGCTATAGTTTATTGTGCCAGCCTGGCCGATAAACACAAGTAGGATTAACTGAAGGGGCAGAGGGACAAATGGCTCAGTGAACCTCACCTTGGCTGTTCTGTGCCTCAGTTTAAAGGGGTACACTACCTGTGGGATGCCTAGCCTGTGGACTGTGTCGCTGTAAGTTGAGGTCCCTTTAAGCCCACACGATTGGAATATTCATCTCTGGAGCTGGGGACTGACAGTTGATGACAGTTGGGGACCTGCCTTGCTGTTTGCTGCCTGGGTATAAATAGCCCAGCTCTCTCTACAGAAGGGGACTGGTACCTGGACTGGTAGCTCTCAAAACTTGAAGGACTGCTAGTGTCTCACTGCTTTAAAATTTAACTGTTAATTTCTTATATTATCTATCTGTATATTATTTAACAGTTTATTTCTTGAATTATATATCTATCTTTATAAATATATTTATATATAATTACTAGCAATCTGGTTTGTCTCTCTAGAGAACCCTGTCCAATACAAAGATCAACTGGAGAATCTCTCAACCTAGTCTGCTAAGATGTAGTCTTATATGATCTAATCCAATTAAGGGATTGATGGTACCATCACCTTTGCCAGACTCTATTGACTAGAAGCAAAGGTCTGATTCTCAAGGGGGGGGGTGTTGGGAGCTCACCCATAGGTGTGTTTATGTGCCTGCCACACTCTTGATATTTTTTATTGTAAAAATTAAACAATACCCTCACTATCTGCCCATCTGTTTTGTCCGTAGGAACACTGTGATTTATTAACGATTTCTCTTTGAATCTGAGCTGATTTTGTGGATTTTTTTGGCCAAAAGAAATGGCAGAAGTGACACTCTGCAAGTCCAGGAGTCCAGACCTTCAGGCTCCTTGCGGCTGTGCCTTTGCCCTCTTGAACTGCTGAGATCTTTGTATGAGGAAGCCAGTTTAGCCTCACAGAGAAGCAATGTCATGTTAGGGAGGAACCATACCTGTCCCAAGCCAGTACTCAAACTCAAGGCCATTGACTCGCTTCTGATACATAGTGACCCATACGACAGGGCAGAACTGTCCCTGTGGTGTTCCCTGTGGGTTCCCAGTCCAATAACCAGCAAAAAAGAGGAAGACCCTCTGTGAGATGGATGGACACATTGGTTGTAACAATGAGTTCAAGTATCACAACGATTATGAGGATGGCGGGAGGCTTGGAAGCATCGCACTCTGTTGTCCATAGGGATCACTATGAATTGGAACTAGCTCGATGGCACCTACAACAGCAACAACAATCCTTGAGAAAAAGAGCCCTAGTGGTGCAATAATAAAAGGCTTGGCCGCTAACCAAAAGGTTGGCAGTTCAATCACCCCGGCAGGCCTGCCCAAGAAAGACCTGGAGGTCTGCTTCTATGGACCTTACAGCTAAGAAAACAATTTTACTGTCACATGGGCAACTATGAATCAGAATTGATTTGATGGCCCAACAACCACACTGCACCTTAAAGAGGCTTTATGGTAGTTAGATGATTTGGTGTGAAGTTGAAGACATATGAAAGTATGGGGGTAGAATCCAACCTGTTATCCAATCAGATCACAGCCTGATGATGCCTGTTTGGGGATGTGGTCATGTTTTTTTTAATGAAAAATTATTAAAAACATAAAATATTATTAGCATTTCTTTCATGTGTTTTAGACATAACCCACTGCCATCAAGTAGATGATACCCTATAGCAACCCTCTACAATGGAGTTTTCAAGATAGTCTCATCTTTCTCTATTGGAGCAGCTGGTAGGTTTGAACCACCAACCTTGTTTAACCCACTGCATCACCAGAGATACTGTGGTTATCTTATAAGCAGGGAAAAAGGATGTTCTCCCCCCTTTGCCTTCCTGCCTGCCAGCGACCCTGAGAGCTGTAGGTGCCCGCCATGTTTCCACCAAACTTAGATCCATACAACTCTGCATCGACCAGCCTGGGGCCTTCCTGCTTCCCTGTTCACCATCTGCTTCCCCACCATGCAGTTATGTGAGTCTGAAGAGGGACTTATTAACATCGGACTTATGAACTTGAGTTAGACTGGGCTGGGATGCATTCCTGATATATTCCCTCTCCCCCCCCCACCCTGCCCACTTTCAAGCCATTCTGCTAGGACCTAATTCCGACACCATACCATTCTATAGTTCAATCATATGAAGCAGTGTTGTACAATCACTAACACTATCAGCTTCAAAACATTTTCTTCCTTCTTGTACTCTGTCAGAGTAAACTAGCCTCTGACAACTGCAGGGTCCGTAGGAGCAATTGTAGGGCGAGAATATATAAAGATTATAGTAAAGTCATAGAGAATAAGAGGGATAGGAGAGGGAGTAAAATAATGGAGTCAGGCACATTTCATAGTAGTATGCTCACCTCCGGAATGGCCAAGTACACGCAGAGAGAGAATATATTTCTAACCAAGGCTTATATACACTTAGGGGGCATGCAAGGCCCCCTGATTACAGGTAACACATACGTAACAGGAAGAGGCTGTCCAATAGTCTTATGCGTGAGAGGAAGGGGATGAGCTAGGGGTGTACACGCAATAGGAACGGGAGGGACTAAGGGTACATGTGTGACAAGATGGGTAATCCTAGATTCAAGATGGCAGCCTAACTTTTGGTCATCCTTGAGTTGGCTTGACCTGGTCTCTGGGCTCTCCTTCAAGGAAACAATCCACTATCCTTAGAAGCAGGAAGTGGATCTCACCTAGAGTGGGACAGACAATAATGTCTGATTGCTCTAGATGGCTGGTTCCCTCAGGGAGAATACCTCTAAGCAGCTGACCTTGACCTCCAAGTGAAACAGTCATTTACCATGTGCAGCAAGCAGCATCCTAGGTTTGGCGTATATTTTGGGGGCCAACCTAAGGAAAACCTTTCTGTACTCTTTGATATCAGTGCCCCTTCGCCTCCTGCCCACCACCTCTCCTGTCCCCCCCCCACCCGGCAGGAGCCCTTATTCTAGTTATTGTCTCGATAGATTCACCCATCCTGAGTTTCATATACTGAAAAACAGAAACATTCATAACGGAGAGTCAAGAAGTCTACCAACAATGACAAAATTAAAAAAAATTCCTCATATACCAAAAAAATGCACAGAAAACATTAAAAATTAGATCAAACACATAGTATGTCAAACAGGAGATTAGATGGCAAGGTTTTAACCATTCAAATCAGATTTATATTTTAATGTACTATAGTCATCTCTCCAATATTTTCTGTCTGATTACTAGGTTATTCCCATCCCTCAATTATGGTTAGAGGGAAATCACCAGAGGTTTATTCCTGTGTAGATCCTGCAAATGTTTGGGGATTCCACTTCTGCTGTCATTCATCTGCACAGAATCTCACATTTTAACCTGATACTAGTCCCTCCTTCAGATTTCCATGATATAATTGATAATCCTTGGGTCATGGATTTTAGTGTGTTTCTTCCATGGGATTTGGTTGACATCTCACTTAGATGGCTGCTTGTTTGAAAACAAGCCTTTAAGAACCCAGACACTATTTTTGCTGATAGTCATGTTAGATCTTTCTCATGGGAGAGGTATACCTAGGTCCTTGGCTTCTCGCGAGAGAGACTGCACGCCAAAGCCTGGTTTGTGATCCAAGTGAGTTTTAGGAAAGGTAGAAGCTTCAGGTTGACACAGGTACCTCAGGGCACTTCACCCCTCACGTGGCGTCCTGCGGCCAGAGGAGACCAAGATCCAAGATCGCTGCATGCCCTCCGAGGATCAGCTGGAGAAGCAGAAGGGCAGCATGACAAGGCTCTGGATTCTGGCTTTTCAGGTCTCCTGCTGGGAGGCATGGTCAACGCTCTTGGTCAACCTCATTGGCTGAATTGAATTCACCTGGCCTGATGGGCCAATCCAGGTGTCACACCCATCTTGGCCGGAAGTTTGAACCTCTGATCATGCTCAATGGACACCTTAGTCCCTAGGCTTAGCTACTGAACAGTCACTATTTTTTCTGATCTAATTTCTTCACAGTACTTTGCGATAGCACCCATATCTTCCATGTTCCCTTCATGAGGGCGAATATTGAGCAGGGCCAAGACATAAAACGAATTGTTCACTAGAGACATCTTTGTTATTTCATGGTAGAGAATCTTATCCTCTCCATGGAACATAAGGACTTTCTATTTATAGTGTCATTGATCAGCCATGGTAATAATTTTAAAACGCTATTAAGAAAGGGAGATTGAACAAGTGTAGGCTGACTACAAATTGCAATGCATGGATTATTGACTTGTACAGAATAAATCCTTAAGTGACTGACTGGATACTATTTACATAAACAATGGGTGCTGGTAATCACGCAAAACTTATATTCACTGACAATGTCAAACACATACCTGCCAGAATAATACATCTTAATATAGCAAGTAGGGCAATGAAGAAGGAAGTAAATATATAATTGCTTCTTTTTTATATTTAATCTATTAATAATTGAGAGTTCATACATATGTCATATCATTCTATAGTTCATAGTTCAGGCAGCATTGTACAATTGCTACCACAATCAGTTTCCAAACATTCTTTTTCTTCCTGGACTCCTTGACATTGTCTCCCTCTTGCCCACTCCTCACCACCACTGTACACGCCCCACTCCCACCCCAAAACCCTTATTCTACTTGCTGTCCCTATAGGTTCATCAATCCTAGGTTTCATATATCAAAAGACAGAAAAACATATCATACAACTTCAAGAGAGTGACCCGACAGCCCCCAAGGACATAACACCTCTGATGTAAACCCTAATAGGAACAAACAAAAAACAAAACAGTTTTTCCTAATCACAGATGCCAGGAGTCCTGGCGCAGTGGTGATATTTTGGGCTTCGAACCACGGGCTTATCAGCTGGAACTCATCAGTCACTTGTGGGAGAAAGACAGGCTTTCTTTCTTTTTTTCTTCTTTCTTTTAATAAATCATTTCACTGGGCGCCCTACGACGGGCTTTCTACTCCTGTAAAGAATTACAATGTCAGAAACTCTCAGGGGCAATTCTACCCTGTCCTAAAGGCTAGCGATGAGTTGGCACCAACGCAATGGCAGTGAGTCTGTGAGCATAGATGACTATCGCCAGATTTGCTTCTCTGGACAACTGGCCTAATGCAGGCTTTTAAAAGGGTTGGGCTCAAAAAGATCTCCTTTGTTGTCATTAGGCGCTTCCAGTTGGTTCCAAGTCAGAGTCACCCTATGCATAACAGGATGAAACACCACCCAGTCCTGTGTCATCCTCACAATTGCTCTTATGTTTGAGTTCATTGATGCAGCCACTGTGTCAATACAACTTGTCAAAGGTTTTCCTCTTTTATTTTTTGCCCTGTCCTGCTACCAAGCATGAAGTCCTTCTCTAGGGACTGGTATCTCCTGACTGCACTTCTTCCAAGACATACTTATTGGGTTTTTTTTGGCAGTACATGGTACTTTCAATTTTCTTCACCAGCACCATGGTTCAAATGCATCCATTCTTCTTCGGTCTTTCTTGTGCAATATCTAACTTTTACGTACATATGAGGCAATTGAAAATACTTTTGGCTTGGGTCAGGCACAACACTTTAAAGAGGTTGTGTGCAACACTTTTCAACACTTTAAAGAGGTCGTGTGCAGATTTACCTAACGCAGTGTGTCATCTGTTTTCTTGACTGCTGCTTCCATGAGCATTGGTTCTGGATCCAAGCAAGATGAAATCCTGGACAACTTCAACCATTTCTGTTTGCCATGATGTGACCGGTTGATCCATTTGTAAGGAATTTTGTTTTCTTCACACTGCGTTGTCACTCATACTGAGGGTTGCTATCCTTGACCTTCATCTGCACGTGATCGAGTGCTTCAAGTTTTCCTCACTTTCAGTCATCAAGGTGTGTCATCAAAAAAGGTCCCATTTGTGAGATGAAATGACAGGACACGTTGGGCTTAAATTTTCCCATTTCTGCAGTGTTAGAGAAGTTATATTTAAAATTGCAATAGGTGGGACAGTTTAGGTCATTCTTAGGTACCAAAGACTGTAAATTAGCATTTCAAAACATCTAGGAAAATTACCAGAACAAATATGCTCCCCGTTCCCCCACTCAAAAAGATGAAGCAAAGCAAAGTTAGGGTATATACTTAAGATGAGCAGAGTTCCTGTATTGGAACTATAGGGAAGTGGCTCTACAAAGGCCAGACCAAAGAAATGCACTTCCAGTTTATTAATACCACAAGAGCACAAAATCCTAGCTTTTTTCATTAGGCATGCAAAAACCAGTCAGTTTAAAAATATCCAGATGCAAACAAGGCACTGTAGAAGAAAGCCTTCATCTTAATCCAAAGAGTAGAATCAACAGTCGCAAAAATGGTTGGTTTATTTTTTCTCACTCTAATATTCTCTATCTTTTCTGATAGCTGCTTAATATTTTTGAGTGTCTACTATGTCACGACAACTTCCAGGCCTCTGAACAACAACAGGCCACCGAGTTCTAGTTTAAATTCATGACCACGAATCCCCAAAGGCGTCTCAGTGCTGCCAAGCAACCGACTCACTTCCTCACTGCGCTCCCCCTCCATTCTCTAAAGCAGCTACGCCAGCCTCCACGCATTCTGCCCTTCTCAAAGCGCCACATCCTCCTCCGCTCCCTCACTCTTGTCTCCCCTTCCTTCCTGGTCCCCGACCCCTCTCTGCCTCACTCCATTCTGGGTCTTCCATCTGCTCCTCTGACATCAAACTCTGTTCTCTCTCTCCCTGTAGGCTTTTGCCATTTCCCTTCCCTCGCCCTGGAATGCTCCACACCCAGATCCTGACTGGGCTTGTTTCTGCTTGCCTTGTCCCGGCTCAGCTGTCAATTTCTCACAGAGGCTTTTTTGAGTAAGATGAAGGGGAGGCCACCCAGTCATTCTCTTTCATGTCAACTTGTTTAATTATCTGCCTAATGTTTACCCAAATTAGATCTCCCCTACTCTGTTTCTCCCCTATCTCCACTTAAACCAAGCTCCGTGGACCCAGAACCTCATGTCTGGTTTACTTTTGCATCCTCAACTCCCCAGCCTGAGCCTGCGACTTAGTACCCCAAACTCACAGCCTCACAGTTGCTGCCGACTCACAGTGACCCTGTAGGACTGGGCGAAAAACCCCTGTGGGTTTCTGAGACTCTAACTCTTTCTGGGAGTAGAAAGCCCGGCCTTTCTTCCATGGAGCAGCCAGCGGTTTCCACTGTTGACCTTGTGGCTAGTTAGTGGTGTAAGCATTACGCTACCTGAGATACCCAAACATTAATACTTCATTGTATACATTATCTCAATTGTTGACAGATGAAGAAACTGAGGATGAGATGCTAAATGTATTACCTCAATTCACTCAGCCAGTAAATAGCAATGCTTGGATCCGTAGGTCCAGGTTGTCTCCCTATCTCTGTAGAAGTCCCTTGCTAGGATGACCACATGCATCTGTATTTTTCTCAGCAGAGTATTTGTCAATACAGAGAGCATTCAAGACAACCTTAGAAAGAACAGTCAAATTCCTCAGGCAGAAAACCGAAGAGATGCCCAGACATCGGGCTGGACAAAAGTCCCTGGTAACTAAGGAGCAGTGTGGCCCGGCTATTCCCAGCTTGTTCCTGGCCAGCCTCCAATTCTTCCCCCTTCCTTCCTGCTTCCTGACAGTCTCTGAGCTTTTGACCAGCACAGTGCAGTTTCAGATGGGGCCCTGGTTTTTCCTGCATGTCCATGAGTTGGGTTAGTTCATATCTGCCAATAGCACTCAGATGTATGCTCCAGAAAACCTGAAATAGGATATTTCCATTGCGTCCATCCTCTCTAAATTCGTGTTTCTGCGTCAGCCTGAACTCCCAGGGAGTTGCTGTTTATAGTTGTTTGCGGAAAGTGGGGACTCGGTGTTGGTGCTTCATTTATCCTCAAATTGACTAATAAAACAAATATGAAACCCTTGGAGGTGTTGCTTTAATATTTCTTCAAAGAAATAATAAATAGGCTAATATTTCAGATACTAAAGGAATGCTGGACTTTAGGAATCATTTGTTGAATTTTCCCTAGAAATCAACATCCAGACAAGTTAATGATATTTTCACTTTTTTGTGTGGTATTTTTATTTCTTGATAGTTGCTGTGTGTCTGCTAATATTCTAAGTTCTTCGTACAAACTCACTTTATCTTTAGTACAACCGAATGAAGTCATGATTGATAATTTATCCATTTTGCACATGAGGAACCTGAGATTCAGAGAGATTTTTAAATCTGCCTAAAATTACAGACTATTAAGCGTTGAAACAGGGATGTAATCTGCTTGATCTCAATTTACAAATGGTGGCAAGGAGGTGGGGATGTTAGAGTCTTTATCCATTGCTGAAGAACAGTGAAACCGCTTCTCAAAAATAAAACTACCCTCCGACCCAGCAACTCTGCTCCTAAGTATTTACCCCAAAGACTTGAAGGCAGAGACTCAAAAAGACACATGTACACCCATGTTCCTTGTAGGGAACATGAGCACCATCCACACTAGCAAACTAGTAGAACCAACCTAAATGCCCAGCAATAGATGAACACACAATGTGTGCCACATACATGCTCCTCCTCTAGGAGGAATGAGGTCTTCGGGCAGGCTGCCGCGTGAAGAGAACTTGTAGACTTGACGGTGAGTGGAAAGAAGTCAATCATAATGGAAAAAATATCGTATGACCTCACTTGCATAACAAGACAAGAGCAGGGAAAAGCTTAGCAACTAAAATGTGGGGCAGGAGGGAGAGGGGAAGATGAGGACGATCAGTGATAGAAAAAGCACATTGGTTAAGGGCGGGCTTGCATAACTGGTTTTGTAATTGCTGTCGGTAGATGATAAACCTGTAAAGACGTTTAACAACAATGATTTTTAAAAAGAGCAGGGTGATTGCTGAGGCAGCTTACTAGCAATCAAGCACTGCAAGGGATTTGGTTCCTTGGTTTGGAAATTTAAGGATATGGTTTGTCAGAGTAAACCAGCCTCTAACAACCAAGGGGTCCATGGGTGCAATTGTATGGCTATAATTTATAAAAATCATAGAAGACAGGAGAGAGAATGAAATAAAGGAGTCAAAGACATTTCATGGTAACAGGCTCATCTCAGGGACAGCCATGATCTCAGCAGCCAGGTTTTCCCAGAGAGAGCAAATATATTTCCAATCATGGCTTAGATACACCTGGGGGTGTGGAGGGGGGGGTACAACCCCCCTGATTAGGGGTAATCCTATACATAACAGGAAGGGGCTGTACAATAGGCATACACATGACAGGAAGGGGATGAGCTAGGGGTATACACACACAATAGGAAGGGGAGGAGGGGTACACGTGAGACAAGATGGGCGGATCCTAGATTCAAGATGGCAGCCTTGGTCATCCTTGAGTTGTCTTGGCCTTGTCTCTGCGCTCTCCTTAATCCACTATCCTTATCACAGGGAGTGGGCCCCACCTCTGGTGAGACAGACAATAAGGTCTAATTGCTCTAGATGGACAATATCCTCAAGGAGATAATCTCCAAGCAGCTGACCTCCCATGCGCTAGCAAGCAGCATCCTTGGCTGGGCATACAATATGGGGAACAATGATTGGTCTCATGGAACATCCCGCTAATTGACCTAATAAGGTGTTTAGGGTTTCTAGTTTACCGCCTAGTTCATTGGGTAGTACCTGGAGTCTTAAAAGCTTGCAAGCAGCCATCCAAGAGACAACAATTGGTCTCTATTCACCTGGAGCAACAGAAGAAGAATCATGAATAGTAGAAACATATGGAATGTGTGGCTAATTGCTTCCAAGAATAATTGCCTCCTCTGCCATGAGATGGTAGGAACTCTGGTGGTATATTGGTTACAAGGTTGGGTTGTGATCCAAATGGTCAGCAGTTCAAAACCACCGGCAGCTCAGAGGGAGAAAGACTGGGCTCTCTATTCCTGTAAACAGTTACATTCTCAGAAACTCATGGGGGGTCACTATGAGTCAGTATTGACTCAATGACAGCAAAAAAAAATTTTGTCTTTGTCATGAAACCAGAAGAACTATATGGAGTCCAGATAACATTACTGAGCGTTGTGATGAAAGATTCTGTAAAAGAATACGGATCAAAAGGGAGTAACTGCAGGACATAATAGAAAATTCTCATGAAATTCAGATCTTTAGGAGTCATGGAGGTTAGATGAACTTCTAAACCATTGCCTTGAAATAATCTGTAAAGATTAAGCCAAAAATATCTCTTTGAAGTCTTCTGCAAAGGGAGCAATAGTTTAGCTTAGCAGTAAGAAAAGGTCTGCCTTGAGCATTAAGTTCTTTAAGACCAGCGTGTGTGGGATAAAATGAACAGCAACTTGAAAGATGATGTAGGAACCTTAGGGGGACAGTGAATTTATGTGAATGGGGGAGGAACAACTCCAAAAAGGAGGATGAGATGAGAAAGGTTGTACAACTTCAAGAATGTAATCAATGTCACATGTAGAACTGTTAAATTAGTGTATGTTTTGCTGTGTGTGTTCTCAAAAATAAACTTTGAAATTCTCCCAAGGGCTCAAGTAGAAAGCAAATGTTTTGAGAATGATGATGGCAACACATGTACAAATGTGTTTGACACGATGGATGGAGGACTGGATTGTGATAAGAGTTGTATGAGCCTCCAATAAAATGATTAAATTTTCTGAAAAAAGGGGACATTTTTGAAATTCTCAAAGGAAAAGTTTAAAGAAAAACTTAAGCAAAATCAATTGTCAATGAGTCAAATCTGACTCGTAGTGACCCTCTGTGTTTCAGAGCACAACCCTCCTGGACTGATTGTAACCACAAATTTACCAGCTAGGACAGAACGTCCAATTTAGTAATAGTTGCCTTTTTTCCCTTAAGCACTTTATTCAGAACAACACATGTTTTTGCTGGTAGTGTTTGGATAACATGATTGTAACACATGCTAATAAAAACCAAGGAAAAAAAGAACGGCCCTCCATAGAATCTTCCACGGTGGGAGTCTTTAGAAGCACCTCGCCAGGCTTTCCTAGGCATCTCTGGGAAATCTTCTGGCTGGCAGTTGAACACTTTAGCATTTGCACTATCCAGAGACTCTTGCCTTCTGTGAGATCTTGTGTATACTTGCATGGTATAGTTTTTATAGTTGCAAGTATGCCAATATATTTAATGTGTTCATAGACCTTTCTTACCTTAAATGAGCTTCTTGGGAGTAGAGACTGTGCATACTTCATTCCTTCTTTCAACTATTCATTCATTTAATAAAAGTCTATTGAGCACCGGATAGTCTAAGGAGATGTTCTCCACACATGATAATTCTGAACATGACAGACATCGTCTATTGCCCCTAGTGATTGGCAGTCTGAGACTCCTTTAGGGTCCTATGTCCCTAGTTATTATTTGGCTCATGGCTGAACTACACTAAATTAATTTGTTCACATGAATGGAATTGAGTGTTTCAAAGTTATAGTATTAGGTGATGGCAGAAATCTCCTCTAGAAAACATTTCTTTAGAAATTCCTTAATCATCATATCCATCATAAAAATCTTGTGGTGGAAGGGTACGTCGGAGAGTATTGCACCACCACTTCATGCACAGATGTATTCCAAACAAAAGGTGTTTAAACACGCCTCCGTGCATGTGCAGGGGATGGCTGCAAACAAGTTTATGCTTGTCTCCTTAAAGTGCTTTCAAAAAGAAGCCGCAATAACAACAGGGATCTGCTGGGCCAGCGAAATCCAAGCCGAAGGGCTAACAGCGACTGCTTTCTTGGAATTCCCAAGGGGTAACCGTCATAGATGTTTCTCAAAAGACGTGGGGCAATCATGTGGGCTATTGATGTAGAAGCTTTAAGAAAATTGAGGAAAAGACCAGGAAAGTTGCATTTCCCACCCCTCCCCCCGCACCATGACAATGGAACTGCTCATTCTTCAAAGATAGCAAGGGCTGTCCTACAGTAATTTCCTTAGGAAGCCTTATCCCACCACCTTGCAGTCCTGATCTTGCCCTGTAAGTCTTCTTCTTGCTCCCCACACTCAAGAACATTGGAAAGTGTGCTAGTCTGGGTAGGCTAGGGAACCAAACTCATAGACATGTAGATGTGTATGGGAAAGGGCTTTATCTACAAGAGCAATTGCATATTGAGAAAACATCCCCACCCAGTCCAGATCAAGTCCATAGGTCCGATATTATCCCATATGTCCAATACCAATCTGTAAAGTCCTCTTCAGACTCACAAAACACATGCAATGACGCTTAATGCAGGAAGATCACAGGTCAGTGGGTGGGTAGTCTTGTGGGTCCAGTGGTGTTTTAAGCATCCTAAATCTGGTAGGGGTCTCCACGTGTCTCCTCCAGCTCTCAGGACTCTGGCCGCATCAGGGTAGCTTCATGTGGCTTCTCTTCAGAAATGTCTCGCGGAGAGTGAGAGAGTGTCCCGCCTCCAGTGAGCTATTTATCTCCTTAGCGCCTCCAAGTGAGGTCATCAAGCTGTGACCTGATTGACAGGCCAAACTTCACCCCTTCACTCTTTTTTTTTTTTTTAACGTTTTATTAGGGGCTCATACAACTCCTATCACAGTCCATACATATACATACATCAATTGTATAAAGCACATCTGTACATTCTTTGCCCTAATCATTTTCTTTTCTTTCTTTCTTTTCCCTTTTCTTTTTTTACATTTTACTAGGGACTCATACAACTCTTATCACAATCCATACATATACATACATCAATTGTATAAAGCACATCCATACATTCCCCGCCCCAATCATTCTCAAAGCATTTGCTCTCCACTTAAGCCCTTTGCATCAGGTCCTCTTTTTTTCCCCTCTCCCTCCCCGCTCCCCCCTCCCCCATGTGCCCCCCGTAATCCATACATCATTATTTTGTCATATCTTGCTCTATCCGGAGTCTCCCTCCCCCCCCCCCCCCCTCTGTCATCCCTCTCCCAGGGAGGAGATCACAAGCGGATCCCTGTAATCAGTTCCCCCTTTCCAACGCACTCACCCTACGCTCTCCCAGCATCGCCCCTCACACCCTTGGTCCTGAAGGTATCATCCACCCTGGATTCCCTGTGCCTCCAGCCCTCACCCCTTCACTCTTAAGTCTCAAATTGGCAATAGATTATATTACTGCCACTGAAAGGAATAAAATGTGAGTCCTCTGAGGCTGATCTGAGGTGGTGTAGTCAAAGAGCACAGAATTCCTCAGAGAAAGGTTAAGGCAACGTAAACACAGCCTTCAGAAGGGTATAGACCAAGATAGAGGATGTGTTGAAAAATAGTAGCTTCATCCTTTGATATTTTGTTTGATAAATGTCCGTATGATTTTGTCTCCGTACTATTTTGCTTAACCTCATATGCTGTTGTGGTTATTGTTTTGTTGATCTTGACTTCCTTTGTTGTTTTATTTGGCTTTGACTGGTTTTTGCACTTATTAATGTATTTGCATGTCTATCTAGATAAGATAGGCAGGATAAGTAATCTGGACATGAAAAGAACAGGACCTGAAGAAGGGCAGGTGGGAGAAAGGAAATGGGGTGGGCGTGGGGCCAACCAGGGACAAGGGAACAACAAGTGAACTAAAATCAATGGAAGGAAGGTCATAGGATGCCTAGTGGGGCTCAATCAAAGGCAATGTAGCAGCCAGGAATTACTAAACCCGAATGAAGGCCGAACATGATGGTGGAACAAGACGGAAGTAAAAAGGAAATAGAGGAAAGAATGAGGAGGCAAAGGACATTTATAGAGACCTAAATACAGGCATGTATATATGTAAATATATATATATAACAAGAGGGGATAGAACTATGTACTCATATCTATATGTTAAGAATTAAGGTTGCAGATGAACTTGGTCCTCAACTCAAGTACTCCCTTAACACAAGAACGCTTTGTTCTAATGATCCGGCATTTTGTGCTGCTATTGACTTTGAATAGGATGTATCCATAGTCTGCTTCTTGGTCACAAGCTAACTCACTCAGGCAAACTGGTCAAGGTTGAATTCTGGCCTAGATAGAGCTGAGGAGGGCCTCAGAAGTCATGGGTTCTGGAATACTCATACTATGCTGTTTACTTAATACTCTATCTTTCAACCAAACACCAATCTATTTCTCCTGGAATTACAGGAAGTTTCTTGAAAAGGAAATTGTCTTTTTTCCACTACCATTAGACAGAATTAGATCCATCCTACCAAGTTAGTTCTTGGGATGTTGACTTAATCATTATGCATTCGGATTAATATTTACTTGATCTAGGTCAAAACAAATAAAACAAAAATGTAAGGAGTCTCTGAAAATATTTTTAACCTAGGACAGAAATCACTTTAAAATATGGTTTTCGCTGATCACGATACATGCCGGGGGAAGTCATCGATTTCTTTAACAACTGTTGAAGTTAATTTGTTTTAATGCTTATTAACTATTTAAATTTTCTCTGTTTTGGAATGTTCTCTTGGTGAGTTTTGACATTTCTTAATGAGGTGGTAGTGTTAACTTTTAGTAAATGTGAGAATAATATAGCCCAAGAGTATAAGTCTTTCCCAAGATAGAGCAGTTGGCAACTTTACACATCCAATGTATATATAGAGAGAACTAAAAGCTTTTTTTGTGGGGGGGCAGTGTCTGAGATTATGTTTTCCTCTAACTCAGCGGTTCTCAACCTGTTGAGTTGCAACCTCTTTGGCGGTCGCATGACCCTTTCTCAGGGGTCTCCCGATTCATAAAAGTAGCAAAATTACAGACATGAAGTAGCAACGAAAATACTTATATGGTTGCGGGGTCACCACAACACGAAGAACTGTATAAAAGAGTTGCGACATTAGAAAGGTTGAGAACCACTGCTCTGACTTATTTCTGCTAAACTATCTATTCTTTTCTGACATGGAGACAGTGGATGGGGGTTGATTTTGTTTAAAGAAAACACATTTGCTTATAAGAATGAAAAACTGAAAATTTCATGTCATCTTCCTCCATTTGAAAATTATTTTACTTGTCTATGAAACCTGAAAGTTAGTGAACCGCTGTGCTAGGTTCTCAGAGCTGAAAATTCAGTGGCAAATAACGCAGAATCCTAGTCCTGGATGTTGTCAGTGAATGAGTGATTTCTGGTTATTGAGTTGACTCAGACGCAGGGGGATCCCGTGTGTAGAGCAGAACTGCTATGTGGTATTTCGAAGCTGTGACATCTAGAAATAGATCACTGGGCTTTCCTTCTGAGGCACGTCAGGTGAGTTTGAACTGCCAGCCATCTGGTTAATAGTTGAGTCCTTAACCATTGGCACTCCCAGTCTTAAATCCAAAGGAAAACAAGGTGACAAAACAGACACTGTGCTTCATATTGATGGGAATGTGATACAATTGACATCTGTGAAAGATATGCCACTCTATTACGCCACTCTAATGAAAGGTTTCACTTCTGGCAAGGTCCCAAGTAATCACTCGTAGTCACTGCTACCAAAAAGTGGTCATTCTTTATATGTCAAAAATCCAGACTAAACCCGAGTCAAAGGCAACTCATAATGACCCTATTCCCTAGGGCTGCAAATCCTTAGGGAAGCAGATTTCCACCTTTTTCTCCCGCAGAGTGGCTGGTGGATTTGAACACCTGAACTTTCAGTTAGCAGTGGAGTGCTTTAACCATGGTGTAAACAGGGCTCCTCTATATAGCCAAAGGGAACTGGAATATAGGGATAAGTACTTTGATTAATTTAGAATGATAGCAGATCAACCTTCAGGACACTATCAGATCTGAAAGAATCTGCTTTTGGTAGAAAACAAAAAGAGACTGATGTGGTAGATAAGGCTGATATAAATTGGGGATTCAATCCACAATCACTTCCAAGATTATTAATAATAGCATCATTACCGTCCTTGTAGGGGCAGTCAGAGATCCAGGTGGTTTGGGGAATGAGAATGGGAAAGCAGGGTATGGTAGTTAGATAATCTGGTGTCAATTTGAGGATTGAGAGTGACAGTCTAGTCTGTCAATCTGGTCATAGCCAGTGAGGCCTCTGTGTGGGCACGGCCTTCCCTTGAGGATTCTGGGAATTCCCAGATTTCCTCCTTGGAGGTGGGAGAGACTCTCTCTGCTCACTCCCTGAGAGATCTTTCACTGACAAGACACATGGCACTACGCTGATAGACCCCATAACTATGGGAACTGGAGAAGCCACATGGAGACCCCTGCCAGTGCTGAGATGCTTACTCTGCCACTGGACCCATAAGACTTCCCACCCACTGGCCTGTGATTGTCCTGCATTTGGAGGCATCACTGCATGTGTTTTGTGAGTCTGAAGAGGACTTTAGAGATTGGTATTGGACATATGGACTAATATCAGACGTATGAACTTGATCTGGACTGGGCTGGGATGTCTTCTCAATATTCAACTGCTCTTATATATAAAGCTCTTTCTTATACACACGAGTGTCTATGAATTTGTTTCTCTAGTCTTCCCAGACTAACACACAGGGATGAACTGCTGTTAGGTACCATTAAGTTAATTCAAACCCTATGTACAGCAGGATGAAACACCCAATCCTGCACCCCCCCCCTTACAATTGAGCTTATTGTTGCAGCCTCTGAGTAAATCCATCATGTTTTACCTTGTCTCTGTCCCTCTGCTTTACCATGCATGATGTCCTTCTCCAAGGACTGATCGCTCCTGAAAACATGTCCAAAGTATGTGAGATGTATTTCGCCATCCTTGCTTCTAAGGAGTATTCTGGCTATACTTCTTCAAAGACGTATCAGTTTGTTCATGTGACAGTACATGGTACTTTCAATAGGCTTCTCCAACATTATAATTCAAATGCATCAATTCTTCAGTGTTACTTACTCAGTGTCATGCTTTCACATGCATATGAGACAATCAAACGCACCATGGCTTCGGTCAGACATATCTTAGTCCTCAAAGTAACATCCTTGCTTTTCAACATTTTAAAGAGGTTTTATACAGATTTCCCTAATACAATGCATCGTTTGATCTCTTAATTGATGCTTCCATAAGAACTGATTGTAGATCCAAGCAAAACAAAATCCTTGCCAAATTCAACCTTTTCTCATCTTATCATGATGTTACCTATTGGCCCAATTGTGAAATTTTGGTCTTTTTTGTATTGAATTTTGATCCATACTGAAGACTGTACTCCTTGAACTTCATCAGTCCTCCTCACTTTGAGCAAGCAAGTTTGTGTCATCTGTGCATCACTGTTGTTACGAAGCCTTTCTGCAATCATGATGCCACATCCTTCCTTCCATAATCCAGCTCCTCTGGTTGTTTGTTCAACATACAGGCTGAATAAATCTGGGGAGATGATACAACCAAGACTCTCTTTTTTGTTGTTTTTCATTTCAAACCATGTAGTATACCCTTGTTCTGTTTGGACAACTGCCTATGATCCATATACAAATTCTGCATAAGCACAATGAATTATTCCACAACCCCCATTCTTCTCAAGGTTATTTATAGTTTTTTATGATCCATACAGTAGAATGCCTTTTCATGGTCAATAAAAAACAAGTAAACATATTTCTGGCATTCTCTGACTTCAGCCAAGAAGCCCTTCCTCTTCTGAATCCAGCCTGAACCCCTGTCAATGTACTGCTGCTACCATTTTTGGATCATCTTCAGCAAAATTTTACTTGCATGTCATATCAATGATATTGTTCAATAATTTGAGCTTCCTGTTGGGTCCTTTATCTGAAATGGGTACAAATATGGATCTCTTCGAGTCAGCTGGCCAAATAACTGGCATTGATGAGTAAGTACTTCCAGTGCTTTGTCAGGGGAAGCCAGCCCCTAACACATCATTATGGGTCCGGTAGGCGCAATTGTACAGCGATAATAAGTAAAGATCATAGTAAAGTTACAGAGAGCATGAGAGATAGAAGTGAAGTATTGAAATAAATGGAGTCAGACACAATTCATGGTAGCATGCTCACCCCCGCTTGATGGTCCACATGGAGGGAGAGAGAGAGCGAGATCTTTAATGCTAGCCCAGGCTTTTCATCTTCTCTGGGGACATGCAAGCCCCCTAGTTACAGGTGAGGACATACGTCACAGGAAGGGGCTGTGCTATAGGTAATACAGTAATGAGAGGGGGTGGTCTAGGGACATACATGCAATAGGAAGAGGAGGGATTGGGGGTATACATGTGACAAGATGGGAGGATCCTAGGTTTAGGATGGCGGCTTAACTTTGACCTGGTCTCTGGATCTTCATAGAAACCATTATCAGTAGGGTGTAAACCCCACCAACAGGAACCAAATAGATGACTGTAGGTGTCCATTGTCCTTAACAGCAGGGAGTGGGGCCCACTGCAGTCTGGCAACTTCCCTCTGGGAAGATGCCTGTGAGCATCTGACCTCCTCCCACAGTGTTTCATCAGCTTGTTGAAACATTTCAATTGGTATTCCATAAATTCTGAAGCCTGCTTTTGGCTAATGTTTTGGTGAAAAGTGCAGCATGAACTTCTTCCTCCAGTACCGTTTGATTCTTGCTTATATGATACCTCCTGAAATGGTTGAATGTTGACTTGTTCTTTTGGGCACAGTGGTTGTGTATCTTTTTCATCTCATTTCGATGTTTCTTCCATCATTTACTATCTTACCCATTGAATCTTGCAATATTTCAACTTGAGGTTTGAATTTTTTCTTGAGTTCTTTCGGTTTAAAATATGCTGAGCAAGTTCTTCCTTTTTTATTATCTCCCCGTAGGTATACGCACATTTAATCACAATATTTGGCTTTGTCTTCTTGAGCTGAGCTACCTTTTGACATTTTCTGTTCAGCTCTTGGACTGCATCACTTCTTCCATTTCCCTCAGCTACTCCACAATCAAGAGCAAGTTTCAGAGTCTCTTCTTACAGCCACTTGGATCTTTCCTGTGTTTTTCACTCCCTACTTTCTTCATCAATAATGTTCTTGTTATCCTCCCACAGTTCATCAAGTCTTCCATCATTAGTGTTCAATATATCAAATTTGTTCCTGAGATGTTCTAAATAGACTCAAGGTGGTATTTTGGCTCTGGTGGACTTGTTTTTAGTCACTGCAGCTGCAACATGAACTTACAGAAGCAATTGATGGTCTGTTCCACCATCAGCTCCTGGCCTCATTTTAGTGGCTGATGTTGAGCAACTCTCATCGTCTTTGCCCACATATATAGTCAATTTGATTTCTATATATTCCATCTGGAGAGCCCACGGGTACAGTTGTCTTTTGTGTTGTTGAAAAAAGGTATCTGTGATGAAAAAGTCACTGGCCTTGAAAAATTCTATCACGTTATTATCTATCTATCATTTCTATCACCAAGACCATATCATCCAAAATACTATTCCTTCCTCTTTGTTCCAACTTTCGCAGTCCAATCACTACTAATGATCAATGCCTCTTCATTGTATGTTTGATCAATTTCAGACTAATAGCATTGGTGGAATTCTTCTATTTCTGCATAACTAGCTTTAGAGGTCAGTTCTAATAGTTGTATTGAATGGATTTTCTAGAATTTGGATAGATATTATCCAATCTCTGAAAACACTGTACTTCAAGATAGATCTTGAAATGTCCCTTTTGATCATGAAGGCAATACCATTCCTCTTGAATCTGTCATTCAAGGCATAGGGAACTATTTGATTTTCTGATTCAAAATGGCCAATACCAGTCTATTTTAACTCACTAACATCTAGACTATTGATTTTAATGGATTCCGTGTAACTTTTAACAGCTTCTAATTTCCCTAGAGTCATACTTCATAAATTCATAGTCCAGATTATTTATTGAGTTTGCAATTGTTTCTTCTCATTTTGAGTCATGCCTCATCAGCAAATGAAGGTCCTGCAAACTTTACTCCATTCATGTTACTATGGTCAACTCCTTTGAGAAGGCAGCTCTTCCTCAGTCATCTTTTGATTGCCTTCTCACCCAAAGGGCTCTCTTCTGGCACTGTACTGCTTCTAGTCATGAAGATTCAGTATCTGACTACGCTTCGGTGCCATTCATAAGGTTTTCAGCGGCTAATACCTCTGAAGTGCACAGCCTGTTCCTTCTTCATTGTCTACTCTTAACTCTGGAAGGTCTGCTGAAACCTGTTCACTTCGGGTCACCCTGCTGGTACTGGAAATACCAGTGGCATAGCTTTCAGAATCACAGCAAGACACAAGCCACCACAGTACGATAAACTGATAGACAACTAGTGGAGGGATTCACTACAATTGTAAAAACTTAAGAACCTGAACACATGTAAAGTGCTAGATTTGGCATATTGTCTTTTTTCCCTTTCCCCCAGGCACAATTCAATTTATGTTTTTGAGGCATGGCTGCAAAATATTACAGATCATAAAAGTTGCAAATTAGATCTACACACTAGTTATAAAGATTGGTTTCCTGTTTGTCCTAGGTCCAGGTAATGTAAATCAATACCATGATGATTTTCTGTGAACTGGATAATTAACCTTGATGTATGTATTTATACCCAAATAGCTTTAAACATGAAGTCACAAATAGTAATTTAAATTAGTATACCTGTATGTAGTGGAGAGATTCAGCTGGTTCACACTTGCTCAGCAGATCTGCTACCTTAATTTTTTGTTGAGTTGGCTCACTGGTTGTTAAAATGACACTTGTAATCAGGGTTTTCTCAAAGCTGAGCACCTAGGGTGCCACTCAATGTTGAAATCACAAATTTACATATCCGACTTTTTTTAAATGTCCAATTGTGCAACAGATATTCTAAACACCCACAGTAATGTTAATTCTGTCCATAGGTATAAAAATTAGATGGAACCATGCTTTAGGCTTATAATATTTATTTATTCATTTCATAAAACTCATTATATTTTTAATGAAGTACTACATTTTTAATCCCTCGCATTTATTACTTCAGTAAACAAACATAGTATGTAAAGAGGAAAAGTGCCAAACCACAGAGGGTAACATGCTGTCATTCATCTCAGCCTTGGATTATACCTCAAATTCCCACAAGATATCATGAATGAATTATGCATTTCCTGAAAGAGTTCAAAGAGCTAAAAATACTGTCAGAACAATTGTTGTAAATTCAGTAGAATTGGAAAGGGGATTTTTCAAAGATGAAATAGTATGTTTAGAAAAGAGAAGACACCTGATTCTAATATATCAAACACTATACCTATTGTCTAATTGACCAACCTGGAAGGGAATGGGACCCAAAGTCTACAATGAAAAGATGGTTAAGGATAAATCATACAACTGATGATGCTCAGATAAAAGAAAAAATATTGCAAGTGAAGATGCCAGTCAAGAAGCAATATGGAAATATCTTAAATAACAGTTTTATTGCTTTTTGTGAGATACTATAACATAATCTAGTTTTATGTGTCTCTTTTATTTGTGTACCTCTTTTATTGTTCTTAATATATAAACTATATGAATAAGAAACTACTTTTTTTCATATAGTTTATATAATATTATATTTATAATATTTACATATAATATATAATGTATCTAATTTATAGAATAGTTATGTGTTATGTAATATAAACAATATATTTATAAACATATCTCAGTATATTATCTATTATCTAATATAAATATTATATTGTATTTATAAATATAAATAGCATATTACATAATACATAGATTATAATTTAGATACTGTTTGTATAAATACATCATCAATATAATATTTATGTATTACATAAATAATAAATATTTATATAATAATTAACTGTGTGAATCATGAACTACCTTTCTACTAGTACATAGTTTTTTAATACTTAAAACAGTCATCAGGGCAGTGAACTAGTTGTAAATTATTTGAATTCCACCACTGCCTGTATCTACCAAAAGCCCATGGTGGAGAGCTATCGTGGCTCCACAGTCAAGTGCTTCACTGATAACTGAAAGGCTGACTGGTAGTTCAACCTCAGTAGTCACTCCTCAGAAGAAGGATTTGGCAGTCTGCTCATGTAAAGATTACATCCTTGGGATCCTTATGGGGCAGTTCCACTCTGTCTTTTATGGTCCTCATGAGTCGGAATTAACCGAATGGCATTGAGTTTGACTTGGTATCTATCAAAGTTGCATAATTACTCATTCTGCCCTGTGTCATTCCTTAATAAATCCCCCTTGTCTCCTTCCAGTCTCTCTGCCTTTTCCCTTTTTTTCCTTCTTGTTTTAATCAATACTATTTTTAAATAGTTTTATTGACACAATTCAAATGACATACAATCCAACAGTCCAACCATATTAAAAAGTCATGTAATCATCACCACAATCAATTTTAGAACATTTTCTTCTTTCTTGTGCTCATATTAGCTCCCCATTTCCCCCCAGCCCCGCCATCATAACTTCAAGAAACTATTAATCCAGTTACTGTCTCTATAGAGTTTTCTATTCTGGCTTTCATATATAGAAAAAAAAACATACAAAAACAGAAACAAACAAACAACAAAAACAAAATCCCCCAAACAATAAAAAAATAAGTTTTTAAACCCTCAATCAAAAAAATAGCTGAAAATACTAAAAACTAGAAAAAAAATTAAATGAGTCAAAAGTGAAACCAAATGAAAGGTGTTAAATTTTAACTTAACTATATCTGTGATTACTCACTTTCCAATGCCCTCTGTCTGCTAGTGAGGCTTTTCACATCCCTAGTCAATGGTCAGAGGGATTCATCAGAGGCTTAATCCACATGGGACCCTCAAATGGAGTTTGGGCTTTCACGATCTTTCATAATCTTCTGAAAGTGACCACTCAGAATTTAAGCTCCCAACATGCTTCCCTCCTCTGGTCTTAGATTTTATTATTTATAGTCTTTGAATCACACAGGCTGGTGTGCTTCCTCCATGTGGACTTAGTTGACACTTCACTTAAATTTAAGACAAGCCTTTAAGACCACAGACCCTATTATCTCTGATAGCCAGGCACTATCTGATTTCTTCACCATGCTTTGCTATAGTTCCCATATCTTCAGTGATCTCTTCATGAAGAAAAATGTTAAGTGGGGAGTATCATAAGAACTAATTGTTCTTAGGTTAAGGCTAAGATTAAGCTCAGACTCCATGCATATTTCTATGGCTTATTTATTCCCTGGTTCACTTTAGAGGCATCGTTATAATTTTATTGGGGGACAGTATAATTCATCCATATGAGGCGTATGGTTATTCTATTGATAGTATCATTAATTGGATACAATGATATAGAATGTAAAAGATGACCAGCATCCTCACAACTAGACCAAGAGGTAACATGATAAGTGGAGAGAAAGTTGAAATTGTCAAGGATTTTGTCTTGCTTGGATCCACAATCAGTGCTCATGGAAGCAACAGGAAAGAGATCAGAAGACAGGCTACATTAGGCAAATCTGCTGCACAAGACCTCTTTAGAGTATTGTAAAGCAAGAATATTATTTTGCAGACTAAGGTGCACCTAACTTAAGCCTTGGTATTTGCCATGGCTTTATAGGCATGTGAACGTTGGACTTTGACTAAAGAAGGCTGAAGAAAAATCGATGCATTTGAATTGCGGTGCTTTTGAAGAATATTGAAGGTACCACGGACTGCTAAAAGGACAACAAGTCTGTCTTGGAAGAAGTACGGCTAGAGTGCTCCTTAGAGGCAAGCATGGAAGGACGTTGTCTTATTTCTTTGGCTATATAGTTCGGAGAGGCTGACGCCTAAAGAAAGGCAACATGCTTGGTAAAGTGGAGGGGCGGTGAAAATGAGGAAGGCCCTCCACGAGATGGATGGACATCATGGTGCACCAATGGGCGAGCGCATAAGAATGATTGTCAGGATGGCATAGGACCAGACAGTGTTTCATCTTGTTTTCACCATCAAAGCAGTGGCAAGTTGAAAGACTGATTTCCTATTGGTGTAGCAAAACTACTGCCTTCTTTCTTAACAATGAAATGAAAGGTTCCAATTGGAACTTCCAGTCTCCAGATTTAGTTGGTTATTTTTTTAAATCATTTTATTGGGGCCCCATACATCTCTTAATCACAATCCATACATCTGTCCATTGTATGCCAAGCACATTTGTACATTTGTTGCCTTCATCATTCTCAAAACATTTGCTTTATACTTAAGCCGTTAGTATCAGCTCCTCATTTTTTTCTCCTCCCTCCCTGCTACCCCCTCCCTCATGAACCCTTGATAATTTATAAATTATTATTATTTTGTCATATCTTACACTGTCCAATGTCTCCCTTCACCCACTTTTCTGTTGTCCATTCCCCAGGGAGGAGGTTATATGTAGATCCTTGTAATTGGTTCCCCCTTTCCATCCCACCTTCCTTCCACCCTCATCAGTTGGTTACTTTTATGGGTTTTTTTTTATTTGTTGGTTTGTTTTTGCTAATTCCTGGCCATCAGGATGGTTGCTATATACCTGATAATGTGAAATGCAGCCAGTATATGGTGCCCGTTTGGATCCTGCCTGATCAACAGGGAGACATAGGGAACAGACTTCAAAAAGTTCATGGGGGAAAATCCATCATATTTCAATTTTCCACAAATTTAATGAAGTCCTATACTTACACCAAGGAGACAAACACCTAGGTGCAGGCACTGTAACCTTAGGCCCTGGTTGACCATCCTGGCAAACCATAGTAGACAAGAAATAGGCTCTGTTGCTTTCTAATGAGTTAGAGAGAAATGATTCAACATTTTATTTTATTTAAAAAAAATTTTTTTTGATTCAATATTTTAATATTGATGGGATATAATTCCCCACATTGCTTTTTCAAAATATATTATTTAATTCTAAATTGCTATTACTTGGCATGAACTTTAGCCTTCCATTAAGATGTGAATTGAAATTAAAAGCATTTAAAATAGCAAGTCCTTTAAAATAAGAATATGGTTTGTATATTTATTTAGGGTCTTATTTCAGTTCTCTCCAGAGGATTGAGGTCTTTACTAAACAACTGAAGTTTTCTTGAAGTTATTTAAGATTTTAGATATGAATGTATAAATATGTACACGTGTATAGCATATCCACACATATAGAAGTGTATATATACTAGATTCTTTACCATCGATTGATTCATAGTGACCCTATAGAACTGTCCCATAGGGTTTTGTTTTCTAGGTTGTAATCTTTACAGATGCAGATGCCACCTTTTTCTACCTCAGAGTAGCTAGTGGGTTAGAATTCCACTGCTTTGGGTTGGAAGTGAACTGCTTACTTTTTTGTTAGAAGTCAAACTAATCAATTGAGTCATTACTCTTGCGTTTAGATGTGAAATATGTAAATATGTGTGCATTTACACACACGCACGCACACATTCTCTTAAATGGCAACTCCATCACTTCTCTGCTAGCTTGTCTACTACCGTGGCTTGCAATGTTGCTGTGATGTTGGAAACTTTGTCAGTGGTATTTTAGATACCAGCAGGTCATCACCGGTGGCCAGGTTTAAGCATATTTCTAGGTTAAGATAGATTAGGAATAAGAATTTGGCAACCTATTTCTTTAAGAATTGGCCATGGCTAATCTTACGAGTAGCAGGGGAGTATTGTTGGTACAGTGCCAACAGATGAACCCCACTAGGGTGTAAGGCAACCAAAATACAATGGATGCAGAACTGTCTCTCGAGTAGTCCACCTGCATGGCCTGAAAAGAGTGACGTCTTGGGGCCTTCAGCTGGTGTTGAATCATGACTCACCATGGAAAGAAACAGTTGCAAGCAACGGGACACAGAACTTGTGTAAAGTATAAATGTTAGGGGAATTTTTTTAATTTAAGGAGAATATTTATTAAAATTTAAAAGAGACAACAAGAGCACAAAAGCACAGACACATCACGTGGGTGAGGGAGGCCATTAGCATGAGTTCAAAATGGTATCCATTGAAATGTTTCTTTGACAATAAATGTGACATAATTTCTCTTGGATCTGTTATTCTTGGAATAGTAAACCAACTGATTTTGTTCAATGCATCAAATTTGTTCTTGAAATTCAGATGGGATATAGTTAAGGTAGTATTTTGCCTCTTGTGACTTGTTTCAATTTTCTTCATCTTCAATCTGAACTTCTTCCATAAGAGCAATTGATCGTCTGCTCTGTAGTCAACTCCTGGCCTCGTTCTGGCTGCTGATATTAAGCTTCTCTACTGTCTTTCTTTATAAATGTAGTCAACTTGATTCCTCTGTATTCTCAAGCTCCATGGGTGTAATCATTGTGTATGTTGCTGAAAAAGGTATTTGAAATGAAGAAGCCATTGGTTTTGTGAAATTCTATCATGGGAACTGAGCTCCAGGTTCATTTCTATCACCAAGGCCATATTTTCCAACTTTCACATTTCCAGTGAAATTTGATTGAATTTTGATCAATTTTAAACTGAAGAAGCTTGTAGATTTCTTCATCATTAATTTTAGTGATTGGTGTCTAAATTTGAATAATAGGTATAGTAACTGGACTTTCTTGCAGGCATATCGATAATATCCTGTCATAGACAACATCGCACTTCAAGATAGATCTTGAAACATGACTCCATTCCTCTTGGATTTATAAACCATATGATTGTCCAACTTAAATGGTCCATACCAGTCCATAACAGCTCACTGATACCTAATATCCTGATTTTTATGTGCTCTATTTCATCTTGACAACTTCCAGTTTTGCTAGATTCATGCTTCATACATTCCATGTTCTGCTGATTAATGGATCTTTGTAACTGTTTCTTCTTATTTCAAGTCGCCTTCCATTAGCAAAAGAAGGTCCTTACAGCTCAGCTTCATCCATCTCACTCAGGTCCAGTCTGCTTTGAAGAGGCTGCTCTTCCCCAGCATATTCTGAGTACTTTCCAACCTCAGGGGTTATCGTTCAGTGCTGTATGGACAACGTTCCACTGCTATTCATAAGGTTTTGAGTAGTCAGTCCCTCAGGAGTGGACAGTCTATGTCTTCTTCCTAGTGGCCTAGATTTCAGCATCAAAGCAACTTGCAAGTCACCACAGTACAACAAAACCAAGTGGTGGTCACTTCAGTATACATCACCTGAATTTAGTGACCACATAAAACCGAGAATTGGAGCTTTGAACATGAACAAGTAGAGACAAGCTGAGTTGGAGGATACCATCCAGGACATCATACATAAAGAAAACAAAGTATTTATGAAAAGTTAGGAAAGAAAGAAAATATCAGGAGAGACTCTGAAACTTGTTCACACGAAGGGAAGACATGAAGAAGTAAAAGAGCTGATCAGAAAAAAATTTAAAGGCAGCTGGAGAAGACAAAGTAAAGTATTATAATGAAAAGTGCAAATATTTGGTGTTAGAAAATAAAAAATAAATAACATTCTTGACATTTTACAAACTCAAGCAACTAAAGAAAAATAAATAAAGCTTCAAGTTGCAATATTTAAGGATTACATGGGGAAAATATTGAATGATGCAGGAATCCTCAAAAGATGATGGAAGAAATAAACAGAGTCACAGTATCAAAAAGAATTTTTGTTCCACTATTTCAAGACGTAGCATTTGATCAAGAACAGATGGTATTAAAAAAATGAAGTCCAAAAAAAAAAAGTAAAAAAAAAATGAAGTCCAAGCTGCACTGAAGGCATTACAAAAATTAAGGCTCCAGAATGTGATGGAATACCAACGAAAATGTTTCAAAAAATAGATGCAGCACTGGAAGCACTCATTCATCCCAAGGCCAAGAAATCTGAAAGACAGAGTTGCCTGGCCAACTGTGTGGACGAGAGCCAGATAAGTGCCCATTCAAGTATACTGATCCAAGAGAATGCCGGCATCATTAAACAATGTCATTAATACCACCTGCCAGTAAAAGTTTGCTGAAAATAAACGGAGGTAAAAGTACAACACTCCATTGACAGAGAACTGCCAGAAATTTGCACTGGATTCCAGGGAGGATGTGGAACGAGAGGTCTCATTGTTGATGTTAGATGGATTTTTGGTGGAAAGCAGAGACTATCACAGATATTTACCTGTGTTTCATTGACTATGCAAAGACTGTGTGGATAATAGCAAACTGTGGGCAACATTTTGAAAAATGCAAATTTCAGATCACTTCATTGTACCTGTGTGTGTTGGCTAACAGGTAGCACAAAGGGGAAACTTTGCGGTTTACAGTCAGGAAAGGTCATGTCAGGGCTATGTCCTTTCACGGCACTCACTGCCTCTGTGCAGGGAACAAAGAACTGGAGAAGCTAGATTGTATGAAAACGGTGACACCAGGCTTAGAGCAGGACTCACAACTGTGATATGCCATTGATAGCAAATCCGTGCTTGCTGAACTCCAACGGACTGAAGATCAAAAACTACCACCTCAACATGGATTACAACTCAATGTAAGCACACGCATATATATCCTCACAACCGAACCAATAAGCAATATTATGATAGACAGAGAAAAGACTGAAGTTGTCAAATGCTTCATTTTACTTGGACTGCCAGGAGAACAAACCTATCTTGGAAGAAGTACAGCCAGAATTCTCCCTGGAAGCCAGGATGGTGAGATTCTTGTCTCACTTGCTTTGGACATGTGATCAGGAGGGACCAGTCTCTGAAGAAGGCTGTCATTCTTGGTGAAGCAGGGGTTCATCAAAAGAGAGGAAGCCTCTCAAGGTGACTGCCACACTCTGTCCCAGCAGAGCAGTGACTAGGAAGGGCTCAGGACTGGGTAGTGCGTTGTTCGGTTGTGCACGGAATTGCTGTAAGTCATAACTGATTCAATAGCCCCTGCCAGCAACAAAAACAGTCTGCTGCTGGGAATGGGAGCATTTTAAGGTCTAAGTTCTAATAAGTTAATACTGCCAATACAGAACATCTGTTAGTTTTTATAGCAGTATTGTAAAATCAGAATTCTTAAATGAACTCATTTATTAACCATTCAATTTAATTTAGATTTTACTGATACAAGTAGGGCTCTACTAGAGGGCAGTGAGTTTGGTTTGGGGTTTTTTTTATACTCATGAAGTATAAATTCTCTTTATATGCTTATTGCCCAATTGAATTTCCTCTTTTGTGAATTGTCTGTTCTTCTTGCCACTTTCCTTTTAGGGGCTAATGTGTGGTTTTAGGGGCTAATGTGCGGTTTTCGGGGTATTGCAGGGCACATTCTCCCCATTCAACAATTGACTTAATTCAATCAATATCAGATTTTCTTCCAAAGAAAATTCTGGAAGAAAAGGAGGGCTAAAATCCCTTTCTTTTTCTTTTTTAGAAATAGGCAAGTTGGCTCTCAGCACTAACCAAAAGCAAGGAATCTTTAAAAAAACAAATAAACAAAAACCTCATCTTCCCATATCCTCAACCTCTTTTCTGAGGTAATCGCTGTCAACAATTTCTTGGATAGCCTTGTGAAAACTCCATTTGTACTCGTGTGTGCATGCATTGTTGCAAAGTGTGGTTCCCCAGGAAGCAGGCCCTGAGAGGGTCCGGGTGCTGGAGGTTCCTTGGAAAGTGCCCTCAGGAGCAACACTTGTGGGCGTAAGGAAGGAAGCAGAATTGGGCAGAGGGAAAATTGAGCTTTGATGCTGTCTCAAGGACTGTCTCAGGCCATTTCATGGGGCGATGTAAAACTTGGAGGAGCCCTTTGGGACTGTCCTGAGTTGGGATGAGGTGGTCAGATTTTACACTCCCACATGAGTCATTCGCTGGACGCAAGCTTCACTGAGAAGTGGTCTCATACCAGGAAACTTTCTTCAGTGGGAAGAAGTTCTCAGAGAGAACGTCTAACAATGGTGGAACAGCTTCAACCACCAGGGGATAAAATGAGAAGCAAACCCCATTATCCTGCCTAGTCCACTTCTTGAACCATTCTGAATGACTTATCGAACAAGTTCTGGGTGCAGTTTCTGTTCCTGAGGGATGCTAAGAAGGCAGGGCTGGTGAGAGAAACGACAGCTTTCACCAGCGCTGCCGATCTTGAGGCTGCAATGATACTCAATGTCTCTTTTCTCTACTCTCCATTCTAGATTCCTCTTGCCCATTTCTGGTGCTCCTGCTGGTCTAAGAGGCTTACTTGGTGATGTGCTAATGACTTATAGTCTGTGGCCATTTTTGGATAAAATTGGTTAAGGAAGTTTCAGGTGATCACTTAGGTGCCAAACATAGTCCTTCCTGTGCTCATTATACACCAGAATTCTAACGTCCTCTCAAGGAAGAAAGGCAATTATTTTTCACCAGGGTGGCGGCTTTATTTCATGTCTTCTGATTCTTAGATGCAGAGTCTGAAGTGAGCACATAGCAAATGAAGCTGAACATGCAATGGTACCCTTGCTATGACTCTTGGTAGAAGTGTTCCTTGCTGGGAACCAGCTTTTGAAAACTACAGAACCAAGAGTTGAGGGCTGAGATGTACATTAAAGTGGAGCCGGTCAACTTCCACTCATTTGTTTCCTGCCTTATGTAGTTTACCTGTTGAAGGGACAGCATAATATATTGGCCACTGACCTCTCGATCTATGCTGGGCAACAGGAGCAAGTTTATTTGGTGAATGCTGCTGGCAAGCATTATCCAAGAGAGAGGGAAAGGTGCTGTGACAGTGATGACGTCTTCAGGGCTAGATACAATCTCACACACGCACAGGCACAGAGCTCTGGGTACACAGGAAGGGCTGCCCACAGTGACTCAGCCCCATATGAACGAGTTCTTCATCGCTGACAACCGTTGTCCTCCTGCAGTGCCACTAGCATCTCTGCTTCTTCCTCTGTCGTCTTCTCCCCCAATTTGACAAGAACCTGCTGGATTACAGCATCCATGATATTCTCGTCCTTGTCCAATACCTAAAGGTCTCCAACATAGTCCTTAACAGTGCCCTGGTCCTTGTTCATGGCTAGTCTGCAGCATGGGCTCAAATCCGGCACCTTCACATTCATCTCATCACTCTTGGGGTTCCCCAGGATTCTGAGCACCGCTGTGTTGGTGGGGTTCTGGCCCAAGGCTCTAATCATGCCCCTACATTGGCTGAATAGAATCTGATCATCACCTGTCCAGTCAAACAGGACCCCTGGTAGCATTGTGGTTATGAGTTGGGCTGATAACTACAAGGTCAACAGTCCAAAATCACCAGTAACTCTGAGGGAGAAAGATGGGGCTTTCTACTCCTGTAAACAGTTACAGTTGCAGAAACTCAAAGGTTATACCCTGTCCTGTAAGGTCACCATGGGTTGGCATCGACTCGATCCCAGTGAGTTTGAGTTGAGTTCAGTGAAATAGCTGGAAGGAAGTCCACACCATTACCACTCAGGTTTCAGGACCTTTTTATTCATGAATGGTCTGGTTTAGTGCATATAAATGTGACCTTGCAGATTATATCTCACCCCTACTTCACTGAGCTGGCATCTCAGCTGTGCCTTCAATATTGTCTAATTGTTGTTCGTGTTGGGTGCCGTTGAGTGGGTTCCGACTCATAGTACCTTATGTACCACAGAACAAAACACTGCCCCCTCCGACGCCATCCTCACAATTGTTCTTATGTTCAAGTCCATTGTTGCCGCCACTGTGTTAATCCATCTTAAGGCCTTCCTCTTTGCTTTCGCTGCCCCTCCATTTTACCAAGCATGATGTCTTTCTCCAGGCACTGGCCTCTCTTGATAATAGGTCCAAGATAATGTGATTGAAACCTTGTCATCCTTGCCTCTAAGCAGTATTCTGGCTGCACTTCCTTCAAGAAAGATATCTTTTAGTGTCTGGGGTCTTAAAGGCTTGAAGGTGAACAAGCGGCCATCTAGCTCAGAAGCAACAAAGCCCACATGGAAGAACACACCAGACTGTGCGATCACGAGGTGCCAAAGGGACCAGGTATAAGGCATCATGCAAATATATATATGTATACCATAGTGAATGAAGGGGGAAGTGCAGAGTGGAGACCCAAAGCCCATTTGTCGGCCAATGGAGATCCCCTCACAGAGGGGTTTAGGAGAGGAGATGGGTCAGTCAGCATGCGATGTGGTACCAATGAAGAACACAGCTTTCCCCCAGATCCTGGATGCTTCCTCCCCCCAACTACCATGGTCCGAATTCTACCTTGCAGGACTGGATAGGGCAGAGGTTGTACACTGGTGCATATGGGAGCTGGAGGCACAGGGAATCCAGGATGGATGATACCTTCAGGACCAAGGATGTTAAGGGCGATACTGGGAGAGTAGAGGGTGAGTGGGTTGGAGAGGGGAACTGATTACAAGGATCCACATGTGACCTCCTCCCTGGGAGATGGACGGCAGAGAAGGGGGGGAAGGGAGACTCCGGATAGGGCAAGATATGACAAATAACAATCTATAAATTATCAAGGGCTCATGAGGGGGGCAGAGTGGGGAGCGGGGAGGGAGGGGAAAAAAAAGAGGACCTGATGTAAAGGGCTTAAGTGGAGAGCAAATGCTTTGAAAATGATTAGGGCAAAGAATGTACGGATGTGCTTTATACAATTGATGTATGTATATGTATGGATTGTGATAAGAGTGTATGAGCCCCTAATAAAATGTTAAAAAAAAAAAGAAAGAAAGATCTCTTTGTTCTTTTGGAAGTCCATGCCCACTGTCATCGAGTCCATCTGAACTCACAGCAGCCCCAGAGGACAGGGCAGACTGCTTCTATGGGTTTCCGAGACTGTAACTCTTCATGGGATGGAAAGCCTCACCTTTCTCCTGAGGAGTGACTGATGGTTTCAAACTGCTGATCTTATGGTTTGCAGCCAATGTATAATCACTCGGATACTGGCAGTCCATAATACTTCCAATATTTATCTCCAACACATAGTCCAAATGCATCCATTTTGCTTCAATCTTCCTTATTCAACATCCAACTTTCACATGCATATGAGGCAATTGAAAATACCATGGTTTGGGTCAGGCACACTTTAGTCCTTAAAGTATATCCTTGCCTTTCAATACTCTAAAAGGGTCTTGTGTGGCAGATTTACCTAATGCAATGTGTCTTTGATCTCTTGATGAGCATTGATTGTGGATCTAAGCAGATGAAACCCTTAACAATGTCAACATTTTTCCTGTTTATTATGATGTTACTGGTGAGGAGTTTGGTCTTTTTTTTTTTTTTTTACATAGAGTTGTAATCCATACTGAAGGCTGCGATCCTTGATCTTCATCAGCAAGCGCTTCAAGTCCTCCTCACTTTCAGCAAGCAAGGGTATGTCAAAATTCCCTGTTTTATTTGAACATCTGCTGTTTTATCCATGTTCAGGTTCTACATGAACACAATGAAGTGGTATGCAGAATTACTATTCATCTCAAAGCTATCTATAGTTTGTTATGACGCACGTAGTTGAATGCCTCGATCTAGTCAATAAAACACAACTAGGTTTCCATTTAAACTCTTCTGGGCCATTGGCATTTTCATTTCTATTCTCTTAATCCTGTTTTCATGAATGTATCTTCCCTGCTTTTTCTTACCTCCTTTTCCATATGTTTACCTTGTGGTAAATGTTGACTGTTTGGTCTCATATAGTTGGTTATTTAAGGGAGTACAGTCCTTAACAGTGTTATTGCTGATCTGGTAAGCCAATCTATTTGGATGAAAGATGACCTCTGGGAGTAGATTCTGGTCTAAGTTAAAAAAGTACCACTTAGACCATTGGTCTAGCGGGTTTCTCTAGTCCAGGGATGGGAACCTGTTTCCTGCCAAGGGCCATTTTGATATTTATACCATCATTGGAGGGCCATACAAAATGTATCAATATAAATATTAGCCTCCTCTGTTTGATCAAACATTTAATTATCTCACCCCTGATGTGATGGTTAGGAACCCTGGTTGAGGAGTAGTTATATGTTGGGCTGTGATCTGTAAGGTCACCAGTTGGAAACTACCAACTGTTCTCACAGAGAAAGACGGAGCTTTCTACTCCCGTAAAGAGTTAGTCTTGGAAACGTACAGGGGTTCTCAAGGGTTGCTATTAGTTAGCATTGACTCAATGGCAGTGAGTTTTTTTGGTAAGCATCTCTTTATTATTCCCTGCCTTCTACCAAGATTCATCTGTTGTCAGTAATAATATCACTTGTTCCACATCCTCTTCTGAATCCAGCCTGAACCTTTGCCACCTTCTTGTCAATGTACTAGTGCAATCATTGTTGGATGATCTTCAGAAAAATTTTACTTGCATGTGATATCAATTATAATTTTCTATAATTTGAACATGCTGTCGGGTCACCTTTTTTTGGAAAGGGTACAAATATGGATCTCTTCTAGGCAGTTGTCCAAGAAGTTGTTTTCTAAATTCCTTGGCATAGGTGAGTGAGTGCTTCCAATACTTCATCAGCCTATTGAAATATTTCAATTGGTATTCCATCAATTCCTGGAGCCTTGTTTTTTAGCTAATGCTTTCAGTGCAGCTTGAACTTCTTCCTTCAGTGTCTTTGGTTCTTGATCATATGCTACCTCTTGTAATGGTTGAATATTGACTAGCTCTTTTTGGTGACTCTGTATTCTTTCCATTGTTTTTTTGATACTTCCTGTATTATTCAATATTTTCTTCATAGGATATTTCAAGATTTCAACTGAAGGCCTGATTTTTTTTTCTTGAATTATTTCAATTTAAGATATACTGATTGTGTGCTTGCTTTTTTGGTTTTCTAATCTAGGTCTTTGCAAATTTCATTATAATACTTTATCTTCTTGATCTGTCTTTGAAATTTTCTGTTCAGCTCTTTGACTTCATCATTTCTTCCATTGTCCTTGCCACTTTATGATTAAGAGCAAGTTTCAGTCTCTTCTCACATCCACTTTGATCTTTTCTTTCTATCTGGTTTTTATAATGGCCTTTGTATGATGTCCTTGATGTCATCTCACAACTCATCTAGTCTTCTGTCATTAGTGTTCAATGCATCAGATCTGTTCTTGGAATTGAGGTAGGATAGACTCAAGGTCATATTTTGGCTCTAGTGGACTTGTTAATTTTCTTCAGCTTCAACTTGAATTTACATATGTAAGTTCAGTAGATGGTCTATTCCACAGTCGACCCCTGGTGTGGTTTTAGTTGCTGATATTGAACTTCTCCATTATCTCTTCCCACAGATGCAGTCCATTTTATTTCTGTGTATTCCATCTGCAGAAGTTTACGTGTATAGTTGCCTTTTGCATTGTTGAAAAAAGATATCTGTTATGAAGAAGTTACTGATCTTGCAAAATTCTCTCCTGTGATTTTCAACTTCATTTCTATCACCAAGACCATATTTTCCAATTACTGTTCTTTCCTCTGTGTTTCTAGCCTTTTCATTCCAATTGCCAACAATCATCAATGATCTCGACACAAGTTTGATCAATTTCAAATTGAGGACTTTGGCAGAATTCATCAGTTTCTGCATCACAAGCTTTAATGGTTTGTGAGTCAATTTGAATCAGAGTTGTACTTATTGGATTTCCTTGGATGTGATAGACATTATCTCATCACAGACAGCATTGTGCTTCAATATGGCTCTTTAAATGTTCTTTTTGATGATAAATTCAATGGCATTGCTATTGATTATGTCATTCCTGGCATCATAATCATATACTTGTGCCTAGAATATCAATCTTGATGTATTCCTTTTCCTCTTTTATGACTTCCAATTTTCTTAGATGCATATTTCATTTATTCCAAGCTCTGATTATTAACAGAGTAGCTTCTCATTTTGAGTCATGTCTACCAACAAATGAGGGTCCTGAATGCTTTCCCAGGGGCTTTATTGCACCCCGGTAATGCTAGTCTACTTCATCTCAGATATTTTGGACATGTTGTCAGCAAAGACCAGTCCCTGGGGTAGGACATCATGGTTGGTAAATTAGAGCGCAAGTAAAAAAGAAAAAAAGGCCCTCGACGAGCCGGACTGACACATGGGCCCCACCCACAGGAACAGTGATGAGGAAAGTGCGGGCCGGACAGCGTTTCATTCTATTGTGCAGAGGGTTGCTTTGAAGTGGAACTGACTCGATGGCACTGAACAACAGCAACAACTACTGTATATTCTCGTGGATGAGCCAAGTTTTTCAGCACATTTTTTAATGCAGTTTCTGTTGTAAAATTAGGTGCCTGGGCTGATATTCTGGTGGCTTATACTCAAGTATATATGGTACTCTGAGAAGGTAGCTCTTCTTCAGTCAGATTTTGAGTGGTTTTTAACCCGAAGGACCCATCTTCCAGCGCTATCTCCGACAATGTTCCACATCTACTCACGAGGTTTTCAGTGACTGACAAGGGTTGGCTGCAGCCATAGGGTTTTCAGTGGCTAATTCCCTGGTAGGAAATAGCCCATACCTTAATTATAGTCTGTTCTTTGTCTGGAAACTAGGCGGAAACCTGTTTACTTTGGGTGACCTCTCTGGTATTTGAAAGACTAGTGACATAGTGCTCAGAATCACAGCAACACACGAGCCACCACAGTCCCCAACAAACTGACAGACATCTCGCCTGTCCCTTGAACATTGTCTTCAGCTGGCCTGTCAGCTCTGCCTGCAACATTGCAACCTAAATAGGCCCACAGTTGTTGTTGTTGTTGCTTTTAAAGCCTGTTGCAAGTGAGAAGTTTGAATTGCTAGATCCGGGAAGAAACATAGCTTTTGTGATCCAGGGCAGATGATCCCCTCAGGACCAGTGGTGTGAGTGGCGATACTGGGAGGGCACAGGGAGGGTGGGTTGGAAAGGGGGGACTGATTTTCAGGATCTACATGTGACCTACTCTCTGGGGGATGGACAACAGAAAAGTGGGTGAAGGGAGATGTGGGATAGAGCAAGATATGACAAAATAATAATTTATAAATTATCAAGGGCTCATGAGGGAGGGGGAAGTGGAGAGGGAGGGGCAAAAATGAGGACCTGATGCCAGGGGCTCAAGAGGAGAGGAAAGGTTTTGAGAATGATGAGGGCAACGAATGTACAAATGTGCTTTACACAATTGATATATGTATGGATTGTGATAAGAGTTGTATGAGCCCCTAATAAAATGATTAAAAAGAAAAAAGAAAAGTAGCTTGTGTGACCAGAGGCTTCTATCATCCTGTGCCACATCTCCTTTGTTTCAAATGGCCCCCTTGTTTGGACTCACTGTTCTGTATGATATCATGTCAGCAGCTGAATGCTCTGTGGGCCCTGAAAAACAGGTGCTAGAAGAAGTTTTATGGGCAGGAAAGGTAAACCCATGTCTAACTTTCATGTTTTTTCCAGGCAACATAAACAGCTATCCCTTCTAAGGGAGCAGTTAATTTGCCACAAAATGACTGATTGGTTCTCTTGAAAGATGGTGTCAAATCAGAGGTTCAACGTTTGTCTTTTTGCTGGCAGGCTGGGAATTCAGTAGCAACAGCAGGTAGATCAGCCTTGTTGAGTGGAAGGCACACTCTTGCTCTAATTCAGAGCCTCCATTCCTGTCATATTTGCCTCTTTGTCCTTGGGTGAATCGTGTAAGCACTGGAGTGCCCAATGATAGTTGGCTTGTTGACATCGACTAAGTCATTTCTACTTATTTGCTTAATGCTTCTTCTATGGGAGCTCGTGTCCAGTGAGTATTCCCATAGGGTATAAAGATCTTCACGTTTTGGGTCCATATGTCCATCCACATTCCTGTGGTCCAGATCCTTATTTCTTCTCTTACATTCTTGACAGACCTCTCCTCCCCCCATCCCTCCAACCACTGGGTACAGCCATTCTTCACTAACCACGAGTCTGTTTTAATTATGACCTTGCGCCATTTCATTTTTCATACTAAGTGAGTAATCTATTGTCTGAAAGTCTGTCTTTTGTGAGAATTTCATCTGTCTTGAGTCAAACATAATGCAGCCGTGCTCCTTTTTTTCAGTGTCTACATTGTCAAAACAACTTCAAATATAAGATCTGTGCAAGCCAATTCCTATGAGGAGGAGGTGAAATATATTCCAGCTTTCCGTACTTTCCAAGCTGTTGTATCACTTCACCCTTGGTATTGACCTTTTCCTCCCCCTCAGCACTCTCCTCTCCCCCATTGGGTTTCTGTAGTTGGCTGCAAGGTCCCACAACACTGAAGAACTGTTACAATTAAGTGGCTCATTGAAAAGGCAACTGGGATGGTAGAGAGGGGGGAGTGGCAGACCTGGTGGGGAATGATCAAGGGTAAGGTTGCGTAGAGAAGAGGTATACTCTAGCCCAGGTGATGACAAAGCATGGTAGTAGGGCAGGAGGAAAGTCAAGGGCATTTATGGAGGTCTAGACAAAGACATGTACATGCAAATACATATAGGAGGATGGGGAAATCAATCTATGTGTCTATATTTATAGGTTAAGTATTAAGGTGGTGGAAGGAACTTGGGCCTCTACTCAAACACTCCCTCAATGCATGAATACTTTCTTTTATTAAATTGGAACTCTATGATGCTCACTCTCCCAGCACAACTGCTGAAGCCAAAGCGGATGAACAAGTAAATGTGGTGAAGAAAGCTGATGGTGCCCGGCTATCAAAAGAGATAGTGACTGGGGTCTTAAAGGCTTGAAGATAAACAAGCGGCTATCTAGCTCAGAAGCAACGAAGTCCACATGGAAGAACACACCGGCCTGTGTGATTGAGTGGTCCCGAAGGGATCAGTTATCAGGCATCAAAGAACAAAAAATCATATAATTGACTGCACACCTCCATGATAGGATCGCTGAAGACAAATGGGTGCATAAGCAAATGTGGTGACGAAAGCTGATGGTGCCCGGCTATCAAAAGAGATAGTGTCTGGGGTCTTAAAGGCTTAAAGGTGAACAAGCGGCCATCTAGCTCAGAAGCAAAAAAGCCCACATGGAAGAAGCACACTGGCCAGTGCGATCACGAGGTGCCAAAGGGACCAGGTATAAGGCATCATGCAAAAAAAAAGTTATATGCATGTATATATGTGTTGTATGTATATATATATGTGTGTATATATATATGTGTGTGTGTGTGTGTGTGTATATACCATATTGAATGAAGGGGGAAGTTCAGAGTGGAAACCCAAGGCCCAAGTGTCGGCCAATGGAGATCCCCTCATAGAGGGGTTTAGGAGAGTAGATGGGTTAATTAGGTGCGAGGTAGTACCGATGAAGAACACAGCTTTCCCCCAGATCCTGGATGCTTCCTCCCCCCAACTACCATGATCTGAATTCTACCTTGCAGGGCTGGATAGGGCAGAGGTTGTACACTGGTACATATGAGGGCTGGAGGTACAGGGAATCCAGGGTGGATGATACCTTCAGGACCAAGGGTGTGAGGGCGATGCTGGGAGAGTGGAGGGTGAGTGGGTTGGAAAGGGGGAACTGATTGCAGGGATCCACATATGACCTCCTCCCTGGGAGATGGACGGCAGAGAAGGGGGGAAAGGGAGACTCCAGATAGGGCAAGATATGACAAAATAACGATGTATAAATTACCAAGGGCACATGAGGGAGTGGGGAGCGGGGAGGGAGGGGGAAAAAAAAAGAGGACCTGATGCAGGGGGCTTAAGTGGAGAGCAAATGCTTTGGGAATGATTGGGGCAGGGAATGTATGGATGTGCTTTGTACAATTGATGTATGTATATGTATGGATTGTGATAAGAGTTGTACGAGTCCCTAATAAAATATAAAAAAAGAAAAGAGGAGGAAAAAAAAGAAAATGATTAGGGCAAAGAATGTACAGATGTGCTTTAAACAATTGATGTATGTATATGTATGGACTGTGATAAGAGTTGTATGAGCCCCTAATAAATTGTTTAAAAAAAAGAAAAAAAGAAAAGGCAACTGGGTACAAGTTGGCATCATAGTTAACAGCTGATCACCGAGGACATGACTCCTCTCAAAGACTCTGCAGGTGAGCTCCCTCGTGGCCCCATCAGGACAGGTTCTCTGCCTTCAGCCTCGATGGTGTCACCAGGAATCCTGCCACAGGGTCCCATGACCAGTTCTTCCTTCAGTGTGACCGTCCTTGTAGGATCTCCTGGCCCTCTGTCTTGATTTCATCTCTCTTTTTAATTTCTTCTGCTTTTATCTGTGAATAGAGCATACAAAATGGAGTCACCATGGGCAATAAAAAGGCTGACCCAAGGCCACGGAGAATAAAGAAATCAACAACAAAATGCAAACTGGCCAGAATCCAAGGTTGCACCCCTGATCGTGTTGAAGACCATGACCAAACCAATAGCTACACCCCTCCTTAAATTGTATAAAAATCTAGTTAAACGCCCATGAGGTAGTTTATTGTGCCAATCTGGCTGATAAACATGTATGGGGTTAATTGAATGACAGAAGGACAAATGACTCAGTGAGCCTCACCTTTCTAGTTCTCCAGTCTCTTGCTTTGTGATGGTTGGACCAGGGTGCAGCTGCCTTAGCCAGTTTCCTGCTTCAGCTGGCAAGGCTCACTTCCTGCAAGACATCCCTGAGGAGAAGCCACATGGAGCTACCCCGATGCAGCCCTGGGTGCTGGAACAGCCGTGTGGAGATCCCACCAGCACTGAGATGCTTACACACTCACTGATTCGGCTTTCCTCCTGCAGTCAGCATCATTGGGTGTGTTTTGTGAGATGGAGGAGGACTTTGTGGATTGGTGTCAGACATAGGGATTAATGTTGGACTTGTGGGTTTGGGCAGCACTGGGTTGGGATGTTTTCTTGATGTGCACTTAACCTTTATATAAAACGCTCTCATAAAAATGAATTTCTGTGGTTTTGTTTCTCTAAAGTACCCAGACTAACACAGCCCCAAAGAGTAGAGCTTCTTGACTGCTGTAACAGAACAGAACTCGCTCTTGCTGCTAAGTCTTGCCTGTTTTTCTTAACTTGCTATTGATATGTATGAATGCTCATTGGAATAAATTGGTGAAAAGACTGTTTGGTTCAGACTGTGTGTTATGCTGGTAAAAGAACTAGTTACTGTGTGAAGCTTACAGACTGAAAGGTCGCTGCCCTGATTCCTAAGCCACATACTAGGGAAGACAACTTGTGAGACTGCAAGGACACTGCCCCAGGGCATCAACTGACTGATTCTAAACTCTGTCTTTGGAACTGTCATAAGGTGCTCAAGACAGTCTATAAGCAAATACTCTTCATTTCAAGCCATGTCTTCCCACCCTGGGAACTAACTGACAAACTTCATCTTAGTAGGCTACAGATACTTCATTTACTTCCTAGGCTATGGTCACTTCATTTGCATATTATATTGACCAATCCCTGCAAGGTGCATCTGAATCACTGGGCAGGCCATGGGCATAGATAAGTTATTTACAACTTGCCAAGGAAATGTCGGTCATCCTGGATAATACAAACAAGCCGTCTCCTACAGCTGAAAACTAGGCCAAAGGTAACTAACTTCTCAGGGTATAGGGGTGGGGGGTTCTCTTAAGCTATTTTTCCAAAGGTTCAAGGCAAAAGTCTACAAAAGAACTTCACACCTACATACTATGCTGACCCATGTATGAACCATGCTCAAATTTTCTCTTCCTCAGTCAGCTGGTCATATGAACTGTTCCCAGGCTCAACAGGAAGCCATAGTATGAGCGGAAGGAGAGGTGCCTGTACCGAAGTGGGCCATGACATGGGCCTGGACAACCTTCTAATGTGCTCTGACTTGCTTGTGTCCCATCTCAGATAACACAAATTCCATCTAACAATGGATGGACTGCCGTTGAGCCCATCCGAACCTATGATATAAGCTAGTTTATTATAGATACTTCTTTTTTTTAAAACAATTTATTGGGGCTCATACAATAGCAAAGCATGTGTTTCTTTTTTACCAATGTAAATGACATGCCAGGAGGTGGTTTTCAAGAGGCCATTTCTTCACCACATATGCTAATTCAGAGTGCTAGTCGACTAAACATTTGGTATTCTACGATTACCCTCCCACATCCATTCGACTTTTGAAGGGGCGACTTAAATGGGAATATGATGTTTTGTTTGGTTTTAACCAGCTGCCCCGGCGTTGTTTCCAACAGGTGGCAACACCAAAATGAATCAGAGTAGAACTGTCGGAACAAAGTTCTCAAGTTTTTTTCTTCCCCAGAAATAGCTTCACAGGCCAACCCCAACTCAGTGCCATCAAAGTGATGACTCATAGTGACTCTAGACAAGGTAGCACTGCCTCTGTGCGTGTCTGAGACTGCAACTCTTTATCGGAGTAGAAAGCCCTTCTCTTCTTTCCGAGGAGCAGCTGGTGTTTGCTAACATTGCAGTGGGCAGGCCAACTGGAAACCACGACACCACCAGGGCTCCTGTGTCGGACAAAGGACAGCCAGAATGCTCCTTAGCAGAGGATGGTGAGACTTCATCTCACCTACTTTGGACATGTTATATGGGAGGGGCCGTCTCGAGAGAAGTACATCTTGCTTGACAGTAAAAAAAAAAAAAAGATCCATGCTCTGTGAGATAACTGACACGACGGCTGCCAAAATGTGTTCAAAAGTAGTAAGAATTTTCAGTATGGTACAAGACTGGTCAGAACTTTCTTCTGCTCTTGTCAATATGGGTTGGAATCCATCCACTTAATGGCACGTTAACAATACATCCTGGCCACACCGGCTTGGCAAATCACTCAAACTACTTTTGTTGACTGGGGTTAGTTAGCAAGTGAGAATTGTTGCAGATCTTCAAAAAGATCATCTGTAAAAAAAGGCACGGAAAACCATGAACTCGAAAATGATAAACCCAAACAAAACACGTACGTGGTTTATTAAAAATCATAGTAAGCAACGCCAGCCTTTCAGGGCAGAGGCACACGTCTCCACAGCCACCGGGGCGCCTCCCACGCGGCAGGGACTCGCCAAATAAACCTTCCGCACGGATCCAGTTCCGCTTCCGCAGGCGGATTTTCTCAGTCGGCGTCAGCACAGCACGCACGACGCAGAGCAGCGACGCCGCTGCCCTCACGCGCATGCTCCCGAGACTAGGCGGAGACCGGAAGGGCGGGGAGTGGCGAGGTGCCGCCGCCTGCCGGCTCCCTCACAGCATCCCTGCGCGGGAGGCGGAGGCGCGCGCGCGCTCGTCCGCGCGACTGGCTGCGTACAGTAGTGACGGCCGCGCGGGAGCGGTCACATGACCGCAGCGGCTGCCTGTACAGTAAGAACCCAATATGGCAGCGGCGGTAGCAGTGGCAACGGCAGCAGGAGGACCGGCCGCCTCATAGACCCCCCCCCCCCCCCGCGCACTCCCCCCGCGGCTTCCTCTGCTCGGCTGCTGCACCGGCCTGACTTCCCCTTTCTCCTATCTTTCCCGGCACCGCGGGAAAAGCAGCGCAGGACAGAGCAGGCAGGGAGGGCGGCCGGAGCCCGGACACGGGAGCCTCCCAGTCAGTTCAAGACCCGACATGAGGGAAAAGGGACGTAGGAAGAAGGGCAGGACCTGGGCGGAGGCCGCCAAGACGGTAAGGGGGAGGCGGCAAGGGGGAAGGCTGGGAGGGTTTCGTCCCCTTGCTGCCGTCCAGTCGCAAGGGAAAAAAGGGAGGTCGCTGGCTCGGCGACCCGGCTGAGGGGGCGCAAAGCCGAGCGGAGAGGGCGACGGTTAGTGTCGAGGTCGCGCTCCCTGTGGCAATGGAGGCGCTCAGCGGAAAGGGGTCGCCGCGGGGCTGTGGCGTCTTCCAGCATCAGCGGCGTGTCTGGTGGTGTGGAGGCTGTGGCTCAGGGTCAGGTCATTGTCACCGCCGCGCTGTGCTAGCCTCTGTCCAGGCCCTGGGAGGGCTGTCGGGCTGGCATAGTGATCCGTTCTTCTCCCTGCGCGGCTCCAGAGCCCCCCATCGGATGCAGCCGGGAGCAGGCTTGTGCGTGCTCCCAGCTCCGGAAAGAGGGGAGCGCTGGAGCTTGGTCGGATTGACCCGCTCGGGCGGACGAGCCGCCGGCCGCCCGCGCCCCTGCTCCTCGGTGCGCTCCGAGCCCGTTGGAAATCACGAGGCTTTTGTTATTGTTTGCTGTTGGGAGCTGAAAGTGCGGGAGGTGTTTAGAAACGAAGTAACAGGTGGGACTTGTAGAATTTTTTTTTTCTGTTTCCGTAGAGACCTGCCCTGTACAAGGCAGCAATGCATGGTGGGACGTGTAGTTTACCAAGCTTTCATAGTAGCTGCAAAGGTTGGTGGCCTTGCGAAGTTGTGATTAGTGGGCAAAAGAATTTTTTACGAATTATTTTATTGGTAATTAGAGAAGTAGCGTTTAAAATGGAATATTAATCATTAGCTAGAGATTTTAGCTTGTTTCAAGCAAAATTAAAAGCGGGGATGTGTGTACAAGGGAAACATTAAGAGAAAGCGAAGTTCATTCCAATGTTGATGGGGCAGCGGAAGAATAAGTAATAGGACATGTAGGCAGCAGCGGCAGCAGCAGCATTTCGGTTTTGGGAAGTGAGAAAGTGTGGACATAATCTTTAATGAAGAAGTTTATCAGTAATATTCGAACAACATGAAGAGCTCTTCTAAATGAACCTGTATTATCTGTTTATCTGTTATGTGGTTTACCCCTCTCCCTCCCCCACAATGTAGTAATAGTAGATATTCACTCTGGGAAATTACAGGCAAATATTAAAAAGCAAATAAAAAATTACTCACCTGTGCTGTGTAGCTATTATCGTTTGGTGTACTACCATCTAGTCGTTTACACATACTTCTCCAAATTTGGGTCATATTGCTTGTTCTGTTTTGTGTTGTTTTTTTTGTAAACTGTATGAATGAGGGGTTGTCAAGTCTAAAACTTGTGTTCTATTTAGTTGAAAATGGTATAAGTAATAGCAGTTTTATTTATTGTTTGCCATTAGAATGTACCTTCAAAATTCAAATGGGAAAAATGAATCTATGTTTACTGGTTCAAATTTCCTATAATAAATTAGTAACTCTGGGTGCTATTAATTGATATTTTTGCCCATGTGAGAAACAGTTAAAAGCTAGAAAGGCTAGTTTTTTCAGAACTCTTGAGTTTCAGAAAGGACCAGTAGATTTGTGACTTGGGGGCTTTATTTGATTCTGGCAAACATGTAAGTCTCACGTAAAATCAGTAAAAAGAAAATTATGACATCAGCACTTTTTCCCCTCAGTAAAAAAATTTAGAAAACACCCTTTTTGAGTTATTTTCATAATCTTTTAAACTAAACCTTAGGGTTAAAAAGATTTGTTTATAGGTAGAAGAGAGAAGTAAATTTAGAAATAATACACTAAATCTTTCTTGCAGAATAATGAAATCAGAAAATTTGCGATTTGACAAATGAAAGTAATTTGACTTAAAGTAAGAAAGAATACAGCTATCTAGAAGATCAAGAAGATGAGAAGGAGTTTTAAGGTGTAATTTATTTCATAGCCATTCTAGGAGAAAAGTTTTGAGAAGGAAATTATGTAATAATGTATAAATGCAGGTAATACCTGCTTATTTCATTGTGTTTTTGTTCTAGTGTTTAGAGTTATGATGGGTTAGGGGACATTATTAAAAAGAGCCCTGGTGACATAGTGGGCTGTGGATGGAGTTGCTAACCACAAGGTCACTGGTAGGAATTCTCTAGCCACTCTGCAGGAGCAGGATGAGGCTGTCTGTTCTAGTAAAGACTGACAGCCTGCCTCAGAATCTCAACAAGAAGGGGGCAGGCCTACTGCCCGATAGTCCTATGAGTTGGAATCCACTCAGTGGCAGTGAGTTTGGCTTTTTAGCTTGTTAAAATTAGATATTCTGTACCAGTAATATAGTAACAAATAAATTTATCCAATCTTTTGTGTGTGTATAAATACATAACTATATATATGAGGGGACTTCACAAAGTTCCATGGGAAAAGGAACTTAAATGAAAAGGAACTTTTTCAGTGAGAACTTTTTGAAATTTATATATATATGGTTAAGTTTTAGAGACTAGATCATTATGCAAAAATCGGTATTATGTAAAAATTAGGATGATCAAACTACAAAATGTAGGATGGTTACATCATTACATAATTGCCAACTTGCATACATAATTGTAAAATCACTGAGAATTATGGCCCAGCCACGTTGACAGTCAGTATTATTCTTACCTTGCCCCTTGGCATTTATGACTGCCAGATGTATGTTGGTTATGCTCAAAAGAGTTGAATTTTTCATTTAAATGTGAAAATAACAAGACTGTCGATAAGTGAGTTTAGCTCAGTGTATGTGGGTTATTTGGGAGAACTACGTAGATATATGTTATCTTAGGTGCTGTCAAGTAGGTTCCAATTCAGATTTATATAAGGGCCTTAAAAACAACATTCTGAAAACAAAATAATAGGCCTCATTATAACATAACTATGTAATAGTAAAATTATGCCCAAACTCCCCAACTCCCCCCGATAAATTGAACATAAAGGCTGAAAACTGGTTAATCATTTGGCTGCTAACCGAAAGATTGGTGATTCAAAACCCCAGCTTCTATTTGGGAGAAAGATGTGTCAGTCTGCTTGCATGAATAGTACAGTCTTGGAAGCCCTATCGGCAATTCTGTGCGGTGGATCTACGTTGGAATTAACTTGATGGCTGTGGGCTTTAGGCCTCGTGGACTGGTGACTTAGAGAGAGAGAGGTAATGGAACCGAAATGAACTGAATTGAATGCTCATTCACTGCATTTGACTGCCTCCTTAATTTAACTTTTTTCTATATAAATACATTACAGACGGGATTCCTTTCTGACATTTGTTTTAAGTTGGTATTTGAAAAGAGTCAAATACCTCCTCTTTTTAGATTTCATTATTGTCTTAACAATTTTAAAATAAATTTGATCTTTATTTGCCCCTGGAGCTTCTAATATTACATATAAATTTACAGATATATTGTAATACATAAAAATACACATCATAAATATTTAGTGATGATGAAAATGATTTGTATGATTTTAGTGTTTCATAATAACTTGACCTCTGGAAGGTTCTGGATCCCTGGGAATGGAGATGGCATTTCTAGTCAGGAAATTAGTGAGAATTGTTTGTATAGTTCTTTTCTCTTTTTCTTCATGTATTTTGTGGTAATACCATCATAGTCCTTCCTGAATCTTGAATCTGCCTGTGGACTTTAGTAAAACATGTGAGTGTTGGAGCTCAGTCCATATTTTGAAGCAACTAAAGCCCCCTGATTCACTTTAGAAAAAAGTCTAGCTAAGCCTGCTACTGTAAACATTTTGACAGCTTTTTGCCTTCCTCTTCCTCATTATTTTCCTTCTTCCAGCATTTCTTTCCTCTTTAAAATCTATTTAGAGGTCGGTGGCACAGTGGTGACATGTTAGGCTGTAATTCGAAAATCTATTTAGTCCCGATCTGCCAACTCCCCTTTTTCATTATCTATGAGCGATTCCCTATATTCTTGCCATGTGGACAGTTTTCCCACTGCTCTCTTCCATCATATTCTCATAATAAAATGCTTAAAGTGTGTTCACTTAACTCAGGAATTTTTTCCATATCCCCTGCATGCATTTTCCTATCACTTCCTCCTGGGAAGATGCAGTGTTCCAGATACACTGATGTTTTTAACTAGACTATGTTGTTAGTTGGTGACTATTTGTAGTTATAAAATTAATTGTTCAAGGATTTGGGTTACAGTTTTACATGTATTAAAATTTAAGCTTAATAGTTTATGGTGATAACCCACTGGGTGTGTCAATGTTTGTAACAGGCTTGACTGAGAGAAAATGTAGTGGTTTGAGTCTACCCAGAAATGCCTTAGAAGAAAGTCCTGGCCATCTGCTTCTGAAAAACTACTGAAAACAGTGAGACTTTGACACATGCAAGTTGCCAATGGATGGTAGTAGTGCAATTGGATGACAAAAATGATGGAGATAAAATCACTTGGAAGTGAACTATGTAGTGTGTTTAATGCCATTTAATTTTTTTTAATTAGATAAGCTATAGATATTGAGAAGTGTTACCTTGACTTAAATAAAAATAACCAACCGACCAACTATATTTAGTTAGGCTCATTCTTTAAGCAAACAAAAAAACAAACCACACTCACTGCCATGGAGTCAATTGCAACTCGTAGCTCTTCTACATGAATCGAAAACCACATATTTCCCCCAGGAGTGGATGGTGGTGTCAAACTGCTGACCTTGCAGTTAGCAGCTCAATGCCTAAGTGCTGTGCCACCAGGGCTCCTTAACAACACCAACATTTAATGACATCTATGAGGATTTTAGCTCTTTTTACAAAGCAGAATCTTTGAAATCTTGTCAATCCTGTTTTCTTTTGGGTTTTCTCATCCCCGACAACTAGGGAAATATTAAGTGTCCTAAAAGGGCAGTTGCATGCCATGCATGTCTGCATGTGTTTGTAGGTGGAAGCTTCAAAAAGGCAGACTTTAGAAATTGTACTCTACAGAAAGGATGCAGAAGTGCTGAATGGATGCTAGAGCTGAGAACAGTTTGTAGTATACATCTTTTACATTAATTTGAAGATGGAAGAAAATCCTATGAGCAGTTCTTTCTACTCAGTTACCTGAGGTTGCTGGGAGTTGGAATTGACTGGTGAGCAAACAACAGTCTTTATCATGAGGCTTTTTTTCTTCCTTAGAGAAATAAGACTAGGAGCAGGATTGGTGGTTGAACAGGCCGCAGTTTGTGCGGACAGAGCCCTCGACAGCCCGTTCTTGTGTCGGTAGTTGTATTCGGATTTCTAGAGGACAGGCAGCTTTAGAAAACATGTACAACAGAATTAAAAAAAAGAAACTTTAATGCAAAGTATAGAGAGTAAAACTGAGCAACATCTTCCGTGACTTGAGGAATACATAAAGAACAGAAAGTATAATAAAGGACATGGGCTAAATGAGTAAAACACTGCTCAGATGGATACTTTTCAAAACAACTGCATATTTTCATTGTTAAATTATTATCTTTGGCTGGATTGGCAGTAGGTGACCTGTTGCAACATTCATTTTGGATTACTTAAGTTGCTTGAGTGAGCTTTTTTCTTTCCACTTATTGTAGAAGTAAAAGTCTTCTGTAGTTTGCTTCTCAAAATGTGTATTAATTTTGTTTTATGTTCATCCTTTCTTTTGCCTTGCATTTATGTTCATATCTTGAAAGCCCACAAGCCCTCCTAGTTTGTTGAAGGGGAAAAAAGGCAAAAATCTCTGTTGAAACACCACTTGCCATCCCCAACTCACACACACGAAGAATGCCCATGAACGGTGCTTCAACCACAGCGTCTCCTAGAATTTTACAGGAGTTGAGAAAATAACCTTCAGTTTTTGCATAAGTCCCTGGTGCTTCCTCATCCACAGATTGTGTCTTCTTGTAAGAGCTGTGCAGTTGTGCTGAAATTTTAATGAATGGACATTATGTTGTCAGTAAGACAAACTATGTGGCAGGTTTGTTACAGCCCGTTGTTTTTGTGCTTTCTCCAAGAGTTCTGAGTTCCCCTCTAGCTTTGTATTCTTTGCCCCCCACATCTCATAGAAGCCCTTTCACTGTTCACGGTGTTGTATAATTTAGTGCTGTGTCGCACTGAAACCTGTGGGAACCAGAATCAATGGAACTGCCTCCTTTTCCTGGCTCTCCCATTTCCACCATTTTTCTATTGATCAGGTAAGCAGAAAATATTGGTGCCTTCCTTTTCTGACAGGTTCCTGCCTTACACAGGTTCTGGCTTTCACAAATTTTATTTAGTGTTTTGGGGGCAGTATATATAAATTTTATAACTCTTTGATTATGACTTTAAATAAATAGCATTACTTGCTTCAAATAGTCTTTAAGTGGCATAGATTCACTAAGTTAAAAAGTATAACTGAAGTACATGAAGAGTTAATCCTGGGTTAATCGTGTATATAAAACTTAAATTTTGATTACCCCATTTGTAGAAGGTTATGGATGACAGTGAAAGCCCAAAATCCATTTGCAGTCCCCACCTAGATTAAGCCTCCATCGAATTCCTCACTTCTGATCATTAACCAGTCCCTCAGGTAGAGTGCATTGAAAAATTGATTACCCTACCTCTTTTCAGGCAGCCCTGGGAGGGGTAGTCTCTTAGGGATTGCTTGCATATGCCCTTGATAGAGGTCACAGCACTTGGAGGTCACCTAGCCAGGAGTCCCTGTCAATCCTGCCCTGACTGCCTTGGTAGGAAGGCCCTGTACCAATCTCCTTCTCCTTCTCCTTCTCCTCCTCCTCCTCCTTCTCCTCCTCCTCCTCCTTCTCCTCTCCTCCTCCTCCTCCTCCTCCTCTTCCTCCTCCTCCTCCTCCTCCTTCTGTTTTTTCCCCAATTTAATTGGTGCATAACCCACATATACAATTCAATAGTTCAATTATACCAAGAAACTTGACCAATCTTGTAAGCTTTTCTTTCTGACATAATGTATGTGCCCCAGTCATGGTTGTATTCCCACTACGAGAATCCCACCTCTAACTGATGTATTGATTTGCTACCAATCATAAGGTTGTGACAATTTCGTTTGTATTTCATGCCTTGTTTAAGCAGGTGTGTGGCTATGAATCCTTGCATGCCATTTGGACCTCATGCTACTAATCTACCTCATTTGGATGATGTGTCTTTGTCTTGTCCTGTCTCAATTAAGACTGAATAACTTCCCCTTAAATTATATTTGAGATTGGGATTTTTTTTTGTACCCCAAAACACCCAGTACTTTAAGAGGGATTAAATGGTAGTCTACGGACTCAGATCGTGAGACTACTTGAGCAGTGTTTCACAAAGTGGGCGACCCTGTGCCTTGGGAGACAAAGGAACAATCCAGGGGGGCTGCAAAAGCAGCCGCATATACTTTATCCAGCATTGTGGACTACAGTACAAAAGCTTTCCATTGCCAGGGGATGCTGAGTTGTTGTGTTTTTTTTTTTTTTTTCTGAAACGGGGGTGATAGGCCTAAGAAGTGTGGAAACCTATGGTTAGGGTTCAAAAAACTGACTGCAGTTGAGTCAGTTTTTACTTACAGCAACTGTGTTGGACAGGGTGAGAGCCCTGCTTGCACAGTGTTATGCGTTGGACGGCAAACAACAGAGCCAGCAGTTTGAAAACACTGCCTGCTTTTCCAGAGAAAGATGGGGAGTTCTACTTCCATAAACATGACAGTCTCAGAAATACAGGGGCAGCTCTGCTCTATTCTACAGGATCTCTATGATTCGGCATCAACTTGATGGCAGTGAGTTTGGTTTATAGGACTGGGCAGAACTGCCCCTGTTGATTTCTGAGACTGTAACTCTAAACAGGAGTAGAAAGCCTCATCTTTTCCCCCACTCTGTTTCGAGGAGCTGCTGGTGGTTTAACAGAAGGTGAAAGAGTTAGCCAACTATTAGCTAGTCAAACTACTTGAAATATAAAACTCTAAAAGTTAGTTTGTTAAAAGCCCCAAAATGGCCCACCCTCCTCCTTTGCTGTTAGCAGCCCAGCTCTGAGCGCACTGTGCCACCACTGAGCTAGACTATGTTATTGGCTCTACTTGGCTTACTGCCGCCTTCTGGACTTTTTACCTTGAATATTCAATGATGTATAAACATGCATATCTATATGTATTTTATACACTGTTCTGTTTGCTTTCTTCACTTTATGAGTGTCATAGATATCTTCATGTCCTATGTGTCTGCCACATTAAAAAATCACTGTGCTTATTTGACATATAGGACAAATGCGCACTATATATACACACGGGTGTGGATAATATTGTTTGTATGTGGGGTGAATGGAATTCTAGAGTATGTAAATGCAAATTCCTGATATATCATTATAATTTTTAAAAGTCTGTACCAATTGATCCAAACCAAACTCACTGTGATCCAGTCCATGTTGACTTGTGACTCCCTGTGGGTTTCCAAGACTGTAACTGTTGACAGGAGTATGAAGCCCAGTCTTTCTTCCACAGAGCAGCTAGTGGTTTGAAACTGCCGACCATGAGGATTATAGCCCAACACATAACCACTTTGTCACTAGGGCTCCCTGTGCCAATTGATACTTCCCTCCAAATTTGGAAGATTTTTGAAGAAAAACCATATTTCCCTGTAATCCAAGGATGATATTAGTCTGAAAGTGCCATTATGATATATTAACAGATGTTTTTATAATTTGATGTGCATTTTTTTGTTATATGCTGTAGAACTTGATGGAAATGGTCTATATCTGTGCTCTTCAAAAAATGTGGCCAGGGTATCAGCTTAATCAGCTTAAATATAGACGCATCTGTATAATGTTCATATTGGACAGCAAAAATGTAAGGTAACTTGCTATGCTTACTGATTTTTTAAAAAATTAAATTTGTTTGGATTTTTGACCTTTTTTCTCTTCTGGCCTTTTTCATAATAATTTCTAAGAGTGGTTTATGTATTAAGGAAACTAGGCCCTGTTACAGACAGATTTTCCCTGTTTTGTGTTTTGGTCTGATTCATAGAGTTACTTTGTTGCCCACTTTTTTTCTAGCACAGCATTTTGAAGGGGAGATCCACTAAAGCTAAGCACTAAAACTAATAAATATAAGATAATAAAACATTTGACATTCAACATTTTTTTACATGTATAACTCAGCCAGTTGAGTTAAATGCGAGCCCTGATGATGTAGTGGTTAAGCAGGAGAACTTGGGTCTTTGAATCCACTCCAAGGCTCCATGGAAGTATACTGTCTTGGGGGTTGACTCCTCTGAAGACCCTGGTGAGGCACTTCTACTCTGCCCCAAAGGTAGCTATGAATCAGAATCATCTAGCTGGCGATAGGTAATTGAGTTTATATTGTTCAATTATTACCACTATGGCCAGACATTTTTAATGTTCATATGAACAAATTTATCAAACTTTACCTTTTATATGGCCATAACATACTTTATTGAGCTTTGGATGAGGCAATCCCTTTTCTAGAAATTCTGTAGACTCTAATTTTCCAACAGTATGTGCTTACTTCAGTAATTCTTTGGTAATTCTCACAATAATTCAAAAATTTTCATAATGCTTTGCATATTTAACAGACTACAGTATTAAAAAAACTTAAACTCATTGTCATTGAGTTGATGCTGACTTATAGTTACCCTGTAGGTTAGGTAGCACTGCCCCTGTGGGTTTCCAAGACTAACCACAGGAGCTGAAAGCCTCATCTTTCTCTTATGGAGCAGCTGGTGGTTTTGAACTGCCAACTTTTCAGATCGCAGCCCAAAGTGTAACTACTATGTAACCAGGGCTCCTGAGGCTACAGTAGCGTGTAAACATAACTTTTAGATGTGCAGGGAAACAAAAAATATGTGACTTGTTTTATTGTGATTGATACTCATTTTTTTCCAGGCAGTCTAGAACTGAACTGGTAATATTTTCAAAATATCCCTTTAATAAAGTCTTTTTATTTTTAAAGCTTATAGACTGAGTACTTTTAAGTAATGTTTTTTTCTGAAGGTGTATTTTCCCTAGATGAAACACATTTTATTGTGGATATGTACCTTATGTACTCTAGTATAAGCTGACCTGAATATCAGCGAGGCACCTAATTTTACCACAAAAACTGCATAAAAAGTGTGCTGAAAAACTCAGCTTATATACAAGTATATACGATGGGAGAAAATCCTGTTTATTCACAAGTTTTTTTGTGCTTCTTAAAAAGAGACTTTCTATTGAAATGTTTTCACCTATAGAGCTTATTTCAAAGTCTTGCACAGAAATGCTAAATTTCTTTTTGATTGAAAGCTAGAAACATTGTTCTCAATTTCAAGAAGGGACTACTTGAATAAAGCTAGTCAATTGCACGAAATATTGTTTGGCAGAAATACAGGTTGAATGTCTCCCTTATTTGTAAAAGTATTCTAGTATGCACAATACCGTTGCCTTCAAAGACTCATTTCATTTACATTTGGACACTGGAAAATGTCTTATGATAATTATTCTTACCTTGCTTGATAAAATTAAAATTGGTTAATGGTAAATATTTATATTTGTCATCCTGGATAACAAACCATATATTGTGTCATTTGAGTAATTTGATCCATCTTTAGGTAATGGTTGTGTTTCAAAAAAACTTTTCATTTGAAAATACTTTGTTGACATTTAACAGTTGATACTACATTTAGAATAAAGTCTCATTGGCATTCACAACTTAGGATGGTACAAATCATCTTGAAACTTTTATCCACAGATAGCTGAATTATTCAGTTGGTTTAGCCATATTCAGTTTCAAATAAATTGCTCAGTGGAGCTAATGACTAAATGGCGATACGAATTATAAATGCATTGCCATTGCAATATGGTGACTAGTTTCCTTTCTGGTTTGAGAGGTTTCGCCTGGCAAATTTTATAAGGTTAAAATGCTTGGTGTTACTTGTAGAAGGTTTTCTCTTTTATTCTCTGTGTGTGTGTGTGTGTGTGTGTGCATGCATTTGTATCTGAAGATGTAATGAAGTGATGACTTACAAGATAAATATATTAAAGAATATATATCAGTGAACAACTCAAAGTTGTAAAAAGGGAAAAAATGTATTTGTTTAATAGCATTTTATAAATAACCTGAGTAATGATTATATGAGTTCTATTTAAGAAAATTATATAATTATTAGTTGATAGTTCAGAATAGGGATTTTTTTTGGTCAAGCATAAAAAGACAACATATGGACTGGGGAAATAAAATTTTGAAACCATACATTTAATGATAGTAAGTCAAAAGTATAGTTACAAAATGATAGAAGACTTTATTAAACAAAACCATCTGAATGTTTCTTGACATATCTTCCACCTAGGTCTTGTATACTTGAAGATGTTTCTATCTCTCTAACATTTCCTGAAGAATTCTATACTCTTTGATTTATGTCATGTAAAAATGGCAATTTTGGCATCCTTGAAACTCAATTATGTTCTTTTAGTTTGGGAAACAAAAAGAAGCCAGAAGGGGCAAGATCAGGGCTTTGGGGGGATGGAGTAAAGTTTCCCAACATAATTCTTGTCAGACAGCCCTTGCTTCCCTCCAAGAACGAACAAGTGCATTCTGTGGCACAGCCTCCCTGGGCTTTTCTCACTAATGTATTTTTCAGTCTCCCCCCCTGCCCCCATTCTCTCTCTTTTAAAAGATTTTATTGGGGGCTCTTACAGCTCTTACAACAATCCATACCTCAATTGTATCAAACATATCTGTACATATGTTGCCATCATTTTCTAAACATTTACTTTCTATTTCAGCCCTTGGTATCAGCTCCTCTTGGTTTCCTCCCCTCTCCCCCCTGACCCTTTGATAAATTATAAATGATTATTTTCATATTTTAACACCGTCCACTGTCTCCCCCAACAGTTTCTGTTTGTCCCCCTCAGGTGGGGTGTGTGTGTGGTTATGTGTCCTCAGTCATTGTGATCAGTTTTTTGTATTTTGTTTTTCCAGTTTTCTTAAAACTTCTTCATAATCACCCCCTAGGATCATCCTGTCCTTTAAGAAAATCTATCAACAAATCAGTCTTACTCATTTGGAATCCAAGAAAGTTTGTCATAGCTTTCTGAGCTGACCTCTCTGCCTTGAACTTAAATGACCCAACAGATCTCCATCAGAAGACCCTGTTTGGTTCTTTTTAAGGTACCCAAGAAGATTAAAACAAGTGTATTACTGAGAGAAGTTGTTGGTAGTTAATCACTAGCCTTAGAGATATGTTTAAACATATTTTTTTTGGAATAAACCTTTCTATGTTTGAACCAAAACCCCTGTGTATTTAAACCTTTTACAGATAAACAACAAAAAGACAAATAACCCAATTAAGAAATAGACAGAAGACCTGAAAAGATATTTCATCCTAGAGGATATTTAGGTAGCCACCAAGCATATGTAAAGATGCTTAATGATAACAACCCAAGGCTTAATTCACTGTGTCACCAGGGTGACTTTCCTTAGCCACTATAGAAATGAAAATCAAAACGGCAATGAAATGCCTGTACAGCCCTGCTAGATAGTAGTGGTACAAAAAACAACTTCCCGAACCAGCAAACAAAATAACATGTTGGTAAAGTGGGAAGGTTGGATCCCTTATCCATTGCTAGTGAGAATGTGAAATGGTACAACTGTTGTGGCAAACAGTATGATGATTTCTCAAAAACTAAAAATAGCTATATGACTCGGCTATTTTCATACATATGTGCCCAAGGGACCTGAAATAGCGACATGAACAGACATGTTAAGTGCTATTGAATTAGTGCCTCCTCATAGAGACCCTATGTGCTACAGAATGAAACACCACCTGATCTTGTGCTGTCTTCACAATTGTTCTTGTTTGAGCCCTTTGTTTCAACCACTGTCAATCCATCTTGTTGAGGGCCTTCCTCTTTTTCACTGCGCTTCTGCTTCCAAGCATGATGCCTTTCTTCAGACTGGTCTTAACAACATGATGCGAGGTGTGACGTCTTGCCATTCAGATTTGTCTCTAAGCATTCTGAACGTACTTCTTTCAAGACAGATGAACAGACAGTCATTGCAACACTGTTTACAAGAGCAAGAAAGGTAGAAACAACCCGTGTCTGCCAATGGATGAATAAATAAAATGTGACACACATAATTTAGTAGACTATACTTAACCATAAAGAGAAATTAAAATTTTCTACAGGTTGCAAAATAGTTGCGCCTCTGCCAAAGTCAATATGACTTTTAGTTGTATCTCCTACCAAATGCAAATAGGTGTAGAGGACTAAGTAAGGGATTGCTTAATTTTGCCATTCCACTGGGTATAAAGTGAGCCATTTTAGGAAGAGAAACTCCGACAACCAGCAATAAAGAAACAAAGTATCCGAGATCTTGTAAAGAGGTGGCAGCTACACACAGAGTAGCCTATGGCTACGTGAGCGGAGTGACTGTGGTAGAAGGCTCACTTGCAGAGTGAGGTACCCTTTGGCACTGGCACTTGTCAAGGTTCAAAGAGCTTTGTAACACTTGCCTGAGCTGGATAGAGGCCAAAGGGTCATGGGTGAGAGGCTGAGGATCAAAGATAGACATACTTGCTGGCATGGCTGCGAAAAGGCTTTGTGAACAAAACACAAAAACGTGTCCTTAATATTTTCCAATTCTGACTTGTCACCTCTGTTAACTTCCCTAATTAACCCACATAATTTGAACGTTGTCTTGTGAGTTCTGTATGGTGATTGCAACAGATTATTGAACCCAGTAAAGAAGCAGGGTGCCTTGGGATGGATGGTTTGTATCAGAATCAGGTAAAGAATGTTGGAGGGTAGAGGTATGTGTGACCTCTGCCTCATAGAAATCAACTTTGGGCTGGTGTGGAGCTGGGTTGTGTAGCTGGAGGAAATCAGATGTGGCCCCATGCCATTTCCTCAACTTCAGAGACAAATATAATATGATCAAGCTTAAAAGACAAGAATAGAATAACTAATAGAGAGCCAGTTATTATTGGTAACCAGGGATGGAGGGAGGGTGGGGAGTTGGCAGAAAGGGAACCATTCTCAAAAAAAAAAAAAAAAGGGAACCATTCTCAGGAAAATTGGCATTGATGAAGGGTAATGGTTTATATTATTTGATTAATGTAACTGATGTCACTCAGCTGTACATTAGGAAAAGGATCAATTGGTAAATGAATATAAATTTACTACGTAGGTATTGCCAGACACTGCATGGGGTTAGTTATATTGGTTTAAAGGTTCATTGGGTGATGGGTTCCTGGGGGCAGTCTAGTCAATTGGCTTAATACTGATTTTATTGTTTCTCTTGTACTTTTTAGTTCTTTCAAGTGTGTCTGGTGTCTTAAATAGCACTTACGGTAGTTTCATTCTGGTTAGATTTTCTGTGGAGTATTTGCATTTCCACCCCAGACGTACTAAATCAGAATCTACATTTTAATAAGATTGCCAGGAGGGAATAGAATCAGAAACAACCAGCTCAAAGCTCTGGTCTTCAAAGCTTGCAGGTGGTCAAGAAAGCATGTCTTGGAGTAGTCGAGTAAGGAGACCCAGGAGTTGGAAGAGGAACTGGACTGCAGGTCTAATTGCCTCCACAAACTGCCTCCTGTGTTATGAGACCAGCAGGACTGCATGGAGCTCAGCTACCATCGTTGGATGTTTTGATTAAAGACTCAATGGATGGACCTTAGTCAAAAGGGGGATGGCATGGCAGTATTATTATATATTCAAACTGCCTTAAGACCAGAGAAACCCTTGAATCGGTTGCCCCGATCTATTTAAGTGTTGACTCAAAATTATCTCCCCTTAAATCATCTTTAAAACCAAGCAATAGTTTCACTTAATTATTAGAGACTTTTTACCTTGAGCATTAATGTGCTTTTATTCCTAACAGAATGTGTCTAAACATGAGTGCAGTCAGTTGATGGCTGCAGACAAATTCTCTCAGTGATAAACTTGTCTTAGTATTTTTAGGATCCCTTTTTTAAAAAAGATAATTTTGTGCCCCAAACAATTTTGAGGTCAAGGCTAATCTCAAATTTTTAATAACATTTGAGTGGACATCTTTCTAAATCATTGAAGCCCTGCAAGTAATTTTAGAGAAATGCTGCTCCACTCAAAACAATACATTTCAGATAGCTCAAGCATTTTAATGAAGATTAGGAATCCTTCAAAATAGGCCAAGAGGAAAATTGTTAGCCTCTACAAGTGAAGACACAGTGAGGTCCAGAAACTGCTGGAAGAAGACCACAGAATTAGCATTGATGCAGTAGCTACTGAAGTTGGGATCTCATATGACTTAATGTGTTCAATTTTATGTAAACATTTTGGCCACAGCAAGATTTCAGCTTGGTGGATACCAGGGTGTTGCATGATGATCAGCTAGCTCAAAGAGCTGATCTTTCCATCAGTATTTGGAATCAATGACAATTTTATGGAACAAGTCATAACTGGGGATGAATCTTGGATTAACCAATATGATCCAGAAAGCAAGGTCCAATCAAAAGAGTGGGTTCTGAGGGGATCTGCTGGACCAGTTAAATTCAAGGGAGAGCGGTCAACTCAGAGGGTTATGCCGCTGTTTTGGGAATGTCAAAGGAATAATCTTGAAATATTTTTATAAGGAACCTGGACAACCATGGGGCTTATGTAAAGAAGCTTTAAGGATATTGAAAATTACAATCATGAAAAAAGGGTCAAGGGAGTTGTGCTGTTGAATTTTTCCCTATGACAACGCACCTGCCCCTTTGTACCCCTTCTTTGAGTTAGCGAGGGCTACCCTATGAGCATTTCAGTGGGAAAACATATCCCATTCACCTTACAGCCCTGACCTTGCCCCTGCAGGCTTTCTTTAAAACGGCTCTTTTGAGGTGACGTAAATCAGAAGAATGTAGAATTCTGGGAAGATTTATAAAGATATATAAAGATGTCAAGAAACAATAGTTTAACATTTTTATAGCTTTGTTTAATGAAGGTTTCTTTGATTTTCCAGCAAAGTTTTTGGACTTAAACTCATACATGAGATCAAATTGACCACTGTAATGTTAAAGCACAGTAGACTAGATTAATGGTTGGGGAATAATGAGAAAAATAGTGAGAATGGTGATGCAAAGAGTATAGCCAATGTCACTGAATTACAGTTGTAGAAGTTATTGAATGATTATATGTTTTGCTGTGTATAATTTCACTCCCCACCCCAACCTCACCATGGATATTGTTTGAATCTTACAAATCTGGGTTTGATAATTATTTTGTCAATTTAGGCAAATTATTTAAACCACTGCCCAAACCTTGTGCCTCTGAGTTATCTGGAAGGATCTTCTTATAATGCAGAGTTTGTCAGTATGTCTGGACTGTGGCCAAAAATTCTGCATTTGTAACAAGTTCCTAGGAGTTGCTGGTTCATGGACTACATTTGGAATAGGATTTCCACTATCTTAAATTTTCTCAATTTTTCAATCTTTAAAAACATGCCATTTGTGGTGTTACGTGAGTAGGTGACATAAAGTATGCTCTTTTATTTTTTACAATGCCTGTTACGTTGTCAACACTATTAATATGGATGAAAAAACAAGTAAATGTGAATCAAGGCCATGTTTCAGTGAGAAGACTAAATACTGTGAAGATGCTGTTACCAAGTTTGAAACAATTCAAATGAAAACCTTTTTAACATCCGAGGTCCCATTTGCTCTTTCCCTAAGTCAGTGTGGAACCACAGACTTAAACAAGCCATCAACAACTTACCCTTGTTCCGTGACTGACAGGCCCTTCTCTTGCCTTCATAAGAGTCTACACAACTCCCCCCCCCTTCACTTACACCTTAATTTTGGACTTCTCTACTTTGCATCTGTACCCCTGTTTTATACAAATAACTCTTCAGCTCCTCCTTTACGTATATTAGTAATGATGTGTGGGTGTGGGTTCAACTGTATTAACTATGATTTTAAAAGTAATTGATATTGTTCATGAATAATAAAGTATTGTTTTTCTTTGTGTATGTATGTGCGCTTGCATTTTATTGTGGTTTGGGTGAAAGTTTACAGAGTAGATTAGTTTCCCGTTCAGTGACTTATACACATTTTGTTCTGTCACATTAGTTGCAACCCCCTCCATTGACCATACTTTTAGCAATTTCTCCTTGGTTTCCTCATTTCCGCTCAGCCACCTTTCCTGCCATATGCTGCCTTCTGAACTTTATTTTGGGCAGATGTTGCCCTTTTGCTCTCTGATGACTGGTTGTCCTGGGGAGCATGTTCCTTTCTGGTTTTATAATTCACTTGATGGGACTATAGTTTGCCTGGAAGATTATCTCCAGGAGTGAGTTCATTTCCAGGCATGAAAGGGTATCTAAGGGCCATCATCTCAGGAGTTCCAACCAGACCAGTAATTGGTCTTTTTTTTTTTTTTTAAGAGAGAGTTTTTTTCTTTCTTTTTTAAATCTTTTTATTGGGGCTCATAAGGCTCTTATCACAGTCTGTACATACATCAATTGAGCAAAGCACCCTTATACATTCGTTGCACTCGTCATTCTCATAATTCACCTTTCACCTGGGTTCCTGGAATCAGCTTGGTTTCCCTTTTTTCCCCCGCCCCCCTCCCTCCCCGATCCCACCCCTGGTCCCTTGATAGTTTATAAATAATTATTATATCTTATCTTACACTCCCCGGCGTCTCCTCTCCCCCACCTCCCCATTGCCCATCTCCCAGAGAGGAGGTTACACATAGATCTCTGAGATCGGTTCTCCCTTTCTACATGCCCTTCCCTCCTGGTGTCGCCACTCCCACCGCTGGTGTTGAGGGGTTCGTCTGTCCTAGATTCCCTGTGCCTCCAGATCCCCACTGCACCGCTGTACATCCTCTGGTATAACCAGGTCCGCAAGGCAAGGTAGAATTGGGGTCATGATGATTGGGAGGGGAGGAAGCGTTCAGGAACTAGAGGAAGGTTTTGAGTTTCATTGTTGCTACACTGAATCCTGAGTGGCCCATCTCCTCCCCACTACCCCTCTGGAAGGGATGTCCAGCTGTCTCCAGATGGGCATTGGGTCCCCATCATGCACTCCCCCTCTTTCACGGTGATGTGATCCTCACTACCACCCCACCTTTGTTGTTGGAGACCTGGTCTCCTCTGCCCTTCATGATCGCCTATGTTGGTGTGCTGCTTCCACGTGGGCTTGGTTGCTTCTGGGCTAGATGGCCGCTTGTTTGCTTTCAAGCCTTTAAGTCCCCAGACGCTATATCTCTCAGTAGCCGGGCACCATCAGCCTTTTTCACCACACTTGATTATGCACACTTTCGTCTTCAGCGATTATGTGAGGAAGGTGATCACACAATGATTGTTTTTGTTCCTTGGTGTCTGCTACATGGTCCATTCAACACCTTGTATTCGCTTAGGCCGTGTGCTTCTTCTCTGTGGGCTTTGTTGCTTCTGAGCTAGATGGCCTCTTGTTTGCCTTCAAGCCTTTAAGACCCCAGACGCTATATCTTTTTGATAGCTGGGCACCATCAGCTTTCTTCACCACGTTTGCTTACACACACGTCTGTCTTCAGTGATCATGTCGGGAAGGTGGGTATCCTGCAATGACTGTTTAGCAGGGCGAGGTGCTATTGTATTGGGGGGGTCTTTTTTTAAAACTCATTTTATTGGGGGCTTTTACAGTTCTTATAACAATCCATACATCCATTGTGTCAAGCACATTTGTACATATGTAGTCTTCATCATTTTCAAAACATTTTCTTTCTACTTGAGCCCTTGGATCAGCTTTTTTTTTTTCCCTCCCTTCCTCCTTCCCCACCCTCCCACCTTCAAGAACACTGCCTGCTGTTTCCCTTCACCCATGTTTTTGTTGTTCGTCCCCTTGTGTGCGTGCGTGTGTGTGTGTTATAGTTGATCTTTGCTATAGGTTCCCCTTCCTCCCTCCAACTTCCCATGGTATTGATACTCCCATTATTGTTCCTGAGGGCTTTATCTGTCCTGGATTTGGTGTCCTGGATAGGTACTTATCTGTACCTGTGTACATGCTCCGGCCTAGTCGGATTTGTAAGGTAGAAATGGGGTCATGATAGTGGGGGGAGGAAGCTTTAAAGAACTAGACAAGTGTTGTATGTTTTGTAGGTACCATATTGCACCGTGGCTGACTTAGACCTTCCTGTGACCCTTCTGTGAAGGGATGTCCAATTGTCTACAGCTGGACTTTGGTTCTTCACTCCTTGCACCCCCACCCACCATTCACGTTGATATGATTGTTTTGGATCTTCTGATCCTTGATAGCTGATCCTGTTGATACTTCATGATCACACAGGCTAGCGTGCTTCCATGTGGGTTTTGTTGCTTCCCAGCTAGATGACTGCTTGTTTATCTTCAAGCCTTTAAGACCCAAGATGCTATATCTTTTAATATTCGAGCACCATCAGCTTTCTTCACCACATTTGCTTATCTACCCATTTTGTCTTCAGTGACATGTCAGAAAGGTGAGCATCACAGAATGCCAGGTTATTAGAACAAAGTGTTCTTGCATTGAAGGAGTACTTGAGTAGAGGCCCAATGTCTGTCTGCTACCTTAGTGCTTAACATATAAATATATGTACATAGATCTATCTCCCTATTGTTATATATAAATACATTTACATATATACATGCCTGTATTTATACCTCTATAAATGCCCTCTGTCACCTAGTTCTTTCCTCTATTTACTTTTACTTTGCTCTTGTGCCACTTTCATGTTCTACCTTCATTCGGCTTTCAGTAATTCCTCTCAGCCCCATTGTACTTGTTCAACCCCCCCCCCCCCCTTTCAGGCATTCTACCATCGATTTTTAGATACTTGTTGTTCCCTTGTCCCTGCATCCCCATTAGTCTAGTCTTATTTAATGATTTTACATTTTGTTCTGTTTTTCTCCCACTCTCTCCAGGACCTTCTCTATTGTGATTCTTATCAGAGGGGTTGCTAGATAGGTATAATTTAGGTATTCTGGTTTTAGACTAGTAGAAGGTATAGTTCACACCAAAGGTCTGTGTGTCCTTTAATCTTTGCTTTTCTTTCTTTTTTTTTTTTTTTACATTTTATTAGGGGCTCATACAACTCTTATCACAATCCATACATATACATACATCAATTGTATAAAGCACATCTGTACATTCTTTGCCCCAATCATTTTCAATGCATTTGCTCTCCACTTAAGCTCTTTACATCAGGTCCTCTTTTTTTTTTTTACTCCCTCCCTGCTTCCCCCTCCCTCATGAGTCCTTGATAATTTATAGATTGTTATTTTGTCATATCTTACCCTATCCGGAGTCTCTCTTTCCCCCCTTCTCTGCCGTCCGTCTCCCAGGGAGGAGGTCACATGTGGATCTTTGTAATCGGTTTCCCCTTTCCAAACCACTCACCCTCTACTCTCCACCCTGGATTCCCTGTGCCTCCAGCTCCCATATGCACCAGTGTACAACCTCTGCCCTATCCAGTCCTGCAAGGTAGAATTCAGATCATGGTAGTTGGGGGGAGGAAGCATCCAGGATCTGGGGGAAAGCTGTGTTCTTCATCGGTACTACATCGCACCCTGATTGGCCCATCTCCTCTCCTAAACCCCTCTGTGAAGGGATCTCCAGTGGCTGACAAATGGGCTTTGCATGATTCCTTATACCTGGTCCCTTTGGCTTCTCGTGATCGCACAGGCTGGTGTGCTCCTTCCATGTGGGCTTTGTTGCTTCTGAGCTAGATGGCCGCTTGTTCACCTTCAAGCCTTTAAGACCCCCAACACTAATCATTGCTTTTCTTCACTCTACTTTTCTGTAGATGGAAAAGACCAATAGTTGTATCTTAGATGACAGAATCCAAACTTTTAGGATTCTTGTTGCCACATGCCAAAGTTAAATGTAGAACATTCTCGAGACTATGATTCTAAGCCTCCAAACCCCGTAACTCAGTCCTTGAAGGACTTTGGTTATGGCTAAGAACTTTGCTTAATTCTGCCCCACTATTTGTTCCTACTTTATACTTGTATTCTCAACACATACAAATATATAGGTAGAAATGCCCTCTACAAGCCTCTGCTGTGGGTGTACTTCCGTATGCCATCTGCCACTTGTTCAACTTACCTATCTTCTTAGATCTTTACTGCTAAATGGTGTTTGTTATTACTTTTATTGCAGGGTTGCGTATAGAACAGTACTTACTGTTGTTACTTTTTACTCTTGCATACTTCCCTGTGTTTCCTTTGCCTTGGTCATGTTGGGCCGCCTTCCATTCCTAATTGTATATTACCTTTTCCGTCATCCAAGTTAAGGAGCACTGGTGGTGCAGTAGGCTAGGCAGTGAACTGCTAACTGTAAAGTTCGTGGTTCAAAACTACCAACTGCTTGTCAGTAGAAAGTTGAAACTCTCTGCTTCTGTTAAAACTTACAGCTTTGGAAACTGCTCATAGGGTTGCTATGAGTCGGAATTGGCTTGATGGCAAGTTAGTACATGGCTACTATTTAGGGTGGTTTTCTAGCCCTTCCTCTCATACTCCACATAGAGGTTGTATAAGTGGTAAAAAAGTATACAACTCTGATGCACACGTTTCTTGGTTTTAAGCTACACAGTGTCATTTTGTTCAGTTCTAACGATTGCCTCTTTGTAGGTTCTGATTGCCTCTTGGTATGCAGGTTCTGCATGAGCACAACCAAATGTTTTTGAATTCCCATCCCTCACATTGTTGTTCATAGTTTGTTATGATCCACCTAGCCTTCCATAGTCAATTAAATGCAGGTGAACATCTTTTTGGTCTTCTCTACCTTCAGCTAAGCTCCACCTTGCATCAGAAATGATGCCGCTTGTTCCACATGCCATTTGAGTTCAGCATGAATAGCTGCCAGCTCTGTTTGTATCCTTCTGTGACCATTGTTGAATTATCTTCAGGAAAAGTTTACTTGTGTGTGATATTAATAATGTTTGATAATTTCACACTGCTGTGGAATGGACATGAATATGTATCTTCTTGATTGGTTAGGTAGCTGTTTTCCAAATTTCTGGGCATAAATGAGTGAACCCCTCCACACAGCAACTGTTGAAGCATATCATTTGGCATTCTTTCTATTCTCGAAGCCTTATTTTTCATTCATGCTTTTAGTGTAGTTTGGGCTTTTCCCTTTAGTATTATCCTTGATCATATGCTACTTCTTAAAATGATTGAACATTGGCTAATTGTTTTTGGTACAGTGACTATGTGTTACATCTTCTTTTGACGCTTCCTGCATCCTTCCGTATTTTGGCATGGATTCCTACAATATTAAAACTCAAGGCATGAGATTTTCCTCCAATTCTCCTGGTTTGAAATATATTGAACGTGTTCTTCCCTTTTGGCTTTCTAACTCCATGTCATTGTGCATTTCATTATAATACTCTGATTTGTCTCCTGTAGTCATCCTTTGAAATCTTCTGTTCAGCTCTTATATGTCGTCATTTCTTCCATTTGGTTTAGCTTCTCTCAGCTCTGGTATTTTCATGTTGTTAAGTGCCATTGTGTTGGTTCCAACACATAGCAACCCTATGCACACCAGAACAAAACATGCCTGGTCCTGTTTCATCCCTATAATTGTTCCAATGCTTGTTCCCATTGTTGTAGAGGCACAGATGGTGAGACTTGGTCTTAAATACTTTGGACATGCCAGGAGAGATCAGTTCCTGGTGAAGGACATCATGCTCGCTAAAGTAGAGGGCCAGTGAAAAAGAGGAAAGCAATGATATTTTCATAGCTATGGTATTTCCTTAAATGACAAGAAAGCGGGGCAATGAATTAGGAAGACTAAAGAAACATTGGCCCAGCCAAGTTGACATATAATATAAAGATCACTGCCACTGTTAACTCTTGCAGTGTACTTTGGCATTTGTTACATCAGTGCACAAAATAGCTGGGTAGTAGTTTTGTTGTTTTTTTCCCATTAAATTTTGTTGTTGAGAATATACACAGGAATACACATCAACCCAACAGTTTCTACATATACAATTCAGTGACACTTACATTGCATTCTTTAGAGTTGTACAACCATTTCTCCCACTTCTGAGTTCTCTCTCTGTCTTGATTGTATACTCAATGCCCCTAAAGGTTCCTGTCTAATCTTTTGAGTTACTCTTTTCAATTTGATCCCAGAGTTCTTAAAAGCACATGCTCAAGTCAAAGATATTTCACTATTTAAGCTAAATTATTGTTCATTTAAGAGAAAACTTCAGGGGATACTTTTTGTTTAAGGTTTAATGATTATCTCAAGGGGATTACTGGTATGGAGAGTAGATTTTTAAATGATTTTCATAAATAGAAAATGTGGGATCGCGAAGTAGTCAATGAACAAGGAATAGATGTACTTAACTTTTCTATACTATGGAAAGCACACCTTTTGTGGCTTACTGTAGAGTAACCAACAGGCCTGGTGGTGGTAGTGGTTACTTGATTCGGCCCCAGTGGTTACTTGTTGGACCGCTAACCACAAGGCCAGCAGTTTGAAACTACCAGCTGCTCTGTAGAAGAATACTCAAGGATGCAACGACTGTTAGGTCTCTAATTTCCACTTTCCAAAACTAAACATGCTTTTTAAGATTTTATGTCCAGAACATTTCTATGCATATATACAACCTCTCCTCATTTATGTATTTTATTATGGCAAAATATTTATAATAAAATAATGGCCATTTTAGTGTTTTAAGTGTACAGGCTGCAGACTGTACATTTCAAAAAGTTCATGGGAAAACTTCATTATCTTTTAAAAAAATCATTTTATTAGGGACTCATACAACTCTTATCACAATCCATACATACATCAATTGTACAAAGCACATTTATACATTCATTGCCCTCATCATTCTCAAAACATTTGTTCTCCACCCAAGCCTCAAGCATCAGCTCCTCATTTTTCCCTTCCTTTCCTGCTTCCCCCTCCCCCATGAACCCTTGATAATTTACAAATTATTATTTTGTCATCTCTTGCCCTGTCCGACATCTCCCTTCACCCACTCTGCCGTCCATCCCCCAGGGAGGAGGTCATGCATAGATCCTTGTAATTGGTTTCCCCCCTTCCAACCCACCCTTCCTCCAACCTCCCAGTATCGCCACTCACACCACTGGTCCTGAACGGATCATCCGCCCTGGACTTCCTGTGTTTCCAGCTCCCATCTGTACCAGTGTACTACTTCTGGTTTAGCCAGATTTGTAAGGTAGAATTGGGATCATGATAGGGGCAGGGGCGGAGAGGAAGCATTTAGGAACTAGAGGAAAATTGTATGCTTCATCATTGCTACATCGTACCCTGACTGGCTCGTCTCCTCCCAGAGACCCTTCTGTAAGGGGATGTCCAATGACCTACAAATGGACTTTGGGTCTCCACTCCGTACCCCACCCCTCATTCACAATGATATGATTTTTTTGTTCTGATGATGCCTGATACCTGATCCCTTCGGCACCTCGTGATCACACAGGCTGGTATGCTTCTTCCATGTGGGCTTTGTTGCTTCTGAGCTAGATGGTCACTTGTTTACCGTCAAGCTTTTAAGACCCCAGACGCTATCTCTTTTGTTAGTCGGGCGTCATCAGCTTTCTTCACTACATTTGCTTATACTCCCATTTGTCTTCAGCGATCTTATTTGGAAGGTGAGCATCATCATACTTTAATAGAACAAAGTATTCTTGCATTGAGGAAGTACTTGAGTGGACGCCAAATTTCCATCTGCTACCTTAATACTAAACCTATAAATATATGTACATAGATCTATTTCCCCATCCTCATATATAAATATATTTACATATGTACATGCCTGTATTTAGACCTCTATAAATGCCTTTTGCCTCCTAGCTCTTTCCTCTATTTCCCTTTACTTTCCTCTTGTCCTACTATTGTGCTCAGTCTTCATTTGGGTTTCAGTAATTCCTCTTGGTTACATTACCCTTGATCACGCCCTACCAGACCTCCTACACCCGCCTCACCACTAATTTGGATTACTTATCGTTCCCTTGTCCCTGGGTTTTATCTCTTTTTTTTCTTAACAGGAGTATAAGATTTTTTATTTAAAAACTTATTTATAAGCCAGAGTCCCTGGAAACACTGGAGTGAAGAAAAGCAAATTGAACATACAAGCATTAGAAGGTATTCTGTAGCAAGTGTTACTAGGAGCGTTCCATCTGTAACTACTCAAAAGTCAAAAACTAAGCAGCCCAAAAGTATCTTCAGAGGGAACGACATTTCCCTGGGACTTGGTTGTTCTAAGGTGGCTGCATGGAGGTCTATCCCAGAGGCTTTGAGATGGAAACAGAAGGCTGGGCAAGGGATTGCAGCCCAGGCCCATGTCACATCTAATCTCCTGTCCAGCCCACTACAGCAGCAGGGCACAGGTGCACCTGAGGCCATGGCAGTGCCTTTGGATCAAAGGCAGTTGGGTGCCACCTGAAAGGCACTTCCACTTCCAGGCCAACAGCTGGTCTCTGAGGCTCTGAGGCAGGTAATGCCATTGGAGGAATGTCTTATATACAGTAACGCACCTCGAGGGAGGAGGGAGCTGTCACCAACATTGCAGTGTACCTGGGCTATATTCAATAGGCTACATTTACTGAGTGACTTAATGACATCATGCTAACTCAGTCCCTGACTTCTTCCACTGGTGTGAAGTTTCTCCAGCTGGTAAACTTGAGTGACCTCCAACTGGACCAGAACCCAGGAGCACACCAGCCCTCACTGAGTGGTGGCAAGGCAGGCATCAGGGTTGGATCAGTAGGATGGCACCGTCTCAGGGACCCACGATCCCTTTGCAGTCTTTGATGGGTGGGACACAGGGCTCTATAACTGACCCGCCTCCACTGTCTTTAACCTTCCTGGGGTCACCTGGATTCTACGGCTGTGTATCACAGTTGGCCAAGAAGGCTGAGGTATAGCCCAGTTGTCTGCAGAGGTGCTATAAGGTAATGAACTGCTTCTGAGACCAGGAGAAGAACCTCTATTACCTTTCATTCCATTTCTCCAAGAACTTTCTGAAGCCCTTTGGCAAACAAAATTTTAAGCTTCATTTTTCTTTCCTCTTCCTTCTATTGTCTAACTTTTCTTCATTATTTAGTAAAGTGTTCTTACCCGTTTTTTTTTTAACAATGCTTGTTTTATTTTTAAACTATACAGTGGATGACCAATAAAAAGCATGTTTTATTCCACATTTGAACTCAGGCTTTAAAAAGAAAATCATTGCTTTGAGAGGGCTAGAGGTGGGATGGCCTTATGGCGGTAGCAGTATTATTCAGAGCAAAAAAATAATATATAGAAGTTTTACAATGAAGATGAACTCTTAAGTTGGAATTACTTGGCAGTTTGGCCTTTGCATCAGGAGCCTTCTTTCTTGTTCTCTGTTAAACCCTTGACTTTTTGCCTCAGCAAATAAGGATATTCCACTAAGTGGGGACAAGCATTAAAGACTAAAATAATTAGAAATGGTACAAAAATGTTGAAACAATGCACCTTGAGTACCTAAAGAAGTGAGCTCTAGTGATCAGTGGTTCAAACCTTTTAGCTGCCTAGGGGGCGTGGGGAGAAAGATGTGGCAGTCTGCTTTCATACAGCCAAATCTGAGAAACCCTATGCAGCAGTTCTTTGTGTCTAGTCGGGTCGCAGTCAGTAGGAATTTACCCAGTAGCAGAGGGTTTAGTTCAGTGGTTCTCAACCACTGTGGGTTGCGACCCCTTTGGGGGACGAATGACCCTTTCACAGGGGTCACCTGATTCATAACAGTAGCAAAATTAGTTAATGGAATAGCAACGAAATAAGTTTATGGTTGGGGAGGTCACCACAACATGAGAAACTGTATTAAAGGGTCGTGGCATTAGGAAGGTTGAGAACCACTGGTTTAGTTTGAAGAACCTAAGGTAGTTCAGAATAGGAGTCCTAGTGGTGTAGTGGTTATGAGTTGGTTATGATCGGCACGGCCAACAGTTCAAAACCACCAGCCACTCGGAGAGCGAAAGATGGGCTTCCTACTCCTATAAACAGTTACAGTGTCTGGAACCCACAGAGAGGTCGCGGAGTTGCTATTGACTCATTGGCCTTGAGATAAAAGGTAGTACAGAAGGAGGCATGGTGACGTGTGGGTTACCTGTTGTGCTGCCAACTGCAAGGTCAGTTAGCTAACAGCAGTTCTGTGGGAGAAAGAGGAGGTTTTCTACCCCCGTAAAGAGTTGCAGTCTTGGAAATGCACATGGGCAGCTCTACTCTGGCCTGTAGGGTCACTAAGTTGGAAACAACTCGGTGGTTGTGAGTTTAAGTTTTGAGGAAATTGTTCAGGAAGGAGGGTGTCATTGAGGATAAGAGCTGGCTTTATGGAAGGAGGTTATATTTTATGAGTGTAGTGGTTTTCACATCTGGGAAATTGCAGTCCTAAAACAAATGCTTTGTGAAGTTTTAAAGCATTGGTTTGACTATTTTATGAGAATATTTCCTCATGTAATTCAATATAATACAAAGTTTAAATAAATAAAATGTGAAGATGTTTCGCTATTCTGGTGTAAAGCTTTTTGTGACTACTAGGCTCTTATTGTGGCCAGCCCTTTCACCATGCTTCCCTTTACTATTATGAGCCCATTTGGCTAGATTCAGAATGTAGATTTGTTGTCTGCTCCAGGGACTCTTAATCTGAGATTAGGGACAGGACAGACTTTATATCAAGAATCTTGTGCTTAAAAGTAATTAAAAAAAAGTGATCGAAAACTGATGTTTCTTTTCACTGAAAAATCTGGAGTTAGAGCCTAGGTATGATTGGATTTAGTGTTTAAAGACATCAAGATTTTGTTTCTTTCCATCTTTTCAGTTGGGTTTGAGGTATTGGTTTGAGTCTTCACAATGTAGGTAACCAAGAAAGTGATTAGCCACTTTAGTTTCACATCATTTAGGGAAGTGCTAATTGGCTTCTATTTCATGCTGTTTTCTAGTATTGATTCCTACCGTATTGATGAAGATGGAAGAAGGCGTGGATCCTCAGAAGAAATCAGGGCTTTTTTACTAGGAGAATGTTGACTAGACGATGGGTTAATAAAGCACCAATTCGCTGTAGGCTTCATAGTGACACTGGGCCTGAGGAAACTTATTATAGAAAGGATGCTTATTTCATAGCTGTTTTCAGATTCTCAAAGGGAGAGACTCTGTACTCATAAATGAAGTGTTGCTCTGTCTCTAGGGGGAGAAAAAGACATTTAAATGAGGATTGGTACATCACCAAAGGCGTGTACCAATTCTGAGCCAATAGTATTAGTTTACCTTACTGCATTTAGTGACAGTAGTATGTTGAGGATTGTGGTAGTTACATAATCTGGTGTCAATTTGAGACTATTAAGAATGAAGGGGTGGAGTTTAGCCTGTCAGGTCTCAGCTAGATGATTTCATTTGGAGGCCCTATGGAGATACATAGTTCACTGGAGGCCAGACCCACACTCTGCTACACATTCCTGTTGACAAGCCACATGGAGCTACGCTGACAGGGCTAGAGCAGCCATGTGGAGAGCCCTGCCAGCACTGAGATACTTCTACCGCCACTGAATCCACAAGACTTTTCACTCATTGGCCAGTGATCTTCCTGCATTAGCCACCATTGCATGTATTGCGTGAGTCTGAAGGGGAATTTGGAGATTGGTGTTGGACATATGGGCTAATATCAGACTTAGGGACTTGATCTGGACTGAGATGTTTTCTTAATATACAATTGTTCTTTGATAATAAAGTTTTCTATTGCACACACATGTGTGTCTATGAATTTGTTTCTCTAGTCTACCCGGACTAACACAAGCAGTTCTAAGGGAGCAAGACCTGGCTTTCTACTCCAGTAAAGAGTTATATTCTTGAAAACCCACAGAGGAAGTTTTGTTCTTTACCATAGGGTTACCTATAATTGCTTTACCAGCTCCTTTGAAAAGCATACGTGATTTAGTCTACTTTGTTTTATTGGAGAATTTATATTAGGAATAGCCTCACAGCTGTCCATAATATAAAAATGGGCATGTAGGACCCCTTTTTCTAAGGCAAGCTAAAATTATATATTTCAGGATGATGGAAATTTCCAAATATGTATATCCTTTAACTTTTCTGTTAGGAGTTGATCACTTCTGTGAACTCTGGACACGGTTTTACCTAATTTACCCCTGATCATCTGGTTAACAGTGTATTTGGGGAAGTTTAGGAACAGGAGAGTATGACAAAACAAGAGAAAAAAAATCTTAATTTTACCAGAAAGATCATTCTTAATCAATTTGGGGCCCACTTTTCCTTTTAACATTTTATTGGTGTCTCTTACATCTCTTATAACATTCTATACATCAGTTGTATCAAGCGTATTTGTACATATGTTGCCATCATCATTTTCAAAACATTTTCTTTCTACTTGAGTCCTTGGTATCAGCTCCTCTTTTCCCCCTCCCTCCCACCATTGTGACCCTTGATGACTTATAAATTATTATTGTTTTCATAACCTTTAAAAATAATTTTATTTATTTTTTCATAACTAAAATATTGTTTTATATTCAATTTTGTATGTGGCTTTTGTCATAGTTTGATAATGTATGTCATAAGCATTTCCTCATTGCTGAACGACAGCTTTTGTTTTTGTCTCTCTTTATGAGATCATTTTATTGGGGGCTCATACAACTCTTATCACAATCCATACATGCATCAGTTGTGTCAAGCATATTTGTACATTTGTTGCCCTGATCATTCTCAAAACATTTGCTCTCCATTTAAGCCCTAACATCAGCTTTTCATTTTCCTCCTACCTCCCCTTCCCTCATGTACACTTGATAATTTATAAATTGTTATTTTGTGATATCTTACACTGTCCGATGTCTCCCCTCACCCACTTTTCTCAGGGGAGGAGGTTATATGTAGATCATTGTAATTGGTTCCCCCTCTTTACTCCACCCTCCCTGTATCGCCAGTTTCAGCACTGGTCCTGAAGGGATCATCTGTCCTGGATTTCCTGTTTCCAGTTCCTAGCAGTACCAGTGTACATCCTCTGGTCTAGCCAGATTTGTAAAGTAGAATCGGGATCATGATAGGTGGGGGTGGGGAAGCATTTAGGAACTAGAGGAAAGTCGTATGTTTCTTTGTTCCTACACTGTACCCTGACTAGCTCATCTCCTTCCCACGATCCTTTTGTAAGGGGATGTCCAGTTGCCTCCAGACGGGTCTTGGGTCCCCAGTATGCACTCCCCTTCATTCACAATGATTTGCTTTTTTGTTCTTTGATGCCTGATACCTGATCCCTTCGACACCTCGTGATCACACAGGCTGGTGTGCTTCTTCCATTGGGCTTATTTGCTTCTGAGATAAATGGCCTCTTGTTTACCTTCAAGCCTTTAGACCCCAGACACTATCTCTTTTGATAGCTGGGCACCATCAACTTTCTTCACCACATTTGCTTATGCTCCCATTCATCTTCAGTGATCTTATTGGGAAGGTGAGCATCATGGAATGCTAGTTTAATAGAACAAAGTGTTCTTGCATTGAAGAAGTACTTGAGTGGAGGCCCATCTGCTACCTTAATACTAAACCTAAACATATATGCACATAGGTCTATTTCCTCATCCTCATATAAATATATTTACATAGGTACATGCCTGTATTTAGACCTCTATAAATGCCTTTTGCCTCCTAGCTCTTTCCTCTATTTCCCTTTACTTTCCTCTTGTCCTACTATTGTGCTCAGTCTTCATTTGGGTTTCAGTAATTCCTCTTGGTTACATTACCCTTGATTACACCCTACCAGGCCTCCTACACCCTCCTCACCACCGATTTGGGTCACTTGTTCCCTTGCCCCTGAGTTTGTTAACACCACTTCCTTCCCCCTCTCCCCCCTCCTCCCCTTCTCCCATGTCTCTCCAGAACCATTGATTGTTGTTTTCTCTTCCAGATTGTTCATCCAGACTATTTTATGTAGACAGACCTGTGGAGATAATGACATGGACAAAAAAACAAGATAGAGCAAAACAAAGCAAAAAAAGAAAAGAAAACAACAGAAAGCCAATGATAAACAACAACAAATACAAGCTTGTAATTAGTTTAAGGACTGTTTGTTGGCCTTTAGGAGTGTTTTCCGGTCGAGTCTGATGGGGTGCCAAGCCCTGGCCCCAAGTCTATTTTTGTTATTCCTTGGGGACTTCGTTGCCCTGTTCCCCTTTCTGTTCTGTTGCACACCCTTAGTGTTTTGCCTCGGTGTGGTGGGATCAGATCAGGTGCATTTCCCACACTGTGTCTCCAGTGTTGTCTCCTGTAGGGTTATGAGTCAGTGAGGGGTGTCGTGTCTCAGTGGGGCCGACCACATGGTCTTCTTTGTGGATTGACTATGCTGAGTGGGAATGTGGTCCTCAAGGCTTGGTGGGCCAGGATTTGCTCTATTCTCTCTTCCTCCCCCTTCATTTGCTCCCGTGTGCTCGGATCAGGCATGTCCCTCCGTCTCCCTGAGCTACAAGTTCAATGCTGTCCTCTGAAATAAATTCTTCTGTGGGGAGGGGCAGGTGTCCATGTCGTTGGGATTGGGGCTGGCCCCTGAAAACAGCTTTCAATGTGTGTGCAATTCCTTTCGTTATCCTTTGTTCTAGATACTGTGCTAATGAGAGGGGTGTCACTCAGAGAGATCCTTGGCCTTTGCTTTTGAATGAAGAATTTCTGGCGGAGTGAGAGGATGGTGTGGAGGCTCAAATGATTGTTATTATCTTAACAGTAGGTTATTGTTATTGTTCCATTGTTCCAGATGACACTTTAGTGAACACTTTTATGCCTAGGTCTCTTAATGTATTTCTGTTACTTTGCTTTTAGAGATTTTACTCAATTGCAGTGAGTGTGAGTGTTGGGAAAAGAAAAGTTAATGGGTACAAGGTCGTCAATCTTTGAAAGACTCTAGAGTTACAGATTACCAAAATACTTTCCAGAAAGGTGATCTATTTACTTTTCCAGATGTGTAATGTGTAAGTGCTTGTGTTTTGTAGCCATTGTAGAATTAAATATTACCAACTCTGAAAACTGTTACTAGATGTCAAGCAATAAAAGGAGCCGAAAGAGCGCATTATATGTGAAGATAAGATCTTGACCCTGTTAGAAGAACTGCCTCCGAGAGAGCTTCAGTGGAAATCAGAGAGGTGGGGGGGGGGGAGTGTCCTTTTCAGGACAGTGAAAGCATCTATTGTAGTCTGCCTGCTCCTTATACAACTTGGGCTCCTCTCTCATCCAGCTCACACTTGTCGCCAGCTCTTCCAAATGGAAGCCAGCAGCAGTTTTTGAAAATGACTTACTGGAGTATGGTATAGTATCCATGATGGCAGGTGGTTTGAAGCTGGCTATGTTGATATTCATCAGCTCTCATCCCTAGCACCATTCTAAATTTCTCTTACTTGTTGCCAGCCTAGGCTGCTTGGTTGCTAGGGTGGCCCAGATATTTATTGAGCCATGACTCCTGTCAGTGCTAGTTTGTTTGAATTTTAAGAATTCCAGGCTTCCTTCATTTTGCTCTTATATGTGCAGCAGCAGATATAGGTAGTAGGGCACCAAAACAAAAACAGACTCACTGCCATAAGTTGGTTCAGACTCTGCAACCCCAAGAAAATCATGTGGTGGGGCAGGTTTATTCTGTCACACAAGTAGAGCAACAAGGAGAGTCTGGTATCACTGATGCCCAGCAGAAGAGTGCATGCTCAGGTCAGAGGTAGTGATGAACAGATAATACTAAGCATTAAGGTGGAAGCTCTTTCGTCATTCGCTTTTGCTATTACTAGTTCTCTTATAAATTCCATGTGTTCCTTGTTCTCATTTGACATTGCATCTTGTAATTTTTTTTGTCTTGAGTGTCAAATTGTAAATAGCACAAGTGTGGATAATAAAAGATTTGCTAAAAATGGTACTTGCATCTGCAAGGGGGCTTCAAAAGTTTGCGCGGAAATGCCACTCTCTTCTAATTCTGTTTTTTTTTTTTTCACGAAAAGTTTTAAAGCCCTCTATATTTGTCTTTTGTTGGGAGTGGGGTTAGGAGTGAGGTGTAATGACTAGGGATACTTCTTTCTCTTTTTCTACAAGTCCAGTATCATAGTTTTGTCAAAACACCTCTCTGTTGATTACACTGTTTTAGAAAGAATGGTTGTCACCCTTGCAATTTTCACATCTCCCATTCAGTGCCAGCCCCACTTAAATCTGATCTTTCTCAAACAAATTAAATGAATTAATTTGTAAAGCTAGCTAAGGATCTTGTTAGAGTGGATACTTTTCTGTTACTATTTCAATGTCTAGACAGCTTTTGACATTGTTACCACTTTATCCTTCTTAGAATGCTTTTCCCCTCCCTACCTTTCTCCATTCTTTCCTTCCTCTCTCCCCTTTCTTCCCCTCATTCTCTCCCTTTCAGCAGTTTTATTGGCTTATAATTTACCTATCATACAGTTTATTAGTTCAAACACATTAAGAAGAGTTGTATTTTTAAAAAATATATCGTGTTTAGGTGAAAGTTTCTGCAGAAAATTAGGTTTCCATTTAACAGTTGTTTTGTTTTGTTTTGCATTTTATTAGGGACTCATACAACTCTTATCACAATCCATACATACATAAATTGTATAAAGCACATCTGTACATTCTTTGCCCTCATCATTTTCAAAGCATTTGCTCTCCACTTAAGCATCAAGTCCTCTTTTTTCCCTCCCTCCCTGTTCCCCCTTCCCTCATGAGCCCTTGGTAATTTATAAATGATTATTTTGTCATATCTTGCCATTTTTATACAAATTGTTCTGTGACATTTTCCTTTCCGTCTGGTTACTTTCTCTTTTCATTAATATAGCTTCCCTGCCCCTTCTTTACCTCATGTTTACCTTGTGGTAATTGTTGACTATTTGGTTTCATAAACTTGATTATTTAAGGGAGTACAGTGCTCATGGGTGGTATTGTTTGTTTTACAAGTCAATCTATTTGGATGAAAGCTGACTTCTGGGTGTAGGGTCATTTCAAGCTAAAAGGATTTCTCTTAGGCCACTTGTCTTGGGGGTTCCTCATTTCAGGGGATGAGGGATCTTTTTTTCTGCCAACGACCTTTTGGATACATATCATGTTCAAGTCATAAAGTATCAACTTAAAAATTAGCTTGGTATATTTGGTCAAACATTCAATTAACTCTCTCCTAATGTGTTGACTGGAACTGTTTCTCTTTGATGAGGCATGTGATGTTGGCTGGTGTTGCTGATTTTGTGGGCCTTATACAACCCGTGGACCGATTGTTCCTCTCCTCTGTTCTAGTCTCTAACAGTATAATATTAAGTCTGACTTCGGAGACCAATAGTTGTATCTTAGATTGTCACAAGCTTACAAGCTTTTAAGATCTCAGACACTGCTCACCAGATATAGAACATTATCCTTGTGAACTATGTTGTGCCAGTTGACTGAGTGTCCCCAGAAATGATGGTCCTAAGCCTTTTAATCCAGGAAACCAATTCCAGGTGTTTGGATACATCTAGGAAGTTGCTGTAATTGAGCCCCTTACTGCTTTTGTCGTTTCTGAGGCATCATATTTTTCTTCTTACCCCTTTGGTCATTCTTTAGTATTGTATTTACTAGGGTTTGTTTTTTCCTTTTGGTCGCCCCCCCCACCCCCATCCCCCAATAGAAGCATTGGTATATTCAGGATTCTGTTGTATAGGCCCTGATCTCTTCTTAACTTGCACATTCTTTGAGTGATCTCATTCACTCACTCACTGCTATGACTTTGCCCCTGCCATCTAGTCAGTTGTGACTCATAGGGACCCTACAGCACAGGGCAGAACTATTTTGTGAATCTCTGAGACTGTAACTTTAAAAAAAAAAATCACTTTATTGGGAGCTCTTACAGATATTAAAGCAATCCATAATTCAGTTACATCAAGGATAATCAGACGATTGTTGCCACCATCAGTTTCAAAACATTTTCTTCTTGAATTCTTTGATATCAGCTCCCCTTTATCCCCCCCAGCCCCCAGGAATGCTATTATATATTATTGTTTATTTTGCCCTATCTTACACCATCCAATGTCTCCATTCACCTATAATTCTGTTACTTGTTCCCTTCAGTTGGGGTTATGCAGTCATCATTGCTATCAGTCCCCACCCACTCCTCTTCCCTTACCCTCAGGAATTCTTTACTCTTCTTACTGTTTCTGAAGGGTCTTGGATTTCATGCATCGAAAGATCTTAATTATACAAATGAACATATACAGATCTGAAAATATTAATGAAGTAAAACTTGACCATAATAGTAAAGGGAGGAAATATTAAAGAGGTAGAAGATAGTTATGTGTTTCCTCAGTGCTATACTGTACCTCGGATATATCATCCCTTCTATATGGCCCTTCTGTGAGGTACTGTCCAATTATCTTACAGGTGGGTTTCAGGTGAGACTAACTTTTTATAGAAGTATAAAGCCTTGTCTTTTGATCACAGCCCAAAGCATAACTACTATGCTTCATTAATTACTTTTGTGTAATTTTGATTTTATTTCTTCATCTCAGTTATTTATATGGTATAAAATAGTATATATATATAATTTTGTATTTCCATGACCAGTTCCAATGGAATAGGTTTTGTTTGATAAACACTGCCCTCATGTGGTTAAAGCTGTTTGCAAAACTATTATACTCTTTCCACTTACATTAAACTTGTAGAAAGACTAATGATTTTTTGTTTTGTTTTAGAATCTGAGTGATGGGAGCTTTATTCGATGGCTTTTTATCTAATCTGTGTATAGCAATAATATTAACAATATAAAAAATTATAGTCATTGAGCACTCAGAAGTATCACTTTTATTATTATATTATTCATGAATATAAAGTCAGATAAAGAGATTTCTATCAATGTATATTTTAACATACACATATGAATATATTTTATATATGCATATGTCCTGATTACCCTGTTGGGTAAGCATTAGACTGATAACCTTAAGTTCAGCTGTTGAAACCCACTAACTGTTCCCTTGGAGCAAGATCAGGCTGTCTGCTCCCATAAAGATTTACAGTCTTAGAAACCCCGTGTAGGGTTGCTGTAAGTCCACGCTGACTCAACAGCAGTGGTGACTGTAATAGCTTAATGCAGTCTTTTAACTCAAAAGTACGTGTCGCTATTTTGTTTTTTCCCTCCTCTGTGTCTGTACTTTTTTCTAATGTTTAAAAATGTACACATTCTTATTATGAATTTAAAGAACTAATTGTAATGAAAAGTTGGAAATATCTTATCAAACTGAAACCACATTTAATGTACAAGTGCTAAAAGAAATGAAAAGACCATTCAGTTACAATATTTATAGTAAATTTTAAAATCTCTAAGAAAAATTATAAAAATGAAGAATAAACTAAAAGAATAATATTGTGGTACATTATTAGAGATATTAAAACTTTTATACTCACATGTACCACAATACCCTTTTAACTTTTTTTTAACATTCTTACTGTAGCTTGCCTCATTTGGTGATAACTCATGGTGTAATTCCCTCCTCCCTCATAGACTTTCTGTACCAAGCCATACAGAATCCTTAGTCATGTTTAGTCACTTTTAGGCATAGAATAATACTTAGTCATAGAATAAGTATAGGTGTAGATTTCTTAAATAGTTCTTAGAGCATATGGATACTAACAGTGTTTTGTAAAATCTATATTAAATTACATTATTAATCACATTACTGGTAACTGAATGTAAACCTTTCTTGATTTTTCTCCTTTTCTTTACTTTTCTAGTGATAATTATAATTATAACAGTAATGCTACAGGGTCATACATATTAATGACTACAGTATTATAGCTAAAGCACCAGAAAAATTGTCAAAAATCAGGGAATCTTAAAAACCCTGATAGTAATGACAACAGCTGTGTGTGACTGTAACTTGTACAGATGAAACCATGTATTTTAAAATGTCTTTGTAATTGGATAATAACAGCAGCCTTGACTAGTGTGTATTTCAAAAAGAAAGCAAAAGTATAGCCTTCAAGCTGATTCTGACTCGTAGTGATCCTATAGGACGAAGTAGAACTGCCCCTGTGGGTTCCTGAAACTAAATTTAAATGAAAGTAGAAAGCCGCCTGTTTCTCCCATAGGAAGGCTGGTGGTTCTGAGCTGCTGACATTGCATTTAGCAGCGCAATGGGTAATCAATCCATTATGCCACTAGGGCTCCTGTATAGAAACTTTTGGGTAAATAACAACAAACTTCTAAATGCCTATCTATTTAAAGGAGCTGGTGATAAGCCATTCTAAAATGGAAACAGCAAAACAGAAGTTGTTATAATTGATTTCCTTTGTTTCATTACAGAACAGAACATCTGGAAAATCAGTGAAATGCTCCCAAAAAGACACACAAAACTTTGAGATCTCCAACCATTTCTAAGATCTTATGTCTTAATTTCCATACTTATTTTTATATGAACAGCAAAATTCAGCCACATTAAAGCCAACTAATTCCTTGTTGTGATAGTAAATGAGAAATATTAAATTTGATCATTACCACTGTTCTTATTAGGTGCTGACAAGTTGATTTAAACTCATAGCAGCCTAATGTGACAGAGAACTGCCTCTGAGGGGCTTCTAGGGTGCAATCTTTATGGAGGCAGGCCCCCAAGTCTATTCCGTAGAGACACGGGGTAGATTTAACTGTAAACTGGCAAACTTTAGGTTGATAGTCAAATGGTTATTTCACCCCTCAAGTTCTTCACCATTATCCTGTGTAATATGAATGTTTTGAAGACAACAAGGCAAACCCATCACTCAGATTCTCTCACCACTACTTAGTGGCAGAATTGGGATTTGAACTCAGATAGCCTTCCTCCTTATGATTAGCTAACCAAAATTGTTTGTTTTTTTGCATATGAATGCAAATATTTCTTGTGCTACTTTACTCTTTTTTCTTACAGAGTATCTTAATTTCCAGATGTTACATATGGATACTTAATGTAAACAGGCTTAAGGAAACAAAAATTCCACTTTACACAATAGTAACGTTTTGGCTTTTTGAAATTGTTCTGCATTTCTGTAACTTTTAATCTGACACAATGTATTTATATGAACTGCATATACAAGGACATTGCTACAAAATCATAGAAACTCAGTAAATAAAAATACCAGAGTATTAAGCAGTTGTTTCTCAACATATCTTCTCTCTAGGTCTATAAATTTCCTCTCTCCTTTCTCCAAAGAATTCTAAGCCCTTTGACTTACACCTTGGCAAAACAATAGTTTTGACACCCTCAAGAGACTAATATTGTGTTCCTTTGAAATATTCTTTGAGCTTTAGGACCAAAAAGAAATCTGAAGGGACAAGATCAGGGCTATAGTGTTGGTGGGGTAAGGTTTCCCAGCAAAATTCTCATAGGGCAGCCCTTGGTACCTTCAGTGAATGAGCACGCATCTTGTCCTGATGGGGAGAGAAATAAACCTTCCACACAATTTCCCTGACCTTTTCCTCATGAGTGCAGTTCACAATTTTCTTAAAACTTCATTATAGGCCCATCATTGTCATTGCGCATGACATTATAGAGATTTTTAATGAAAATACTGGGAAAATTAGTGGACAGGGAGCCTGAGAAAAAGCATTTGTCATTTTCTCGAAACGGGGCATGGTGGAGTTTTGGATGAAGATGATACCAGAACTAGCAAAGATGTTTGTCATATAATTGACTGACAATAATGAAAGCAGTTATTTCTCAGTCACTGTAAGTTAAAATATTGTAGAATGTTTTACTTACATCCTTAACTATATACCTTAACAATTCACTGCCAGCAAGTTAATTCTGACTCATAGTGACCCTATAGGAAAGGATAGAACTGTCCCTGTGACTTACTGAGATTAACTCTTTATGGGAGTAGAAAGCCTTGTCCTTCTTCTGAAGAGCAGCTGATGGTTTAGAACTACTGACCTTTCAGTTGGCAACCCAACACATAACCACCAGCCTACCAAGGCTCCTGCCCCTACCTATGTATTCCTCATATTTCATGTTAGATACTATTGAGTCAGTCCTGCCTCACAATGATCATGTGTACAACAGAACAAAACACTCTTTGGTCCTGCATCGTCCTCTCAATTGCTATGTTCGGGCCTTTGTTGCAGTCACTATGTCAGTCGTCTGAATGAGTATTTTCTTTTGTGCTGACCCTTTTTCAAGCATATTCTTTTCCAGGGAATAGTCTGTCCTGACAACATGCCCAATGTAAGTAAAATGAAGTCTCACCATTCTTACATCTTACGATTGTTCTTCTATCTATACTTATTTCATGACAGATTTGTTTTTCTGGCAGTCCATGGTACTTTGACTATCTTCACCAACACTATAATTCAGTTGCATCAATTATTTACTTTAAAAAGGTCTTGTGCAGCAGATTTTTAAAAAAGATTAATCAAGCAGTTTTTATTCATTAATATCCATTAAACACAGAGGCTTCATCAAAGATTTCAGTTTGAATGTGGAGTATTAGGAGAACTTTTTGCATGTCAAGGTACAGGTTTGCCCCTGTACTGCTACTTTAATTTAGTGACTGAAAGTAGAAAGTAGTTAAGTGGAAATGATTGTCATCTAATTTTTCTCTTCGTTTTGAATGTTCACAATGTAACAAGAGTGACAGACCTGGAATTCCAATCAGCAAACAAACCCAAAAGATAGTTGAAATGAAGTTTCCTGAAACAGCATCTAGAGGCATTATCTACCCTCCATTCATCCTGGTCTACAGAAGAACTCTTCATGTACTAAGGGCTTGGTTTGTATGCTCGCTCTTCGAGGACTGGGACTCTGCCTCGATGCTTTACGATCATTCGACCTTGTTACAGGAAATTGGGAATTTTGGATCATGCTGTGTTGGTTGTTGGAGTGGATTACATTATTGTAGTGGTGACACAAGCAGTGTCACCACTGCATTAAGGGGTTGTCCTGCATGTCTCCAGTCGTTGCCATGCTGCCATTCTAGCACCTGTTGTAACTGAGAAGCAAAGGGGCCAGGAGAATGGAGCTATCCTGCAGTTTCTTTGTACGGCAGAATTGCCCAGTAAAATACGTTGTTTGATCTCTTGACTGCTGCTCCCTGAGCATTGATTGTGGATCCAAGCACATGAAATCCTTGATAACTTGAATCTTTTCTCCATTTAGTATGATTTTTATCTATTGGTCCAGTTGTGAGGATTTTGGTCTTAACATTAGTTGTAGTCCATACTGAAGAATGCACTTCTTGTTCTTCATCAACAATTGCTTCAAATCCTCCTCACTTTAAGTAAGCAAGCATGTGTCTTCTGCATGGCACAGGTTGTTAATAAGCCTTCCATCAACGCTAATGCTGCATTCTTCGTCATATGGTCCAGCTTCTTGGATTATTTGCTCACCATACAGACTGAATAAGTATGGCGAAAGGTTACAATCCTGAAGCACACCTTTTCTGACTTTCAACTATGCAGAATGCCCTTGTATTGTTCAAACTCTGTACCATGTACAGATTTCTTGGGAGCAACATGAAATGTTCTGGAGTTCCTATTCTTCTCAGTGTTACTCATGTTTTGTAATGAATCACACAGTTGAGTGTTTTTTCATAGTTAATAGAACACAGTATCTAGTGTCAGCAATTATATCCCTATTCCATGCCCTCTTTTGAATCTCGATTGGCTCTCTGGCACCTGCCTGTCAGTGTACCACTGCAGCTGTTGTTGGGACGATCTTCAGCAAAAAGTATACTTGCATGTGATATTATTCTTTGATTTCCACTGTCTGTTTGGTCACTTTTCTTTGGAAATGACACAAATAATGAGTTTCTTCTAGTCAGTTAAACAGGTAGCTGTCTTACAGATTTCTTGGCATAGATGAGTGAGTCCTTTTAGTACTTCATCAGCCTGTTGAAATATTTCTATTAGCAGTCTGTCAATCCCTGAAGGTCTGTCCTGTCCCCCTCCCCTGTGGTGCTCCCCCCTTCCCCCCACCTACCTGGCAAACCCCTCCCTAAGGTGCCAGCTCTAAACCACTAGCTTTATTTTTCCTGCAGGAGAAAGATGAGGCTTTCTACTCTTAGAAAGATGTACTGTCTCAGAGACCCACACGGGCTATTCTCCGTCCTATAGGATTGCTGTGAGTCGAATTGATGGTGGTGAGCTTTTTGTTGTTGCTGTTTTATTTTTCTCTAGTGCCTTTAGTGCAACTTGGACCTTTTTCTTCTATACTATTAGCTGCTTATCATTGGCTATATCTTGAAATGGGTGAATGTTGACCAATCTTTTTTGATATAGTGACTCTGTGTATTCTTTCCATTTTTCTCTTGATGTGTTCTGCACCATTCAATATTTTGTCCATGAACCTTTTAGTACTACAACTCAAACCTAGAATATTTTTCTTTAATTTTTCCAGCTGAGATTTGCTGAATGTGCTTATTTCATAAATTCCTCATTTGCAATACTAAATACATAGTAGTGTTTAAGAGTTACTAATTATCGTAACAGTAAAAGTCAGTCCATCTTGTTGAGGGTCTTTTTTTACACTGTCCATTTACAAACTTTCACAAGCTTATTAGGTGATTGAAGATAGCATCCTTGGGTCAGGCAGGCCTTAAGTCCTCAAAGTAAATCTTCACTTTTTAATACTTTAAGGAAGTCTTGTTCAGCAGATTTACCTAATGCACTGCGTCATTGATCTCTTGACTGCTACTTCCATGAGCTTTGAATGTGGATCCACACAAGATAAAGTCCTTGACAACTTCAGTCTTTCTCAGTTTATCATATTATCTGTTGGTCCATTTGGAGGGATTTTGTTTGTAATCCGCACCAAAGGCTGTAATCCTTGATCTTCATCAGCATGTGTTTCAAATCCTTCTCACTTTCAGCAACCACCTTGTGTCATCTGCACATTGTAAGTTTTTAATAAATCTTCCTCCAATCCTGGTGCCGTGTTCTTTGTCATACAGTTCAGCTTCTCTAATTTGTTCAGCTTACAGTTTGAACACATTTCATGAGAGGATACAACCCTGTTGTACAACTTCCCAGATTTCACTTACCTCATATGCATGAGAAAGTTGGACAATGAATAAGGAATACCACAGAAGAATTGATGCGTTTGAACTATGGTATTGGTGAAGGATACTGAGTGTACCATGGACTGTGTAAAGAACAAACAGATCCGTCTTGGAAGAAGGACAGCCAAAATGCTCTTTAGGAGCAAGGATGACAAGACTACATTGCAAATACTTTGGATATGTTATTTAGGGAAGACCAGTCCTTGGAAAAGGATCATGCTTGGTAGAGGGCCAGTGAAAAAGAAGACCCTGGATGAGATGGATGGACACAGTGGCTGCAGTAGTCAGCTCGCAGTCATAGTAATTGTGAGGAAGGCAGTGTTTTGTTCTCTTGTACTTATGAGTTGGAACTGACTCAAGGGGGATTTAAAAACAACAACAAACACAAACTCAGTACTTTTCAAAGAAATTCCTTTTCAAATCCCCCCCCCCCCCCCGCAGCTCCTGGTATAATTATTTATAAATATTTGTCTTTGCACATTTGTCTGTTTCTTTTTATAAATTCTACAATAATCTAATTTTGTATCTGACAGATTTTTTTGCATAATATTTTCAAACTTCATCCATGGAATTAGCTATTTTCACATCTTTGTCTAATCATTCCAACAAGTCATCTTAAATTTGTTGATAGTCTTTCGCTTCTTTGATGTTTCTGGTTCTTTTGTGAGTTTGGGTTGTATCTTGGCCATTTTGGTAATATGTTGTGATGTTCGGTGTCTTGGTCTATGGAGAATGTAGGGTCTGTGCACATGTGTGAGTGTGCACAAGGGTGTTTTAACAGGCATTTGACGTCATTAGGTGTGTGTTGCAAGGTCCTGCCTACTTTTGTGTACCCAAATCCCAATGTCGGTATCTTTTGCAAAGCCATTCAGATCTCTTCTAAATTTGAACTACTCAGTGACTGATGTGAGAACTGAGCACTGGTCTGTCCAGCAGTATGTTGTTCAAGGTCACTTCCACAGAGGCGCCACCAAGGTGTGTGAGCCTAGGAGTACTTGCAGAACTTTATTACTTCATGACATCATTTCCCCAAGCTCCTTTATATTTATAATTTACCTGGCGCTTCCTGGATCCTCGAGACCTCACTTTTTTGTCGGCTGGTCTTTGTTTCTCTGTGTTGCCATATCCTTTCTGTGACCGCACCTGCATATGATGCCAGGCAGCAGGGCAGAAGACAGAATAATAGTCATGAAAGTTCACCCCACATTTGTTGGACCCACAGTATCTGGTTTCATGGAGGATTCCCCTTTCTTGAAGTTGTAGGTACCTGTCTAGCCATGCATGACTGGTCCCCTCAAGGATACAGTTACCACCACTGGATTGCTTGGGTCTTGAGGAGGGTGGGTAGAGAGCAGGTGTGAGGTACTAGTTACAGCAAAACCAGCCTTCCTTCTGGGGTAGTGGTTCTCAACCTGTGAGCCATGACCCCTTTGGGGGTCGAGCGACCCTTGCACAGGGGCCACCCGGTTCATCACAGTAGCAAAATTACAGTTATGAAGTAGCAATGAAAATAACTTTATGGCTGGGGGGTGTCACCACAACATGAGGACCTGTATTAAAAGGTCACGGCATTAGGAAGGTTGAAAACCACTGATCTAGGTCTCTAGGCCATCTGTTGCCATTCTACCAAGGGGTTTTGTTGCATTTTGGGGAGAGCGTATCTTTTAATGTCATTATAACTTTATTGTTCATTTATTTTGGTTAATAAATTATAGAATAGTCTGTGATTAGCTTTGCTGGAGATATAAAGATGGGTTATTTTTAAGGGGCTTATAGGAAATCCAGGGATCTCTGGTGGTGCGGTGGTTAGTAACTAAAAAGGTTGATGGTTTGACCGTGCTAGTTACACCATGGGGGAAAGTCTGCCTCCATGAGGATTCCAAAGCCTAAACCCGCAATCCCATAGGACAGTCCAGAACTACTCCTTTGGGTTTTTGAGACTGTTTACGGTAGTAGAAACCCTCATCCTTCTCTCTCCATAAAGATAACCAACCAGGAAATTCTATGGAGCAGTTGTATTCTGCCCCAGAAGGTCACTTCTTCGCTTTTTGGATCGCAGCCCAACACATAGCTACTACCCCACCAGGGCTCCTGAGGGGTCCCTAAGAGTTGGAATTTATTTGACTGTGATAGGTGTAGTAGGCCACAGGTAGAGAGGAGATGTAGGACTGGAAATGGAAAGTACACAGAATTTAACATTATGTATTAATGATGAATAATTGAGTCAATATTTCTGAGCAATTTTTGTTTAGAATTGTGCCTTATTTTTTACTGAGAGAAAGAAGATCCTACCTATATGTGATTAAAACCTTACTTTTCTTATTACCTCAAAATAGAAGGTTGAAAAGTCTTCTTGGTGTGCTTGTTCTGAAAGTAATTACTAAGATATAATGATAACAATTAGAAGCACCAGAAATGCCATTAAATGTGTAAATAATTATAAGAATAAGAACTTATAATAATTTATAATTAAATACTTCTTTCTCAGGTCTTAGAAAAATACCCCAATACACCCATGAGTCATAAAGAAATTCTTCAAGTTATCCAGAGAGAAGGACTAAAAGAAATCAGGTGAGTTGTTTCAATATTCTCAATAATAATTATAATATTAGATTGGAGTGTTTGGTAAGGAGCCCTGGCATCACTGTGTGTAAACATTCAGCTGATACCAGGAGTTGGTTGTTTGAACCCACAAGTTGCTCCATGGGTGAAAGATGTGACAGTACACTTTCATAAGTATGACAACCCTGGAAACCTTTGGAGCAGCCTGTGCTGCCCTCTAAATCACTGACTTGGAGTCAGCTTGTATCAGTAGATAGTGCAGAGCAGTAGTATACTTCAGTCCTCAAAACGAAAGACTTAGTAATGAACTTCGTTAAGAATCTGAGTTATTTATTCTGAATAGCGCAGCTACAAAATTAAAAGTGTGTTTAAGCAAAAGAATGTTCTTAGTGAGAAAGAAGGTAGCTGTCTCTAAGCCCATGCGCATTACTTCTTAGGAAGACCGGGAGCCATCTTTACAAAGCCTTCATCTGTGCGGCAGATTTGGGATGGAATAAGCGTGGTTCTGCGTAGGGTAAAAAGTACTCCTTGTGCAGGGAGGTTGTAAGAAGTAGACCAAGATCTAGGAAAGAAGGACTTTGGCTAAAATGGAAAAAGGATCTAAAGCAGATAGTTGCTTAAAATGAATATAAATTCACAGATACCACATACTTTAATTTGTAAGAGCATTATTCTGTTATAATAGCACATGAAGACCCCTGGTGGCGTAGCTGGTTACATGTTGGGCTGTTAACCACAAGGTCAGAAGTTTGAAACCGCCAGTTGCTCTGCAGGAGAAAGATGAGCACATGAATAGTTCTTGTTCATAATCAGTGCTGTCATCAAGAAATAATAAAGTTATGTTAAGCATATTAAGGGAGAAGTCTGCTTTAGAGCGCTCTTCATGAAGGTAGAAAAAGGTTGTGGTATTTTATAACTGGTACTAGTGGTTCTCAGCTGAGGATGGTATCATGTAACAACATCCTGGGGGGAAAGGCCAGAATTTTAGGGAGAGGTAGTTTTGATTTTCACAGTTTGTCACAGTGAGTAGGGAGAAGGAATGAATCACTGTGTTATTTAACAACTTTTTGGATAGTCTTTCACACTGAAAAGTTGTTCAGCTTAGATATCAGTGCTGTCTCTGTTGAGAAACAGGAAGTTCTCATAAATTTGTAAATGTTCTACAAGATATTTTGTAATAAGTAGCCAATTTATATTCCAGAATTAAATTATTATTTTCTTCAAGGTGAAATTTATTTCAGTTCTAATGCAAATAAGAAAAAAATGTTTCCCCTTTTGTGACCTAACTTTAACAGACTATGAATAAATCAAATTTGGTTTCTTACTATGAAATGTCAAAATGATTATACCTTACTTTGTAGAACAAAGGAACCCTGGTAGTGTAGTGGTTACTTGTTGGGCTGCTAACAACAAAGTCAGCAGTTTGAAACCACCAGCTGCTCTGAGGAAGACAGTGGGGCTTTCTACTCCGGTAAAAGTTGGCCTGGGAAGCTCACATGAGGCAGTTCTACCCTGTCTTATAGGGTCAGTATGTGTCGATATCAACACAATGGCTGTATTTGGTTTTATGATTTTTGTAGAATATGTGTTCCTGAGAGATTATATATAAACATTTATAAATTAAAATATCAAAAGGCATTTGTTAAACAAACTTAACATTTTTTACTACATTTTTTAAAAAGTGAATCACCCTTTAAATATTTTGTTGAATTAGAGTAGGTTTCATAAATTAGGATAAATTAAAGCACAATTGCGCAAAGCTAAGGAGACCAGGAATGCTGGTTTTGTGACCTGGGGAATAAGCTCTGCTAGGGTTCTCTAATGTCCCTTCGTAGCGCCATTTGGTCTTACCGTGTTGGAATGAACAAGAGCAGATTTCGCTTGTGAATTTGACTTTCATTTACTTTAGGTAAGAGGACTAGGAAATCTGGTCTATACAATCATTTTTGGCTTAGGCCTGAATACTGATCGCAAGTGTTGCTTACCTCTAATGTAGTAAGGTGTGTTGTCATTGTTGTTAGGTGCTGTCGAGTCACTTCTGATTCCTGGCAACTCTGTGTACAACAGAACAAAACACCACGCCATCCTGCACCGCCTCACAGTTGTTCTTACGTTTGAGCCCAATGTTGGAGCCAGTGCGTCAGTCCATATCATTGTGGGCCTCTTCTTTTTTCTGCCCATTACTTTACCAAGCACAGTGCCCTTCTCCAGGGACTTGTCTCTCATGATAACATGTCTAAAGTGCAATCTGGAGCATTCTGGCTGTACTTCTAAGACAGATTTGTTTGTCTTTTGACAATCCAGCACCATAATTCAAATGCAGCGATTCTTTGTGTGACAATATGTGAGGAGGATGGTGGCACAGTGGCCATGCCTTGGGTTGCTTACATCGAGCTCAGCGGTTTGAAACTGCCAGCCACTCCTTGGGAGAAAGACAGGGCTTTCTACTTCTGTAAAGACTTAGTCTTGGAACTCGCAGGGGCAGACCTCCCCTGCCATATAGGGTCACTGAGTCAGCATGGGCTCCAGGGTGGTGAGTGTTGTTAGCTTAGGGAAGCTAACGAAACCTTGTTGTCCAGTCTTTACTGAGGCCCCATCATAATCTCAGTCTTTATCCACTGTGTGCTTCAAAGTCCTCACCCTAAGTCCCATTGTTGGTATGACTCAAAACCCCATTCCAAATCACATAGAGAAGCACAAGATCTCCAGGTAAACAGAATCATGAAGCTAGTTTTCAAGTTGAAGGTAAAGTCCAGGCTTCTTTTTGATTGGAGTAAATTCTTTAACTACACATCCTTATAAGAATCACATTTTCACTTCACATCCCAATGCACCATCTTTTTTGTTTATTTCAGATCTTTGGGTAGTTGCTTTAAAAAGTTAAGAAACCTTTATGACTTGCGATGATTAAATGTTTAAATCTTGCCCTGGCTAAATAGGTAATCATTTCCTCCCACGACCCTACCTTTTTGCCTAGTTTGAGAATTCATTGCAATAGCCACACAGAACTTACAGACAGTACTCAAAATTAAGGTTTATTAGAGAAGTCAACTGGTTAGGTTTAGTAAACAGTAAGGATACAGTCATTGATTCCTCCTTGAGTAGCCAAGTCTCCCTCCAGTCTTCAACCTTTCAGCCCTTGGATTTTGCGGTCTCTGGGCATCTTTCCATAGTGTTCCTTTGCTTTGCCTCATGGTCTCTTTGTCTCAGCCTCTGGTCTTAGCATGGGGCCTTTGCTGGGTTTGGTGCCTCTGATCTCGGCCTCTGCCACTTCAAACAGAAATCCCAAATGTGCTCCATTGGTTCGTTTTCCTTGATGTTCCTGGAATTTCTTTCTGTTCCTGCTTCTTCGATGGTTCATCCTTACAGCTGGGGTAGTGGCAACTGAAACTGACCAACTCCTCCTCTATTTAGTGTTTCATATGCCTTATTTGCATAGTCCCACCCAAACATTCAGTGGGAGGTACAGAGACAGGGGTAAAACCAACCAAACTCACTGCCATCAAGTGAATGCAAACTCATCGGACCCTGTAGAGCTACTACTGTTTTGTTTACAAGACTGTAATTCTTTATGGCAGTAGAAAGCCCTGCCTTTCTCCCATGGAGCTGTTGGTGGTTTTCAACTCCTGAACTTTCATTTAGCAGCCCGATTGGTTACCACTATGTCACTAGTGCTCCTCAGAGACATGGGTAGCCGAGGCAGAGTAAGAAATTTTATATAACTTCAGCACAGTTACTGTATAAAGAGTGGACTGGAGCAGCCAGGAGTCTAAGGAACTAGGAGACTAGTAAGAATACTATTGTAGTAAATTGTCCTTAAAACGATAGTGCTTTGAATTTGGTTTAAAGTAAGTGGAACTGAAGATCATAGACAGATTTGAGGCATCTATTTCAGTCAGAGTAGACAAGATTTGCTGATGGAGTGGATGTGGGAGGTGAAAATAAAGTGGGAAATTTCTAGGTTCTTGATTGAACAGCTGCCATTTCACTGTATATGAACCTGAGGGTAAACTGCTGAGGTGAGGGACGTGATTAACTAAGGGTTGATTGAGAGTGTATTGTGGACAAAAAGTAAAATAGGAAATTTATGAGAATTGGTTTGGTCATAGATATAAAAGCAGCAATGTAAAAAAAGGAGTAACAATCGGGCTTTAGAGTCTATTTTCAAAGATTAATGTCTAATACTTGTTTCTAGGTTCTGACACGTTAGGAGGTAATATACTTTCTGATGTATTAGAATCTAGATATACATCCATTTCCTTTTTTGATAATGTATTTTTACTTATGTTACAAGTTAGATAATGAAGGAACATTTTAAAATATGCATTTAGAAATCATTTTATGGTAGGTTCATACAGCTCTTATCCATGCATACATGCATACATCCATTGTATCAAGCACATTTGTACATATGTTGCCATCATTTTCAAAACATTTTCTTTATACTTAAATAATGCATTTTTTACCTTTGAAAAATTCCAAAGGGAAACAGAATTATGTGTATGTATCATCCAATATGGTTATAAATAGTCAACCTGATGGTTTAGAAGTATATCATATATTTTACCACTTCACCATTCCAGCTGTTTCTGGTAGTTAAGAACCCAATCTTACTTTAATTGTGTGCATTTGGAGTAATCTGGGGTTATTTCAACTTTATGGAAGTGAGGTTTTGTTTGTTTTTTTAAAGTTTGGCCTATCAAAAATAGAACTAAACATACACATTGAGAATACTCACTATTGACAAAACACATACACAGAATAGCTTATAAAACATGTCCTTAAATATACCATTAGACCTATCGTACTAATCTTACTGCTATCACTTATTGATACCTAGGCTAGTTGAATACCAGCTTTCCCCCTCAGTCAGCTGTGGCTGCCATTCATCTTTACCGTTGTGCTTTTGACAGCTCCATTAAGCGTGGAAGGAATCCAGCCTTCCCTCTGAGTAGCCATCACTGTTAGTGCTTTTTCCTCCATGCGAGTTTTCTTCACCTAATTTGGTCATGTTATTAGCTGTGTTATACGGACTCTTCTTATATCAGCTCATAGAGTTTTTAGGAAGGCAATTTAAAAACAGTGAGTAAAACATTCCCAGAGACCACTTGTCCCATTTATCATCATCATCATTATTTTATCTTTCCATTCATTGAATAGAAAGGGGGGGATTCTTGATGTTCATACATTTGGAATCCACAGATTAATATTCTCTGACTTCAACTGTTCATAGGTGATGCCAAAGGTTAATGAACTATCATAGTTTATAACTTAATTTGAAGTTTTTACACCATAAGATTGGTGTGGAGGATTAAGTTGTGGAGTTAATTATATGAACCCAGCCAATTGCCTAGCCTCTGAGTATAGGTGGTTATTTATTTATGACCTTTGCAAGAAGTCAGGGAATACATAAAAGCATTTCATCTTTATGGAGATGACCCGGAAAGGAAAGTGCTAGTTACACAGTGATAATGGCCAGTTTACCCCTTACAAACGAAGCGTACTATTGGACTACATAATGATGTTGCTCATGCCTAACATTACTCCCAAATATGTCATCTCACTTGCATTCCTTATTCTCTTTCTCTCCCCCCCCCTTTTCATATCAATTATATCCTTTCAGTCATAGAGTCTTAGCGCTGAAAAAGATTGTGATACAGTAGTTAAATCTTATTTTATTATTGAGGAAATTAAGGTCCATGTAGATTGAGATTTTGCCAAGGTCATGCAAGGAGCACAGCAAAACTAGACCCCCACCCCCACCCCCCGAAAAAAAAAAAACCCAAAAAAAAAAAAACTAGAAACCTAGTCGTACTGCTTCTAGGCTCTGGTTTTGTTTTTTTCCCCCAGTGTGTTTTAGGAGCCTCTAGGAGGCTGAATGTTACACATTGGGCTGCTAACCATAAGGTCAGCAATTCAAAACCAGCAGCTGCTCCACAGGAGAAAGATGAGGCTTTCTACTTCCTTAAAGAGTTACAGTCTTGGAAACCCATAGGAACAGTTCTACCCTGTTCCAAAGAGTGGCCATTGGCCAAAATTAACTCAGTGACAGTGTGATTTTTTGGTTTACTGCCTCTTTATTTCACCCTCTCTTTCTGATTTGTTACTTGCTGTTTTATTTTGAAATTCAGACACATCTTGTAACACACCATTATGTTAATTGCTTCTTAATTATAAATTAGGCGACCCTGGTGATGCACTGGGTCAACACTCACCTGCTCACCTGTTAACTGAAAAGTCCATGGTTTGAACTGCCCTCAGACAGAAGCCCTCTGCTTCTACAAAGATGGCAGTTTTGGAAATCCTCTGGGGCAGCTCTACTTTGTCCTGTGGTTACTCTGATTTGGAATTGACTTGATGACACTGGGTAGTGGGTTTTTAAATTATAAATTGCCCCTGAAAGATACTGAAATAAAACTTCAGTCATTTTTAGTGACTTTAGAAAGGGCAGTACATATTGTGTATATACATTTAAAGAATTGTCCTAACCATACTTTTAAACGTCTTTATGTGCTGTTTTGCAGAACTAAAAATTGCTACCTAGCGAGGAGCTTATCTTACATACAAATGTTGTATCCCAAGCCAGATATTAAGCTGCCTTAGAGTTGCAATTATAAAGAAAAAGCACATTGGAGGCTATCTGACTAAGAGCATGCCCAGTAAACATTTACCCAGTTAAAATTTTACCTCTTTGGGAATTCTAAGTTATATCTGTTTAGTGATAATACATTTATTTATGACAAACTAATCTAATCTCTCTCACATATATTTACCATGTAGTTAAGGTTTATAATGCTTTATCACATCTCATACCAAAATCTAATCAGAGTGCTTAAAGATTTTTCCCTTCTCCATGGTATATCGCAAGGAAATACAGTCAACATTGTCTGCTACTTTTCAGCAGAAATTGTTATCTCTGCAGGGTGGTTCATTTAATTACTTACCAAGCTGAAATTCCTTGTGCTCAATTTAAGAATTGAGAGCTTATTTAGTAATTTCCTGAATTCACATTATTGACCTAAAGTTGATGTTGCTTCATACCTTGGTATTTAGATTTGCATCATTTTTATCTACTAATTTGCAGTCTTTCTTAAGCCTGCAAACCTAGTAGGGGCGTCAGAAATGATGAATAAAGAAAAAACAAAGAAATAAGTGTTTAGATATTGATAGAGAAAATTACCCGTTGTTAATTCAGATTCACAGTGAGTTTCCTTGTGGTTCAAAGAGAAGCTAGCAAACATAGCTGATGGCTTTATGATGGCTCCTTGGAATGGAAAAGCATGGGAATAGTTCACAGTTAACTCCAACTCTTCAAATTCTTCAAATAGCTTTACTTTGCCACATAATAAAGAGAGCAAACTTAGCAGAAGTAATTTAGACTAGTTCCTGCAACTTAATTGTGTAGCTAGTTTTATTTGGGCTAGTAAAATTTAAAGAAGCTATTAATGTTTTATGAAAACAAATACGGGGTTGCTAATTTGAAGAATGGTGGATATTGCTGGGTGGGAAAGGGAGAGTGTTAAAAATTGCTTTGTAAAGAAAAATTAAAAGCTTTTTTTTCCTTCTTCTTCTTTCATTTTCTTGGGTTGCATTCCAATTCCAGAAGGTAAGAAGTATTCCTTTATTCTAAAGCAGTGTTATGAAATATAAGTAACAATTTTATAAATTTAAAGGAGCTTAATCTTTACATGTACTATTAACTAAGTAATAGTGATAATAATATGTAAAGTTTATGTAATATGCTTTCTTTGTACTTCTATTATATAAAAGGTACTGTTTGCTTATAATTTTATAAATGAACCCACATTTGGGTTTATAGAAATCACCATTTGGTTTACAAGCATTGGGGTATCCAGTAGTTTGCAGATTGATAGTGAAAATACTTCAGGGATTAAGAAATGTGTATGTTAACATTTTCACTGTGGCTGACTGAAATGGTGTGCTTGTGCTCGGGTTCAGAGAGAATATTGGTATACCTTCTAAGGGAATGATAATGTATTTAAAACTAGGTGAGAACGGTTAAAAATTCCTGGTCTGGATTCTTTATTGAATTGACTTTTCATCTGTGTTGGTATAAGCGTCTAAACTTACCTTTTCTTATAGCAGCTTGCTGTTATATTTATTATTGCCCGAGAGAGTTCAGAGCAAGAATCACGTACATATATTTTCTTAACACTTAATATACTTATACTTACGCATAGTATACTTGTCATGTAGTTAGAGCTTAATAAATCTTCTTGGGTATAGTTAAATTAGCACTCCATTAAGTTCATATTCAAGATCCTGTTCTTATGATTTTTGCTTTGCTTTTGTGGTAAAATATATTAAAGAAGATTTACCAATTTGACCATTTAAATGTGCATAAAACAGCTCTAGTAATAACCTTAACCTAACGGGCATCTGCAACAACCCACTCCCATGTGTTGTCCAGCTTTCATTACTCCATATTCTCAAGTCTGCCTCACCATCTCAAACAGAAACTTGGTCCCATTAAGCAATAGCTTTCCAGCCTTTGGTCTTCATCCTTCAGCTCCTCTTAACCTCTGATCTTCTTTCTCTCTTTGAATTTGACTGTGCTAGACGTTGTGGCAGAGTGGATTATGCACTGGACTGCTAACCATAAGATATGCAGTTTGAATGCAGCAGCCACTCCAAGGGGGAAAGGTGAGGCTTTTGGCCTCTGTAAAGATCTACAGCTTCGGAAACTCTAGGGAGCAGGTCTACCCTTTCCAGTAGGGTCTCTATAAGTCAGAATTGACCTGATGGCAGTGGGTTTAGATACTCCATACAAATGGAATCCTATATTTGTCTACCTTATTTCAGTTAGCATGCATACTATTTTCAAGGTTCTTTCATGTTATAGGTCGGATGTATCAGAATTTTATTCCTTTTTATATGGTAGAGTAATGTTTTGTTTATCCATTCACCTGTTTGTGGAAACTTGAGTTGCTCTCCGTCTTTTGACTACTGTGATTAAAACAGCTGTGAACACTGGAGTTGAAAAATATTTGGTTCTCCTGGATTTATACCTCCAAATGGAATTATTGAATCATATGACAATTTTTTTCTTCCCACAGTTTTATTGTTATATATTAAGGTAATTGAGTAGTTCAGTCACATCAGAAAGAGTTGTGCAGTCATTACTACAGTCAGCTGTCGAATATTTCTTTATTCCTGTACTCATCATTATTAGCTCTCCATCCCCCACCCCCAGTCTCCACTGCCATACCCCCAAGGAACCATTTTTCCAGTTACTGCCTCTGGATTTACCTATCCTGAATTTCATATACAGCAAAACATTAAACAACAACAACTAAGAAGAATAACAAAGTAAAACATAAAAACCTCAATTAAAAAGGAAGCAGAACACATTTAAACCTAGGTACAAATTTAAATGGATCATAAGGAAGATCAAATGATAGGATGCTATATCTTAACCTAACAGGCATCTGCAAAAATCTACTTTCCAGTGTATTCTGCATGTTAACAGGCTATGCACATCCTTGGTCCATGCTCAGAGAAGATTCCCAGGGACTTAATCTATGTGCATTTCCCCCTTCACTTATTTACTTATTTATCTATTTATTTATTTATTTGCTTTGTTTTAAACAGGAACAACTTTAAAATTGGTCTAAAAAAAGATCAAATGATATTACATTTTGACCTACTTTATCTGCCATCATTGACTGGGATAACAGGGCTATTCTTAACCCTCAAATATGATCAGAGGGCATTCCCTGGAGACAGAATTCATGTATGGATCCTTCAAATGGATTTTGGGCCACCATTGTCATCCATATCCTTCTGCAAACTAGGTGTTCACACTTTTAACCCTGAAGCCTTTCCCTCCTTTAGATTTGGATCCCTGGATCACACAAACTGATGTGCTTCTTAGTTGACATGATGTAAACTTAATTGACATTTGACTTAGAGGACTGTTTGTTTGAAAATAAGCCTTTAAAGACCCTAGATGCTATTCTTATAGCCAGGCACCATCTAGTTTCTTCACTACACTTCATTGTAGCACCAATAGTTTCAGTGATCTTTTCATGGGCATGAGCATCAAGCAGGGCCATGTTAAAAGAACTTTTCAATCTAAGAACAAAGTGCAAGCCCCCAATCCATTCATGCATCCATAGTTTATATTATATCATCTCAGGTTCACCTTAGAGACATCATTGTCATTTTATGTTAGAGAACATTATCAAGCATCCCCCTAGGGCAGCGGTTCTCAACCTGTGGGTGACAACCCCTTTGGGGGTTGAACTACCCTTTCACAGGGGTTGCCTAATTCATAACAGAAGCAAAATGACAGTTATGAGGCCAGCAACAAAAATAATTTTATGGTTCGGGGGTCACCACACCATGAGGAACTGTATTAAAGGGTCGCAGCATTAGGAAGGTTGAGAACCAATGCCCTTGGGCATCACCTGTGCTGCCATCAAGTCAATGCAGATGGCAGACTCTGTCCTCTAGGGCAGAGTCAAACACCCCCTGTGAGTCTCCAAACCTGCAAAACTTTACAGGAGTAGTAAGCCTCATACATCTCCCTGTGGAGAGGGCTGTAGTTTTGGACTGCTGACCTTGTGGTCAGCAGTCCAATGTGTTAAGCACTAGAGCCATAGGAGAATTTCATGTTTAATATTTTGAGGAACTGCCAAACTATACTATTTTATGTTCCTTTTAGCAAGACACAAGGATTCCATTTTTCACCAATACCTGTTACTTCCATATTTTGAAGTACTAACCATCTCAGTGGTGTGCCCAATGGCTATTTGTATGTCAGGTTTGGAATAATGTCTGTTGAAGTTTTTTGCCCATCTTTTTCTGTTACTGAAGATTTTTAAAATATATTCTAGATATTCAATTTTTTTACATAAATGTTTTATAGTTTCTCACTCTTACATTGGGGAATACTGACCTCTTAACACCACTCTCTTCCAGTTCATAAGCAGAGGATATCCTATTAGAACTTCTTTAATTTTTCATCAGTTGTTTTAATCTTTTAGATACTGCCGAACCCTTTCATTTTTATACAAGTTAATGGAAAAAGAGCTTGTTTTAAATCTTACCAATATTTAAAATGAAATTTTAAAAATGAAAGGAAAAATATAAAACCACCTAAAATGAGTTAACTTAGTATTCTAGGATGATAATTTTTTGAAGGGCCTTTATATTTGATTGAGTGCTTTAGGCGAAACTAATAGGAAGTATATTTGAGCAAAGGAGCCCTTGTGGTGCAATAGTCAGCACATCTTTGCTAACGGAAAGGTGAATCGTTCACACCAAGGCGAGGTTCCCTGAGAGAAAAGACTTGGTGAAAACAGAATAGTGTGGGGAGAAAGGAATAAAAAAGAAAAGGGAGTTGAGTATCATGAGTTAGTTATTGCAAAGCATACATCTCCTTTCCAGGTACATAAACATATGAATCTTTTCATTTGATTAAATTAGTTTGAATAGGATTTCCTTGGAAAGTTTACACAGCAAATTAACTAACTACTAACGCCAAGTTAAAAGGGATGTGGAAACAACAACTTTGTTAGAAGGTGACACCAATGAGAGGCAGGCCAACAGCAGAATAGCCTGTTCTGATGGTATTCTATTTTAAAGCTGACTATATAAAGAGAGTATACACTGGGGTGGGAGTGGGGGGTGCGGGGAAGGGGGGGATGAGCTGATACCAAGTAGAAAGCAAATGTTTTGAGAATGATGAGGGCAACAAATGTACAAATGTGCTTGACACAATAGATGGATGTATGGATTATGATGAGTTGTATGAGCCCCCAATAAAATGATTTAAAAAGAGAGAGAGAATATCCACTTATAACTTAGGAATTCATACCCTCCTCAGGGCCTGACAAACATGTTTTATATTAACCCAGATTTCAGGATAACCATGGAAAATAATTGTTGACCATGAGCAAACAAATAGAACAATTAAAGTTTTTCAAGCCTTAGGCCATTCTCAGGCTTCTCTATGGACTAACCAGATGGCAGGTCTTACTTTGATCACTAACAGGTAAATAAGAGAAGATTCCCAGCAGAATCTGGCCCTTGCAGGTGGCATCACATCTAACCTGTTTGCCTCTGAGCAGTGTAGCGGGTTATAAACATTCCATAGATCCTGCTTTCACTAAAGAAACTTGGGCTCCATTTTCATTGATAGAGCTCCCTGCCCTTCCCTCCCTCCTTACCTTAGCTTTTGAGTAAATGTTGACCGCTTGTCTCTTAGGTGTCCTTGTTTAAGGTAGTACTTTACTCATGGGTGCTACTGTTTACTGTATAAGCCAGGCTGTTATTTGTTTGAAAAATTACCTGTAGAAATAGCTTCAATTCCATGTTCAAAGGGTGTCTTAAGGTGATAGCCTTTCTGGCTCTTTTAGTCTCCATTAGTCTAGTAGTCTGGCATTTTAAGAAGGAGTGTGTTACATTTTTCTTCCATTCTGTGTGAGACCTTCTATTGTGTTCCTTCCTTTCACTTTACATACCCACACGTTTTCCAGTTGTTGCAAACTGTTTATGTTACAGCATTTTCCCAAACCACTCCTTTTACTCTTGTAGTTTTTACTCTTTATTTACATGTCCGTTGTGCTGACTTCACCGATATTAGATCTTGCCTTTCCCATCACCAAAAGTAACACGTATCTGACACCTGAAAATTGCTTCTTCCTTCCTCTTTTTCCTATATCTGGTAGCCATTAAAGAACGTTGCTTTCTCTGTGTATACTCTACTCATTTTATAACGGTAGGGCTTTCCAATATGTGTCTTTCAGTGATTGGCATATTGCACTCAGTGAGTGCATAGTGTCCTCCAGATTCATCCAGGTAATCTTTTCAGGGACTCATTTTTCCATTGTATGTATATGCATATTCCATGTTTTATTTATTCATTCATTCGTTGAGAGACATGGTTGTTTGGTCTCATTTAGTTGATTGTTTTAAGGAACACATTCTTCATGGGCGTAATAGTTTATTTATATGCTAGTTTACTACTTACTTGGAAGGTGAGCTCTGGGATTTTTTTTAGTTTCAGGTTGGAAGGCTGAAAATGTCAGGAATTCTTCCAGTTTCCGACACACTTGTGAATCTTGTCTGTTGAAATTGATTTGGGTTTTGGTCTACATTTTTCATCCTTTAATGAAGACTTTCTGTTACATCAGTAGAACGGTTGGTGGGGTAGCCCTGCACCTCCAATTCCTTTGTCTCACGTTAGAAGAGACTGTTGTTCTTGTGATCTTTTGGATGTTTTCCCCCTTGGTTTCCTTTCCTTTCCTTTGCTCCAGACGAGAAGAGACCAATTGCTTTATAGTAAATGGTCGCTCAAGCTTTCAAGACTTGTTTTTCAGCAAACAGGCGGTAGAATATTGTTTGTAGGAACTGTGTCATAGTATTTGTACTAGATGTCCCCTGAAGCTATGGTCCTTTGACTTAAGGCCAGTAACTCAGACCCACATAGTGTTTGGATATGTCTTAAGGCATTTCTCTTAACTGTGTCCCCTCTGTGCTCTATTATATATATGAATATACATGCAACACATACAAATATTTTATACAATTATGTCCATATAAACTGGCATGCACGCCCATTTGCTCTACTACCTTTATATTAATGTACATACCTACCTATGTAACCACTCACAAATTTTAGATTATTACTTATTTTGTTGCTGAATTGTATAAGATACAGTCATTGCTATAATTGTCCTTTATTCTCTTTTCTTTCTTTTCTTTTTTTATCATTTTATTGGGGGCTCATATAATTCTTACCACAATCCATACATCCATCCTATATGTCAAGAACATAAGTACATTTGTTGCCATCATCATTCTCAAAACATTTGGCTTCTACTTGAGCCCTTAATATCGGCTCTACATTTCCCCCCTCCCTCCCCATTCCCCCTACCTCATTCATAAATTATTGTTATTTTGTCATATATTACACTGTCCAATGTCTCCCCCCATCTTCTTCTCTGCTGTCCCTTCCCCAGGTAGGAGGCTATACATAGATTCTTGTAATCAGTTCCCCCTTTCTACCCCACATTCTCTCCACCCTCCAGGCATCACCACTTTCACCACTGGTCCTGAAGGAGTCATCTGTCCTGGATTCCCTGTGTTTCCAGTTGCTATCTATATCTGTGTACATCCTCTGGTCTAGCCAGATTTGTAAGGTAGAATTGGGATCATGATAGTGGGGGGTTGGGGTCGAGGAAGCATTTAAGAACTAAAGGAACGTTATATGTTTCATCAATTCCAACTCATAGCAACTCTGTAGACAACAGTTGTACACAGAAATCTGCCACCCCATACTGCACCGACCTCACAACTGTTCTTCCATTCAACCCATTGCTGGCAGTGTTGTGGCAATGCATTGCTTTGAGGGCCTTCTTTTCCGCTGCCCCTCCACTTTACCAAGCATGATGTCCTTTTCCAGGCACTGGTCTCTCCTGAAAACATGTCCAACGTGTGTAATATGAAATCTCACCATCCTTGCCTCTAAGGACCATCTGCCTGTACTTCTTCCAAGATTGATTTATTTATTCTTTTGGCAGTCTGTGGTAGCTTGAATATTTTTCACCAACACTATAGTTCAAATACATCAATTTTTGTCAAGTTTTCCTTATTCAGCATCCAACTTTTGCATGCATATGAGATGTTTGAAAATATCAAGGTTAGGGGAGCGGGGATGGAGGGGAAAAAAAGGACCTGATGCAAAGGGCTTAAGTGGAGAAGCAAATGTTTTGAAAATGATGAGGGCAAAGAATATACAGATGTGCTTTACACAATTGATGTATGTATGGATTGTGATAAGAGTTGTATGAGTCCCTAATAAAATGTTTTTAAAAATAATAAAAAAATAAAATTGCGGGGGGTGGAGGAAGAAAATATCAAGGTTTGGGACAGGTACAGCTTAGTCCTTTTTTTTTTTTTTTTTAAATTTTAACAATTTATTGGGGCTCATACAATTCTTTTCACAGTTCATATATATACATACATCAATTGTATAAAGCACATCTGTACAGTCTTTGCCCTAATCATTTTTTTCTCTTTTCTTCTTTTACATTTTATTAGGGACTCATACAACTCTTACCACAATCCATACATATACATACATCAATTGTATAAAGCACATCCATACATTCCCTGCCCCAATCATTCTCAAGGCATTTGCTCTCCACTTAAGCCCCTTGCATCAGGTCCTCTTTTTTTTTCCCCTCCTCCCTCCCCATTCCCCCCTCCCTCATATGCCCTTGGTAATTTATACATCGTTGTTTTGTCATATCTTGCCCTATCCGGAGTCTCCCTTCCCCCCTTCTCTGCTGTCCCTCTTCCAGGGAAGAGGTCACATGTGGATCCTTGTAATCAGTTCCCCCTTTCCAACCCACTCACCCTCCACTCTCCCAGCATCGTCCCTCACACCCTTGGTCCTGAAGGTATCATCCACCCTGGATTCCCTGTACCTCCAACCCTCATATGCACCAGTGTACAGCCTCTGTCCTATCCAGCCCTGCAAGGTAGAATTCAGATCATGGTAGTTGGGGGGAGGAAGCATCCAGGATCCGGGGGAAAGCTGTGTTCTTCATCGATACTACCTCACACCCTAATTAACCCATCTCCTCTCCTAAACCCCTCTATGAGGGGATCTCCATTGGTCGACACTTGGGCCTTGGGTCTCCACTCTGCACTTCCCCCTTCATTTAATATGATATATATATACATATATATACATACATATATACATATACACATATATACACATACATACACACACTTACATCTTTTTTTTTTTTTTGCATGATGCCTTATACCTGGTCCCTTGGGCACCTCGTGATCGCACTGGCCGGTGTGCTTCTTCCATGTGGGCTTATTTGCTTCTGAGCTAGATGGCCGCTTGTTCACCTTCAAGCCTTTAAGACCCCAGACACTATCTCTTTTGATAGCCGGGCACCATCAGCTTTCTTCACCACATTTTCTTATGCACCCATTTGTCTTCAGCGATCCTATCATGGAGGTGTGCAGTCAATGATATGATTTTTTGTTCTTTGATGCCTGGTAACTGATCCCTTTGGGACCACTCGCTCACTCAGGCTGGTGTGTTCTTCCATGTGGACTTTGTTGCTTCTGAGCTAGATGGCCGCTTGTTTATCTTCAAGCCTTTAAGACCCCAGTCACTATCTCTTTTGATAGCCGGGCACCATCAGCTTTCTTCACCACATTTACTTGTTCACACACTTTGGCTCCAGCCGTTGTGTCGGGAGAGTGAGCATCATAGAGTTCCAATTTAATAAAAGAAGGTATTCATGCATTGAGGGAGTGTTTGAGTAGAGGCCCAAGGTCCTTCCGCCACCTTAATACTTGACCTATAAATATAGACACATAGATCTATTTCCCCATCCTCCTATATATATTTGCATGTACATGTCTTTGTCTAGACCTCCATGAATGCCCTTTGACTCCTAGCTCTTTCCTCCATCTCCCTTGACTTTCCTCCTGCCCTACTACCATGCTTCATCGCCACCTGGGCTAGAGTATACCTCTTCTCTAAGCAACCTTACCCTTGATCATTTCCCACCAGGCCTGCCACTCCCACTTCTCTACCATTTGGGGTCCCATGTTTTTCCCTTGTCCCTGGGTTTGTTAACACCACTTCCTTACCCCCCCTACCCCCCCACCCCAAGTCCCCCCAAAACTGTCGGTCCCGTTGTTTTTCCTCCAGATAGTTCATCCAGCCTGTCCTATTCAGACAGACCTGTGGAGTCACTAACATGCACGAAAACTAGACAGAGGAAAACAAAGCAACAGTATACAACCAGACAACAAAACAACAAAAACAAACCACTGACAAAGAACAGAATAAAACAGTTCACAAGAGAAAAGCTTGTAGTTAGTTCAGGGATCGTTTGCTGGCCCTTAGGAGCGTTTTCCAGTCCAGTCTGTTGGGGCACCACGCCCTGGCTCTGAAGTCCACTTTCAGCATTCCCTGGGGACCTTGCCACTCCATTCCCTTGCTGTTCCGCTGCACTCCCCCAGTGATTTGCCTCGGTGTGGTGGGATCAGGTCAGGTGCAATTCCCACACTGTGTCTCCGGTGCTGTCCCCTGTATCGCCCTTAGTCACTGAGGGGCAGCTTAGTCCTTAAATAGCATCCTTGCTTTGCAACACTGTAAAGAGGCCTTGTGCAGCAGATTTACCTAATGCAGTGTAATGCAAGTTAAAACCTACTTAAGCTATTTATCAATTTGGTGATCTATCTTTTTCTTTAAAGACTACTTTTTTAAAAAAGTCATTTTATTGGGAACTCTTACAGCTCTAATCACCATCCATCCGTTAAGGCAAGCACATTTGTATGTTTGTTGCCATCATCATTTTCAAAACATTTTTTCTACTTGAGCCCTTGGTATCAGCTCATTTTTTTTCTTCCTCCTCTCCCCACTTTTCTGTTATCCACCCCACAGGAGGGAGTTATCTGTAGATCATTGTGATTGGTTCCTTCTTTCTCGCCCCACCTTCCCCTTACTCACCTGGTATCTCTACACTCATTATTGGTCTGGAGGGGCTTATCTGTCCTGGATTCCCAGCTCTTATCTATACGCGTGTACATCCTCTGGCGTAGCTGGATTTGTAAGGTAGAATTGGGGTTTTGATAGTGGGGCAAGGGTTGTTGGGGGGAAGCATTAAAGAACTAGAAGGAATGTTGTATGTTTCATCGGTGCTATACTGCACCCTGACTGACTCGTCTATTCCTTGTGAACCTTCTGTGAGGGCATGTCCAAATGTCTACAAATGGGGTTTGGTCTACATTCCCCACTCCCCCTCATTCACATTGATATCATTTTTTTGTTCTGGGTTTCTGATGCCTGCCTGATACCTGATCCCATCAACACCTCATGATCACACAGGCTGGTGTACTTCTTCCATGTGGACTTTGTTGCTTCTCAGTTAGATGGCCTCTTGTTCATCTTCAAGCCTTGAAGACCTCAGGTGCTATATCTTTTGATAGCCGGGCACCATCAGCTTTCTTCGTCACATTTTCTTATGTACCCATTTTGTATTCAGTGAGCATGTCAGGAAGATGAGCATCATAGAATGCCAGGTTATTAGAACAAAGTGTTCTTGTGTTAAGGGAGTACTTGAGTAGAGGCTCAATGTCTGTCTGCTATCTTAATACTTAACATATAAATATATGTACATAGATCTATTTCCCCATTGTTACATTTATAAATATATTTACATATGTACACGCCTGAATTTAGATCTCTATAAATGGCCTTTGCTTCCTAGTTCTTTCCTCTATTTTCTTTTTATTTTCTTCTTGTCCCACTATCATGTTTGACCTTTATTCAGGTTTCAGTATTTCCTCTAGGTTATAACCCTTGATCAAGCCCTACCAGGGATCCTAGGCCCTCCTCGCAGTTGGTTTTAGATTACTTGTTGTTCCCCTGTCCCTGGGTTTATTAACACCCATTTCCTTTCTCCTGCCCACCCCCCTTGTTGTTCTTGTTTATTCTGCCTCTAGAATGTTTATCCCGCCTATCTTATCTAGATAGACATGCAGAGACAATAATAAGCCAAAAAGGCGGGGGGTGGAGCAAAAGAAAACAAAAGACGACAACAACAAAAAACTAACAACAAGAAAGGAAAACTTATAAAAAGTTCCATGTCTGTTTGTTGACCTTCAGGAGTATTTTCCAGTTGAGTCTGATAGGATGCCATCCCCTGACCCCAAAGTCTATTTGTGGTGTTTCCCGGGGACTTCATTGCTTTGTTCCCCTTGTTGCTCTGTTGCATGCCCTTAATGTTTCGTCCCTGTGTGGTGGGATCAGATCGAACACAATTCCCTCACTGTGCCTCCAGTGTTGTCCCTCATAGTGCTATGGGTCAGTGAGGGACATTGTGTTTTGTGGTGGGGCTGACCTTCTAGTTCTCTCTAAGCATTGGCTGCTCTGAGCAGGAATATCGTCATCGAAGCTTGGTGGCTAGGATGTGTTCTACTCACTCTCCTTCCATCCTCCTTTGCTCCTGTGTGCTCTGAGCAGATGCACCGCTCTCCCTGAGCTACAGCTTCAATGCTGTCCTCTGAACTGAATTCTTCTGGGGGTGTTGAGGGTGTCCACGTAGCTGAGATTTGAGCCTGTCCTGCAGACCTCTCGCCATCATAATTTTCTAAACATGTACTTTGTATTTGAGCCCTTGGTATCAGCTCCTTCATTTACACTCCCCACCCCTTTGTGACCCCTTGAGATATTATAAATTATTACTTTCATATCTTACACTGACCACTGTCTCCTTTCCCCCGTAGTTTCTTCCCCACTTCTCATCCTGTCTTCAGTGATTGTGCTGGGAGGGTGAGCACATAAATAATTTGTTGATCTTTAAACTCACTATTTTCCAACATTATATGGTTCTGTTGACTTCAGTTTGCTCTGTTCGTTCTGTCTAAAAAGCCAGGTAAATATGTATCCATCAAAACCCATGGACATCAATTTTGGGAGTTTGCACATAATTATTCAGAAGTTGTGGTAGTAAAAAGAAGTGGTAGTTACATAATCTGGTGTCGATTTGAGAGGATTACTCGTGAAGGGGTGCAGTCTGGCCTATCAATCAAGATATAGCCAGTGAGGCCTTCGTGTGGGCATGGCCGTCCCCTAAGAATTCTGGAAATTCCTGGATTTCCTCTTTGGAGGCAGGAGACACCTCTTTCTCTCTTCTCAGTACCTGGGACACATTGCAACTGACAAGACACATGGAACTACACTAGCGCCCTGAGCTGGAAAAGCCACCTGGACCCACCCTGATGTAACCAAACCTCTGGAGCCGGAGAAACCATGTAGAAATCCCTGCCAGTGCTGAGATGCTTACACCCACTGGCCTGTGATCATCCTGCATTCGGTGTCACTGCATGTGTTTTGTGAGTCTGAAGAGGACTTTATAGATTGGTATTGGACATATGGGCTAGTATTGGATTTATGGACTTGATCTGGGCTGGGATGTTTTCTCAATATTGAGTTGCTCTTGTTTATAAAGCTCTTCCGTATTCACATATGATTCTCACTGGATTTCTTTCTCTGGTCTACCCAGACTAACCCAGAAGTGTTTATGTGTATGTATTGTCTAGAGCCATATGGAGGCTTTAAAAAGTTAGTGGGGAAAAAAAAAAGTTAGTGGGGAATACCTGTTAAGTGGGGGGGGGGGACGCTTGCTTCCAAATATTTAATTATTCTTATGCTTTGAGGTACAATTTCTGACTTTCCTTTATAAAGAAGAATTTGCTCTCACATGGCCTTGGGAAAACAATCTGTTATTTTTAATACATCTGTGGAACCATCACAGTCAACCCTTTCTCTCAGGCCCTTTAAACCAACTTTTCCTGCAGGAGTGGGAAATAACGTGTGTCGGAGTTAATCCATACCAAAAGCCTTCAAGGTGAATGAAACAAAAACAGAAATAAAAATGTCTATATGGAGACCCTAGGGAAAGAACCCGAGTCTGGACCGTGATGACCAACTGGCTTTTGAAATGAATTTATGTTTATTCGAGGATGGATCTTGGATAGCGGCGTCGCTAAGACATTCTTCAAGTCCCACCCTCACCTGGGAGCAGCTCTGCCATAATCAACCCATTGTGAGCCCCCCCCCCCCCCTGGAGGTGCCCCGAGGCGCTCCATCCGCAGTGCGGGGCTTTGGGTAGTCTTTTTTTTCTTTTCTTTGATTTCATTTCTTTTCTTCCTTTTCTGAATGACCTGCTGGCAGAAATGATTTAAAAAATTAGTGGGAAAACGATCATTTAATTCCATTTTTCTATGAACTTTTAGAAAGCTTCATGTATAGATGGGTATTTTAGAGGACTGAAAGCACAGTGATGACACTGACCATGAAAGATTCTGTTCTCATTAAAATTAAAATGGACTGCAAACAGCGACATTGAAGCATCTGATTGATAACTGAATTAGATGACTTCCAAATTTCTTTGTAACCTTGAATGTTAAACCTATTATTTAATCTTGTGGAACTTCAAGGGATGGAGTTCTGAAAGAAAAATATAGAGTCTACAATAGTTCACCCAGGGAGAAGGAATCTGATTAAGGTTTGAAGAAGGAATTGGGCGGGTTAATTTACTACTGCAAAGGAGACTATCTAAAGCAGTGATTCTCAGAAATAGTGCTATGTGCATATATTTATAGGCTTAGTATTAAGGTAGCAGATGGACATTGGGCCTCCACTCAAGTACCCCTCAATGCAAGAATACTTTGTTCTATTAAACTGGCATTCCATGATGCTCACCTGAAGACAATGTGTGCATAAGCAAAAGTGGTGAAGAAAGCTGATGGTGCCCGGGTATCAAAAGATAAAGCATATGGGGTCTTAAAGGCTTGAAGGTAAACAGCAGACATCTAGCTCAGAAGGAAAAGATCCTGTTGGATTTTCCCACCATGTGATTTACAGCAAAAATGAAGCTACAGAGATATATACTGGCACACCTCACTTTATTGCACTCTACAGATAGGAAACTGTTTTGTTTTTTTATTATTTTAATAACAAAACGAGTGTTGACTTAATCCTGCCTCAAGCAGGTCTCAGTGCCATTTTCTATTACATTTTGATAGTTCTCATAACATTTCAACTTTTCTTATAATGCTATTATACAATTATAGGTTACAGTAATAGTATAAACTTTTATTAATGCGCTGGGAAGCAAAAAGTAAGTTACTGCAATTCACTTAATTGTGATAATCACTTTTTTTAATTGCTTGGGGCTCATAGAGCTTATAGCTCTATCAAAATAAATATCTAAGTGGATTTGAGGGTTATGAATGATTTGCCAGATGTACTTTAGATCAAACGTAAGTTTTAACATGTAATACATTCTGTCATAGATTGGCAAAGAAAGCCTTTCTATTTGAAAGTAATCTTTGTCATAACAAACTTTCAAGTTATTAAAATGCTAAAAATTGATTTATATTAGCATTCTTTAAGTGAATAGCTACTTTAAAGAACATTTCCAGATAACTCAAGCAATTAAAAACTGTGTTAATAAACATGATATCATGCATGCATCTTCATCTTTTGGTTTTTGGATGTTATACACAGGCATCCTCTATTTCAGGGGCGCTCACAGTTTTTCAGCAGGTGAGCTACTTATAAAATGATCAAGTCAAAATGATCTACCAACTACAAACATACAAAACACTTATTTATTATATTTATTCATACATGCATTGAGAATTCTTTATATGTACAATGTATGTTTATGGACCTTGAATAACCACATATTGCATTAACACAACAGAACTATGTACATTTTTTATCATTATCTGAGTTTGATGACTGAATGGATTGAGCCAGACTGCATAGTCCGTACAGTAGCTGCTGACAGCCAGCCTCAAGCACACTTCCAGATGATCATCAGTCTTGGTGGAACGGTACTTGGACTTAATGATCTTTATGTGGGAAAGGCTGACTCACATAAATAAGTAGACCCGAATAAGGCAGTCAAGGAGGCAGCATATTTTCTCATGTTTGAGTACTTTCCCTCTGCGAGTAAGTTCCAGAACTGTTCATGTGCTCTGGACTTCAGCAGAATGTCGGCTTGTAGTGTCAAATCTTCTATGACATATGAAAGTGATACATTTTTGTCTTTTTACTTGGTCTAGCTCCCCCCACTCATTTTAATACCCTTTCTTACGTTTAAGAGGAAAAAAAGCAAGGTCTAAAAATTGGCGATAGCTTGTCAGTTAGCTGCACTTAGCTTAGTTGTTTGCACATGCATCTGACACCTACGATTGTATCTGATTGACTACGTTGTATGTCATTTAAGTGATGGGATTGATGATAGGCTTACATCTATTTTTTTCATGCCATGAGATCTACCCACTCTACACTGTGATCAACTAGTAGATTGTGATCGATGTATTGATCACCCCTGCTCTACTTTGTCTTTACACACCTGTGTCTCAGTCTCGTTTTAAGTACTGTATATGCTCGTGTATAAGCTGAGTTTTTCAGCATTTTTGATGTTGTTTTTTGCCGTAAAATTAGGTGGGTCTTCTTATACTCTAGTATACTTGATATCTCTTTTTTGTATACTTGGTTAACACATACCTTGTTATTCAGAAGTATTTTCTTTTTGAGTAGAATCCTTTGTTTTACTCTGTGTGCAGTTTTCTCTGCTGCCCTTTGCGTGATTTGTTATTTAGTAGCATGCCTGCTTGCTTTAAAAAGAGCCTATTCTATTCTTGAAGGTCCTTTTAAAAAACAATTTATTCATCTATTTTTTGGTAAAATTTATCTGAAAACAAATCAGTTGATAATGAAAAAATATATACAGCGAAAAAAATATCAAACTCACAAACTATTTTTAAAAATGTTTTATTGGGGGTTCTTACAACATTACATATATCCGTTGTATCAAGCATATTTGTGCATATATTGCCATCATTTCCAAAATATTTTCGATGTGTCTTGTTTCTTTCTTTGTTTTTTTTTCTCTCCATTTATTGGAGGCTTTTACATCTCTTATCACAATCCATATATTCATCCAATATGTCAAGTATGTTTACACATATGCCACCATAATCATTTTCAAAGCATTCTCTTCCCACCTGAGCTCCTGATATCAGCTCCCCATTTCTTCCCCCTCCCCACCCCTCCCGTCCTCTCTCACAAACCCTTGATAAGTTATAAATTATTATTTTCATATCTTGCATTGTCCTTTGAATGTAACTTTTCCGTATTCATTTCCCTGGGAGGGTGTTCTAGATTGATCCTTGTGACCGATTCCCTCTTTCTCCTTCCACCCTCCCATAGTCCTCCTGGTATCTCTACACTCATTGTTGGCCCTGAGGGATTTGTCTATCCTGGATTCCCTGTGTTCTGGGCTCTTATCTGCAGCAGTGTGCATGCTCTAGTCTAATCCAACTTGTAAGGTAGAATTGAGGTCATGATAGTGGGGGGAAGGAAGCATCAAACAACTAGAGGAAAGTTGTGTATTTCATCAGTGCTGTACTGCACCCTGACTGGCTCACCTTCCCTGGGGCCCCTCTGTGAGGGGATGTCCATTTGCCTACAGATGGGTATTGGGGCTCCACTCCATTCCCTACCCCCATTTGCATTCGGTATGATTTTGTTCTGGGTCTTAGATGCCTGATACCTGATCCCATTGGCAACCTCGTGAATCACAGGCTGGTGTGCTTTTTTCACGTGGGCTTTGTTGCTTCTCAGTTCGATGGCCGCTTGTTTATCTTCAAGCCTTTAAGACCCCAGACACGATCTCTTTTATTAGCTGGGCACCATCAGCTTTCTTCACATTTGCTTATGTACCCATTTTGTCTTCAGCATTTGTGTTGGGATGGTGAGCATCACAGAATGCCGGATTGTTAGAACAAAGTGTTCTTATATGAAGGAGTACTTGAGTTGAGGTCCAATGTCCATCTACAACCTTAATTGTTAACATATAGATATGAGTACATACTTCTATTCCATATATATATTTATTTGCATATGTACATGCCTGTATTTAGCCCTCTAAAAATGCCCTTTGCCTCCTGGTTGTCTCCTCTATTTCCTTTTGTCCCACCATCATGTTCGGCCTTCATTCGAGTTTAGTAATACCTTGCTGCTACCTTGTCCTTGATTAGGCATCCTATGACCTTCCTTCCATTGATTTTGGTTAACTTGTTATTCCTTTGTCCCTGGATTAGTCTACTCCCCCGCCCCCTTACTTTCTCTCACCTCCCGTATTTCCCCTAACCATTGGTCCTGTTCTTTACATCTCCAAATTATGTATCCTGCTTATCTAGATAGACATGGAGATACATTAATAAGTGCAAAAACCAGACAAAGCCAAATAAAACAACAAAGGAAGTCAAAACCAACAAAATAACAATAACCCCCCCAAAATAAAAAATAATAACTAAAAGAAAGCCACTGACAAAAATGGAAGCTTTTAAATAGTTGAAGGCCTGCTTGTTAGCCTTTACGAGTGTTTTCCAGTCGAGTCTGATAGGGGCCATGCTCTGCCTCCAAAGTCTATATTTGGTACTCCTCAGGGTTTCCTCACTTCAGTGTTTTGCCCCAGCGTGATGGGATCAGATTGTACACTATTCCCACACTATGTCTCCAGTGTTGTCCTCCGAAGCGCTATGGTTTAGTGAGGGATGTCGTGTCTCGTGGTGGGGATGGCCCTGTATTCATCTCTGTGCATTGACTGCTCCAAGCAGGAATATTGTTCTCGGGGCTTAGTGGACCAGGATGTCCTCTCCTCCCTTTCCATCCCTTTTCGTTTCTCCTATGTGCTCTAATCTGATGCATCCCTCTCCCCAAGCTGTAGCCTCATTGCTGTCCTCTCAGGTGCGTTCTTCTGAGTGGGTGCTCACATAGTTGGGATTGGGGCCAGCCCCAAAGACTTCTCCATTGGTTCCCTGGTACATGCTGGTATGTTGTATTCATGTCTTGGTGCATGGAGTTGAAACCTGGTCTCTTCCTTTCCTGTGGAGATGTAAACAATACTGTCCACTTGGGTGGGCTAGTACCTTCCTCCCCACCTACCCTTGTCTTTTTTTTTTTTTGCTCCTTCCCCTTCTTATTTAGTTGGCTGCCTTATGTATCCCTGGGTTGGGTTTGGTCCCTGCCATCCTTGCTGGACCTCACCCCAGGAATGTATGTATATAGTACCTTTTCTCCTGTGGCCCATTTTTTTGTTTTTTAAGCTTATCTTGGTGGACTCATGTTGTATACTTGTCCTTTTGTGCTTGGCTTTCTTCACTTAGCATGATTTCCTCCATTTCTTCCCATGCGGCAATGTTTTTCATGCGTTCCTTGCTGCTTTTTAGGGATGCTTAGTATTCCGTTGTTTGTTTGTACCACTGTTTTTTGATCCATTTGTCTGTTGATGGAAATTTGGGTTGTTTCTAACTCCTTGCTATTGTGAACTGTGCCTTGATGAACATGCACAGCTGTCTGGCCGTGGTTTGTTTCTTGCCTCTTCTTGGGCATGTACCCAGTCGGGGGATTGCTGGGTCGTATGGTAGCTCTATTTCCATCTGTTTTAGATATTGCCAAATTGATTTCCATAATGACTGTACATACCTACAGGTCCACAACCAGGGGACGAGAGTTCCTGTCTCCTCACATACCCTCTGACACGTTTTATTTTCTGATTTTTTGAATTGGGCCTATCATTGAGGGTGTTGGGTGGTATTTCATAGTTGTTTTAATTTGCATTTCTCATGGCTAATGATTGGGAACATTTTCTCATGTTTATTGGCCATTCGGATTTCTGCCCCTGTGAAACTTCTGTTCAGGTCCTTTGCCCACCTCCTTAGTGGACAGTTAGTTTTTTGCTTGTGGTAACCTTGCAAAGTATTATAGATTTTAGTAATAAGACCTTTGTCTAATGTGTCATTGCTAAAATGTTTTCCCATTCTGTGGGCTCTCTTATTATTCTCTCAGTGAATTCTTTTGATGTACGCAGGTGATTTAAGTATAGCCCTCTTGTCAGTTTGCAACTCCTCTGTGTTTTTGTTCTTCTCTACGTCTTATAGCCAATGTATTCCCTGTGCCAAGATTCTCAGGTTTGTCCCAATTCCCTCATAATGGCCCCAACAGTTTGGGGTTTTACCTCAAGGTCTGTGATCCACCTTGAGTTTATTCTTGTGCATTGAGTGAGGTAAGGGTCTTGCTTCATTTTTCTGCAGGTAGATCTCCATTTTTTCCAGCACCGCTTATTGAAGAGGGCATCCGCTTCCCATTTGATTTGGGGTGGGGAGGGCTCTTATCAAAAATCAGTGTCTGTATGCTGATGATCTTATTTCTGGATTTTCAGCTCTTTCCCATTGATCTGAATACCTGTCATTATGCCATTTTCACACTGTTTTGACCACTGTGCTAAAGTCAGGTAGAGCAAGTCCTCCCTCTTTGTCCTTCTTCTTGGAGAGTTCTCTGCTAGTTCTGGGCTTTTTCCCTCTCCATATGAACATGAAGTAGGGTGATGGTTTATGTATCGGGATAGCATTAAACTTATATGGTGCCTTGGGCAGAATTGACATCTTCACAATATTGAGTCTTCCAATCCGTGAGCATGAGATATTCTTCTATTTGTTGATGTCACTCTTGGTTTCTTGTAAAAATGTTCTGTAGTTTTCCTTGTACAAATCTTTTGGGTTTTAAAAATTTTTTTTTAACTCAGGTATATATCCTTAGATATTTCAGTTTGTGCTTGGCTATTGTAAAGGTACTGCCTTTTAATTGCCTCTTCTGTGATCTTGTCTGATGTGTATAGCAGTCTGATAGATTTTTGTTTGCTAATCTTGCATCCTGCCACTCTGCCATATTCCTGTATTGTTTCCAACACTCTACTTGTGGAGTTTGGGGTATTTTCATTATATAAAATCATATTGTCTGCAAATAACAATAATTTCATCTCCTCCTTCCCCAGATGAATACTTTTGATGTATTCTCTTTGTGCAAAAGCTAACAGACTGGCTTAGAAAACATAACCCATTGATCTGTTTATAGGAGACACATCTCAATCTTGCAGACAAAAGCAGGTTGAGAATTAAAGGCGGGAGAAAAATATACCAACCAAATGGCAATGCAAAAACAGGGATAGCAATCTTAATCTCTGACAAAATTGTTCTCAAGGTACAAGCCATAACAAGAGACAAGGAGGGGCACTATATAATGCTCAAGGGAACAGTAGACCAAGAACCAGTGAACATAATAATTATATATGCACCTAACAAGAGACTCGAGGAACACATAAATCAAACACTCCAAAAGATGAAAAAAGAAATCACAGATTTAATGATTATAGTAGGTGATTTTAATACACCACTCTAAAAAAAAGACAGATCACAAGGTAAGAAACTTAACAAAGAGGATACATATCTAAACAGCACAATTGGATGACTTTACCTGATAGATATTTTCAAAGCTTGCCACACAAATGCAAAAAAAAAAATCACATTCTTTTCAAGTCCACATGGCACATACTCAAAGATAAACCACAAGTCAAACCTGAGTAAATTCAAGCACATAGAGATTATACAGACTCCTCTCTCTGACCAGTATGCCATAAGGCTAGAAATCAACAAAAGGATTATGAAAAAAACAAGGGCAAACAATTGGAGGATGAATAATTTTCTGTTGCAAAAAGAGTGGGTATTGGGACATATCAGAGATGAAATCAGGAAGTTTCTAGAAACCAATGAGAATGAAAGTACGACGTACCAAAACCTGTGGAACACAGCAAAGGCATTTATCAGAGGAAGGCTGATAGCAATACATGCACACATGAAAAAGGAAGAGACTTTTGGTTGATGTGCTGGCACAAAACTTACACTAATTAGAGGTGAGTCAACAGGACAATCCTACTAATAGCAAAAGGAAAGAAATAAATCAGAGCCGAGATACAAGGGAGGGAATACAAGAAAACTAAGGAAAAAATTAATGCAGCTAAAAGTTTGTTCTTTGAAAGGATTATCAGAATTGATAGACCACTGGCAAACCTAACTAAAGAAAGGAAGGAACAAATTTCAACAGCAAGGATGAGGGATGAAACAGGAGATATTAAAACTGACCCTAATGAAACCAGAAGGATAATTACACAGTAATATGAAGACTTGTACTGTAATAAATTCAACAACTTGGAAGACATGGACAAATACTTGGAAAAATAATCCCTCCCTAGACTATTCCAGGTGGAAGTAAAGAACCTCAACAGATGCATAGCAATAGAAGAAATAGACAAGCTTATCAAGGGATTACTAACATCAAAATCTCCCGGACCAGATGACTTCATAGGAGAATTCTACCAAGCATTCAAGGACTAACTGACACCAAGCCTACATGAACTCTTCCAGAACATAGAAAAAGACAGAAAACTCCAAAACTCTTTCTATGAAGCTAGTATAACTCTGATACATAAAGCAGGCAAGAATTGAGAACTACAGACTAATATCCCTAATAAACATCGATGCAAAAATCCTTAACAAAACACTGGCCAATAGAATACAAAAGCAGTCAGTCATTATTTTAAAATTTATTGTTTAATTGAAGAAACAAAATTTCAATATTTCTGTATTAAACTACTTGTTATGAGTCTATAACTCCCACCAAATGACTGGGTGGGATCATGGAAATAAAGCATATGGAGTGCTGATGTGGCCCTGGTCAATTTTGCCGTCCTGCTTGATAGAAAATGAGTAATTTCAGGGCCAGGAAAGGGTGAAGAAAGAAGAGTTAGGCGTGGAGTGCATTTTTGAACCCCAAGATTCTTGAACACTGAACATCCTTGATCCAAGAGACAGAACTGTGACACTGCAGGAGCAGCAGCTGCAGAATCAAGAGCTAAAGCACAGAACAGAGCCTTGGGCTTCCTCTCCCAGAGTGGGGAAACTGAGTTCAGTGGCTTGCCTCAAGTCACTTAATCTGGATAGCTAGGTATGCCTACCCACAGAGCCAGAGCTAAATGCCTTCTGGCTGAGGCTTATGGTAGAGAGGAATGCCCTTTTGACTATTGTCAAAGGAGCTTTGTATCATTGCCTAAGCAAGGCAAGAGGCCAAGGAATCCGAGAGAGGCATGTCTCCGGGCACAACTGAGAAGAGGCACCCCTGACAGGAATAAGTATTTTGTGAGCATATGCTACCTGAATTGTAACTGTTAATTTCCCAAACAAACCCCACAATTTGTGGTTTTGCCTGAGAGTTCTATGTGGCCCTTCCAGTAAACTATCAAACCCAGCAGAGAAGTAGAATCTGCCTTGGGAGGGATCATTGGTGTCAGAATTGGTGAAAAGGAGGTTAGGGCAGAGTCCTGTCTGACCTCAGTATCATAGAAATTGGCCTCTGGCTGATGTTGAGTTTGATTCTTCTTCCCCTTTATGGAGTCAGAGGAGATCAGATGTGGCCTCTAGGCCGTCTTTAACCCTGCAGACTCTTTACTGAGAGGCTCATTTCTAAATGATTTTTTGCAGTTAAGGAAAAGGAGAAATTCTGAACTGTTGCCATTTTAAAAATCAAAGTTGTGGGAATAATAGAAGACATTTGTATTTTTCCCATGTTAGCATGTTACAACTGTTTACCCTTTTTATGTTTTTTTTCTTTTTAAAAAGGGTTATTCCTGACTTTCTTAGTGCCTTTTTTTGACTTGTGGGGATATATGTAAATTTTCTTTTCCTTCAACTCCAAATAGCTTAAGAATGTCTTTTGGTTACTTGGGAAATTTTCACTGGACATACTATTGGTTTCCTTTTTTTTAATAAAGAACCTTTTCTCTTCTCTTTTGTCATTGAGTATTGCTAAAAAGAAGTAGGTATGAGGGGGTTTCAGAAAGTTTGAGGAAACATTTTCCCTTACATAGAACTTGCTTTACTAGTCAGTGCTTGCCACATAAAAATCTTTCTTAAATCTTTAATTACTTTTGAAACTAAATATTTCTTTTGCTTCCTCTTGTCTCTAGGTCAGCAATTGTGGGCTCTGCTTAACTCTCTAAGTTCTAGGTGGTAGTTCTCTCACCTGTTCCCTTTCCTCTTCTGAACCCCTGCCTCTGTTTCAATGACTGTCATAGGACTGAGCCAAACGATACAAGGACAATTATAGTCCCTGCTTCCTTTTTCAAAAAATCATTTTACTGGGGGTTGGTACAGCTCTTATCATAATCCATGGATGGATCCATCTATTGTATCAAGCCCATTTGTACATATGTGGCCACCATCATTTTCAAAACATTTTGTTTCTACTTGAGCCCTTGGGATCAGCTCCTCATTTTTTCCCTCACTCTACACCCTCCGTCCCTCATGAAGCCTTGATAATTTATAATTTTTATTATTTTTTCTTGTCTTATACTGACCAATGTCTCCTTTCACCCACTTTTCTGTTGTCTGTCCCTCTGGGAAGGGGTTATATGTAGATCATTGTGATCAGTACCCTTTTTCTTCCCCCACCTTCCCCTTACCCTCCTGGTATCCCTACTGTCATTATTGGTCCTGAGGAGTTTATCAGTCCTGGATTCCCTGTGTTTCCAGCTCTTATCTGTACCCATGAACATGCTCTAGCCTAACGGATTTGTAAGGTAGAATTGGGGCTGCTTCCATTTTGTATACTATCATATTATTAGCCAACAGAATTTTATGGCCAAGTTCAATGTCTTGGAGATGGAGAAATGTATCACACCCACTTTACTGAATATTTGAGTAGTTGGGTTAATCTAGACAGATTCCTCCCAGCACCTTGCCTCTCATCATTATCATTTTGTATACATTATTGAGTCATAAAGATAATATTTTTTTCCTTTAAAGCAGAGAGCTGTTTACCTTTCATTATTTTTTGATACTTCTGTCTGTAAATAGAAATAATTTTACTTAGGAGATTTGTGTCCTTTAAGATGTTTCAGTTGCAAAGAGTAGAAACCATGCAACTGGCTTAAAAACATTGAAGGATGTTGATCTTCTAATTGAAGTAGGGTGGAGGTGGGGGTGGGCAGCAAAACAGAAAAAAACTTGCCCCAGGTGCTTCATCCGTGTGATGGGTGTCTGTCTCTGCTCAGCTTCCTTCATTTCAGTCCCATTCTCAGCCAGCGCATACATAGGCTTTATAAGATGGCTATGTGCTGCTCTTGGAGTTGTGTGCTTCTGCTTTCAAATGTAGAAGGGAAGAGAGATTAGCTTCCCAGAGAGCTTAAATGAAATCCTATACTATTGAATCTGGCTTATCCACACAGAGATCTGAGATTTTAAAGTGACAATTTACTCCGTTATTAGTGATAAGTGTATAGGGAACATGCAGGATTCTGTAGGACACAGAGGAGGCTTTCCTAACCAGCCAGACTCTGCCATCAAGTTCGTTCTGACTGATATAACCCAATAGGGTAGAACTGCTCCCGTGGGCGTAAGACACATTAAGGCTTAAATCTAAAAAGGTGAATTGGAATTTTCTAGGAGAAAAGGTAAGTATTATTGCAACCAAAAGCATTAATTTGTGCAAAGACCAAGAAATCAGATTTTTAACATAAAATGGAAAGAAGGCTTAGAGCAGTCTGGGGCAGAAAGAGTGAAGAATGGTCAAGGTCAGATCATACAGGAATACAGGTATAATGCTTAATAAACCATGTTGAGAATTTTGGATTTTATTCTTAGAAAATTCTATCATGGATGACTTTTAAGCTGGACCCACTGATTTCTAAAGGTCAGCTGGCTTTGCATGGAGGGAAGGAAGAAAGACGCATCGGAGAGAGTATGTGGAAGAAATGTCTAACAATGGTAATGACCCAAGTGAGCAAATGACCAGAAGTCTCTGCCTTGATGGGACTGGGTGCTGTTACTGTGTCTATGATCATATTATTTAAATGCAAAACAAAAGGACAAATGGATGGTTTAGGAGAAAGAAATCCTCCACTTTCACTTGATGTGATCATCCTCCATTTTTGCATAACTCCTGTTTTCACGTAAGCAACCTGGTCTTTGGAACCTAACTCTATTGATAAGTAAGGAATGACTGTATTACCTTTTATGTACACAATCCATTTTACATGACACTGACATTTCCTCATTTTATAGATGGAAAAAAATTACGAACCACAGTATTTAAAGTGCCTTGCTCATAGTCACAATAAGACCTGACTTCAGCTAGTGATGGCTGCTTTCATGAGTTAGTATGTTTATTTCATCTAATTCAGCAGTGCAGTCAGTAATAAACCAGCCACAGGGATCTCAGTCCGACTAGCTACAGCCAAGGGGCCATTTTATTGCCAAGAGAATTAAATAAGTCACTTAATTCTTTGGCTTTGTCCATAAACATCCTAATATACTTAATTACATGAGGAAGATTCAGCAAATGTTTATAGGATAGGAGACCTTAACAGACCCCTACCCCTTCAACTCTGATTTTTTTGAGCTTGGATAATGAAAATGAAGCTGGCTTATTTGATTATGTAGTCCTTTGAAGTGTTCTATTATAAATCTTTGCTTCTTTTGGTGTCAGTAATTAGTTTCTGTTGTATTTACTTGACTTTACATTATTGTTGATCTCAGTAATAGAGTTTTTTCCCCCATGCACATGATGCCTTAACGAGTTCCTCAACTCTTTCAGTCATTTGTGTTTACATATCTAATTCTGGATTTATTTCCTGTTATCAAGGGCAGTCTAGCACTGTTCTCCTCTGCCAGTACTTCACTGCTCAAAGAATCAACCCTGCTAAGATTCTGAAGTAGCAGCTGACTTTTTATATTTTCCTAAAATTTGTTTTAAATGATGCAGTGATTAGTATGTCTTACAAGATTTAATAAACTTTATTTTATTCAAAGGAAAATTACACACTGATTTGTAGGGAAAGTGTTATGATGGCGTCCATAGTTAGTTTTTACTATATCTTTTCACCAAATGTGCAGCTGCTGACTTCTATCTCATAGGTTTCATTTTAGGGATGGCTTTCTTATCCACCCCCGCCCCCACCCCCATTTTGGTTCCAAGTACAAAAGCTTACACCAGATTATTTGTTAACTGCCTGTCTAATTTGTAAAGTATTTTATAAGAGGGAACCTTCAAAAAGTTCTTGGGAAAAAATTCCTTTAATCTTTTAATTCCGTTTTTTCCCAAGAGCTTTTTGAAGCCACTTTGTATATACAGGCCGACCACCACTTATCTAATATTCCCCAAACAAAAATGCTTGGAAAATCAAGGTTCTTTATATATTTAGCACGAAAACCCATCTGAGAACTCTTGTATTGACATGGACTGTACACAATCTATATCCCAGTTAGTCTGAATCTTTATGTTTCATTGCATTTGTTTATGGAATATTGCCTTTAATCTGCTGGGGGGTGTTATGTAATATATAGCATATCACGTTATCTTAAAATCTTACAAATGCTTTTGTCTTCATATTTGTCCTTAGGTGTTTTACATGAGGGATTATAGTCCTGAAGCGGTACTAATAGCACCAGTTGTTTCCTTGTCTGTGTTCCCTACTGGACTCTAAGCTTTCCACTTTGGATCTGCACACCCTCATGTATTCTCATAAGCAGTTTAATGTTCAAGTTGAATACTACGGGTTATTGAGCTAGAGACTGTAGTTGTTTTTCCCCTTGGTTTTACATTCTCTTCCAAAGAAGACTCTCCTTTGCTCTACCTTTGTTTTCTTCCTCCATACCGACACGTTGGCTTCACTCTTTATTGGCTATGTGAGAATTGATACCGTGATACCTCAGGTCATCAGTTTCTTCCTTTGTAGAGTGGCGTAACATGAAGAGGGCACCCTCCATAACACTGGGAAAAGCTCCGCTAGGCAGGGCTTTTATAGGTAGCGTTTTCCCACTAGGCCAGCATCGAGCAGCTTGCTCTGCTTTAATGCAACCAGTAGCATTGCCTGGGAACATGCTCACTGGTCACAGTGAACTTTTTGTAAAAGCAGTTTCGCTCAAATCTCGTTTTTGTGTGTGTGTGTGTGTATGATGATTGATTGAGGAGAACAGCGTGAGGCTGTGAAATTTTGTTTCCTTCTCAAGAAAAATGCAGAAACTGTTATGATGTTGAATACAGCATACAATGACAGGGATGTGGGAAAAACTCAAGTGTACTACTGGTTTTCTAGTTTCAAAAATGGTGAATGTCAGTTGATTACAAACCTTGTTCTGGATGCCCATCAACTTCCCAAACGGACAGAAATGTTGACAAAATTCACACACATGTGCTTGAAAACCAACGACAGATCATTGAAGAGATTGGAAAGTTATCTGGAGTATCTTGGAGCTCGGCTCAGTGAATCTGATCGGAAGATTTAGGCCTGAGAAGGGTTGTTGTAAAATGTGTGCCTTGGGATTTGACTGACCAGGAAAACAAACATGAATTGGAAACATGCTGTACTTTGAAAGAACAGCACTGAAGTGACCCAGACACCCCTCCCAAGGACATTACTGTTGATGAGATATGATACTATTCTTTGACCCCAAAAATAAACATCAGTCAAGTCAATAGAAAACCTCATTGTCACCTGGCCCAAGAAAAGCTTGTCACGTGAAATTAAAGATCAAGACGATGTTCATTTGTTTGTCGGATGTGAGGGGGAGAGTGCATTTGGAGTTTGTTTAACCAGGTCACACTTTCTCTTTAGAAGTTCTGAAAAGATTGTATAACAGCGTGCAACCCCCCCCACCCCACCCCAAAAAAAGTACCTGATTTGTGGCAGACGGGACTGGTTTTGCCACCTTGACAATGCACCTGCTCATGCAGCCATCTCAATGCACAGCCATCTCAGTGTGCTAGTTTTGGGCTAAAACCAGCATGCCTTTCTTGCCCCATGCACCTGACTCCCCTTACCTTGCTTCGTGTGACTTCTTTTTGTTTCTGCGAATGAAGAGGGACATGAAAGAACTACGGTTTGATAACGACATAAAAGAGGTAAAGAAAAAAGAGGGAGGTGCTGTCAGCCATCCAAACAGAGGAGTTTCAAAAATGTTTCCAAGAATGGAATAGCAGATTTGACAAATGTATTAAGTGTAATAGACTACTTTGAAGGTGATAAGGTTGTTTTGTAAACAAATTTAAATACATAGCTTTGCCTCTTCATAATTTTGCTTGCCTCGTGATTATTGTGAGAGCTAAACCAAGAACTTATAAAAGTTTTTGGTTTTTATTGAGTCATGTATTGTTGGTTACTTTACTAATATCTGGCCCACTTTATTTTTGTTAGTGGACTTTGAGGTCATGTTCATTGCTTTCTAACAATACTGAAGTAAATCCTTGACATTTATCCCTCAGCCCTTGTGGTTTTATTTTGTAGGACAGAACTAAGTGGGGTCATTGAGTCAGTGGTCCTCCTAATATATTTTTCATTTTAGCAGATATTAAGGCAGAATAGAGAAGTGGGGAGAATGTAGCAGTTTTCAGCCCTACCTGTAGTCTACAAGAGTACGTGTCACTTTACCAACAATGGATGTTATCTACTTTTTTATCTTGAAAATATTTTATAGACATGCAAGAAATGTATTGTATATAGACTCTCATGTAAACTTGCTCTGGCTTCCTCCAATGTTATGTAACAGTTTATGCAACAGTTGTAGCATGATATCAAAACCAGATAACTGATCTTGACACAATGCTATAAGACTCTAGTGCAGTCAAATGGCATCTCTGTTGAATTTGCTTTCCTTGACTTAGTGGTTACGGGGTTGGGCTGTGATCTGCAAAGTCAGCAGTTCAAAATCACCATCCACCCTTTGGGAGAAAGGTGGGACTCTCAATTCCTGTAGAAAATCACAGGGGCAGTTGTACTCTGTCCTATTGGGTCTCTGAGAGTCAGCATCGACTCCGACTGTAACTACATGGCAGTGAGTTTGGTTTCTTTAAGACCACTATTTAAGTTTCTCTTCAGGTGATTTATTAGCCATTTAACTCACATATTTTATAAATTCATGTATAAATTTATCTCTTGCTTATTTGTATATATTTTATCCATTCTTTTTTAATGGATTATTTATAATTTCCTAAGAAAAGTGCTTATTAGCAATAGTAACCTATTTATATTTGATGACTTTTTAAAATTAGATTAAATACATGCAACAAAACATGCCAATTTAACACTTTCAACCTGTATAAACCCATTACATTGATTATAACACTCAAGTTATACAGCCGTTGTTGTTAACCCTTGCCCCCCCAATTATTCCACCACATTAACAGTGTTTCCTAAGCAAAAGTCCCCTCATTCCCCCCCCCCCCCATCTTACTCCTTGTAACCAAACTGGAGTTGATTCTGACTCATAGCAACTGTGTAGGACCGAGTAGAGCTTCCCCAGGGCTTTTCTAAGATGATCTATGGTCTTTACAGAAGCAGTCTGCTATACCTTCCTGTAACCACTGGGTTTAAACTGCTGCCAACCTTTGGTTGACAACTAAGCAGATATTTACTTCAACATTGTGTATTTTCTATGGTTTTATTTAGTGTTTATATTTTGGTTTGTAAAATCCATTTGCCATGTTTTTGTATATACGAAAAGGAGTCCCCGCCAAAGAGAATTTTTTTCAAAGCTATGTATTTAATTTTTTTTTAAGTACTCTCCATTACACTTAATATATTTGTCAAAGCTGCAGTTCCATTCTTGGAAACATTTCTTAAACTACCAACCTTGTTTGTTTGTTTGTTTTTTAACGTTTTATTAGGGGCTCATACAACTCTTATCACAATCCATACATACATCAATTGTGTAAAGTACATCTGTACATTCATTGCCCTCCAATTTGTTTTTTAATCTACCACTTTGACATCATCAAATTGCTGTCCTTTTATGTCCCTCTTCATTTGTGGAAGCAGAAAGAAGTTGCACAAAGATAGGCCAGGTGAGTCAAGTGCATGGGACAAGAGAGGTATGCTGGGTTTTGCCAAAAACAGGTGCACTGAGATGGCTGTGTGAGCAGGTGCCTTGTGGTGGCAAAACCAGTCCTCTGTCTGCCACACATCAGGCCGTTTTCGTCATACACTATTATACTTTATTTTCAGAACCTTAAGTAGAAAGTGTGATTAACTGTCTGGTAGAACATACTCCAAATGCACCACAAGTCAACATTTTCATCCATTCAGGAAGTTGATAGATGTCCAGAATGAGGTTTGTCATCCATCGACATTTCACCCTTTTTTGAAACAAGAAAACTACTTGTACACTTGAGTTTTTTCCCATAGTGCTGTCCTTGTAAACGATTTTAAACATTACAGCAGTTTCTGTGGCATTTTTTCTCTAGCAAAACTTTTTACAAAACAAATTCGCATGAGGGAGGGGGGAATGGGGAGGGAGGGGGAAAAAAAAAGAGGACCTGATGCAAGGGGCTTAAGTGGAGAGCAAATGCCTTGAGAATGATTGGGGCAGGGAATGTATGGATGTGCTTTATGCAATTGATGTATGTATATGTATGGATTGTGGTAAGAGTTGTATGAGTCCCTAATAAAATGTAAAAGAAGAAAAGAGAAAAAAATGATTAGGGCAAAGACTGTACAGATGTGCTTTATACAATTGATGTATGTATATGTATAAACTGTGAAAAGAATTGTATGAGCCCCAATAAATTGTTAAAAAAAAACAAATTCGCTGTGACCAGAGAACACCTTCCCAAGCAATGCCTCTGGGTGCACTAACTCAGAGCCAGTGACTTGATGCTCGCCTAGCAGGAAAAGGGCGTGCTATGAGAGCTCTGCTCTGCCCAGTGCAATTCCATTTGGGGGCAGCCTTCTTAGTGTGGGAACCTCCTTCCTGCACACCTAGTATAATTCCAAACGTAGGGCTGGCTTAAAGGAAGACTTGATAACAGTGGCGCAGTTAATATTGCTAAAAGATTCATTTCCCCTGGGTCTTTGATCCTACTCATTACCTTGAGTTTCTGTTGTGTGTTGTTCCACCCCTTTTGAATCCTTTCCCAGTCACCAGAGGACTAGGGAAGTATTAGGGCAGTCTTCTGTTCAGAGAAGACAAGGAGTCAAGGGTGTTTTTTAAAATCTTCTTAGAAAGCAAATTTCCTTTCCCACAGTGCCCAAGGACATAACTCCTTAAAAGACTGGCCTTGATCAAGTCAGGTTTTCCTTCCTGAATATCAGTGGCTGGGGTAATGAGATATGTTGATTAGCTTATGTCAACTTGGGTTAACTCCTGTAGTCAGCATAGGATTAAATTCTTATCAACCACATGTCATAGAGTAGGAGAGGAAAAATATTTATCAGAAAATTAAATATTTTCAGAAGAAGGGAGAATAGCTGCCAGGTAATCATGGCATGATCTCGTCTTCTTTCTTCAAAACCTCATCTATTTTTATCTGTTTTCACATTTTCTACTCTATTTTATTAATCAGTAGAGTGATCATTTACTCATTAATGGCTTAACCTACTTTTTATGATCTTTTAAAGCAAGTCTCACCTTCTAGAAATTTCTTGGACAATTTTTGTTTTAGATCAACTTTGAGGTTTTAATGTGAATTGCATTATGCACACATGGGTGACCTTCAAAAAGTGATGGGGGAAATGGTACATCTTTTTGTTTCATTTTCTACAAACTTTTTGAAACTTAGCATGAAAAAAAGAAATCCAAATTAGATGAACATAACTATAAAACAACCTGCATATATTCAGCAATTTCACCACCTCCTCAATCCCCCCCCCCCTTTAAAATTTCTCATGTGGTGGGAAAAGCAAACTTTGTCACTTATCTTTGGCCCTCAGCATTCTCACAGTACTGAAGGATACTGGACCAATGACTGCCCTTCTTTCACTACAGAATGCTTATCCTTAGGAATACGACACATAATGTGCAGCCTCTTCTCGTATCTTATTTTGGTTACTGGGTAGCACCAGTACAGAGACAGATGGCAGTGTAGAGGCAGAATAGTTGGAAATGTGAGATCAAGCTGCCTTATAAACCTCTGCGAGAGAAAGATGAGGTTTTCTGTTTCTGTCAAGATTTACCGCATTAGCATCAGAAGACCACAGGGCACTTCTACCCTCTCCTTTTGGAGTTGGTAAGAACCAAAACAGACTTGATTACAGTGAGTTCGAGTTTTGTGAAAGTGGATTGTGCAAGCAGGTTACGAGTTCAACTACTAGGCAAAAGATGGAGAGTTTTACCCACTAGAAGGTACTTTAATGGACAGGACTGGTCGTGTGCTTTCAAAAGATCGACCCTTTACAGTTCAGATTCAGTTTGACACAACATCATGCAGGGGGGGGGGTTAAGGTAGTTTTTAATATCTGTGTATGAGGGGGTACCCCCCACAAAACATAATTTTTGTTCAAAGCTATGTATTTAAATTTTTCTACAAAACAATTGTATCGCCTTCAAAGTACTCTCCATTACATTTCATACATATATCAAAAATGCGATTCCGTTCATGGAAACATTTCTCAAACTGTTTGGATGGCTGACAACACCTTCCTCATTTTTCCTTCACCTTTTCTACGTTGTCAAATTGCTGTCCTTTCATGTCCCTCTTCATTCATGGAAACAAAAAGAAGCTGCAACGGAGCAAGGTCAAGTGCGTAAGGTGTGTGGGGCTAGAGAGGCATGCTAGTTTTTGCCAAAAACTGGCACACTAAGATGGTTGGGTGAGCAGGTGCATTGTTGTGGTGGCAAAACCAGTCCCCCGTCTGCCACAAATCAGTCCTTTTTTTGTCGCACACTGTGTTAATCTGGGCTAACTAGAGAAACAAATCCAGCGACACTCGTGTGTATAAAAGAAAACTTTATGTCAAAGAGTAGTTGTATATTATGAAAACATCCCAGACCAGGCAGATCAAGTCCATAAGTCCGATATTAGCCCATATGTCCAATACCAATCTATAAATTCCTCTTCAGAATCACACAATACATGCAATGACTCCGAATGCAGGAAGATCACAGGCCATTGCATGGAAAATCTTGTGGATCCAGTGGTGGTGGAAGTATCTCAGTGCTGGCATGTGTATCCACATGGCTCCTCCTGCTCCAGGTCTCTGACTCCAACAGCTTATCTCTATGTGACTTGTCAACAGCAATGTGTAGCAGAGAGAGTGGTTCTGGCCCCCCCCCCCCCCCCCCCCGTGAGCTATTTATCCCCATTGTGCCTCCAAATGAGGTCATGAAGCTGTGATCTGATTGACAGACTAGACTCCACCCCTTCCTCAAATTAACAGTAGATTAAGTACCATATATACTCGAATATAAGCTGACCGGAGTATAAGCCAAGGTACCTAATTATTACCTGGGAAACCAGAAAAATTGATTGACTTGAGTATAAGCCTAGGGTGGAAAATGCAGAAGCTATTGGTGAGTTTCAATAATCAAAACAAATGAAAATAAAATTACTAAAAATTGAGGCATCAGCGGGGTAATGTATTTAAATAGTTATTTTAAATAAAAAACATAAATAAAAGGACAAGTCATTTAACATTAGTAAACCAGCACAGTAAGTGGAAAATAGGTTCAGGGAGATGTTACACCTCGCTGGGGTACCACTGACCCATGTATAAGCTGAACCCCAGTTTTTCAGCACATTTTTTGTGCTGAAAAATCTAGGCTTATACACGAGTATATACGGTAACTGTCATAAACACTGTTACGTAGTCTTTTCAGAACTTCTAAATAGAAACCTTGATTAACTGTCTGACCTGGTAGAATGAACTTCAAATGCACTACAAGTGGACCTTTTCGTCTGTTCAGGAAGGTGATGACATCCAAAATGAGATTTATCATCAGTTGACATTTCACCTGTTTTTGAAACAAAAAAACCACTTGAGTTTTTCCCATAGCGCAGTCCTTGTAAGCTGTGTTCAACATGACAACAGTTTCTGCGGCATTTTTCCTGAGCAGGACACAAAATTTCACACCTGCATGATCTCTTCAATCAGCCATCACAAAATAATGAGGTTTGAGTGAAATTGCTTTCACGAAAAAAATTCACAGTGACAGAGAGAACCCTCCCCGGCACCGCCACTGGGTGCACTGCCTCAGAACTAATTGCTAATGCTCACCTAGTGGGAAAAATGTGTATTGTGAAAGTTCCACCTGGCAGAGCTTTTTTGTTTTTCCTTTTGTTGTTTTTCGGGGTGGGTACCCCCTTGTGTATGTGTGTGTATGTCTGAGTGCCTTCCTATTTTATTTCTAGATCTTTAAAACTTCTAAATGAAATAGAATGTTTACAAAATGTGTACTAGTCATAACTTTTGTGAGATAGTTTCCTTGCCTTAAACAAATACTAAACCAAGATTCAGAAAACGGAGGTGTTTTTTTTTTTTAGCTTTAGATGTAAAGTAATAATTTTTACATTCTTTTTCTCCATAGCATCCTCTCGCTAGATTAACAGGCCTTGAATTGCTTATACAAATGGTTTTAAGTTAAATGAATGCTATTAGTTTTTGCGTCAGTGTTCCATAGAATGCTTCAAGGTGTAAACTAATCTGTGTGTGTGTTTTGCTTACAGTGGGACGTCCCCTCTCGCATGCCTGAATGCAATGCTCCACACAAACTCCCGCGGTGAAGAGGGCATCTTTTATAAGGTTCCAGGTAGAATGGGAGTGTATACACTGAAGGTAAATATACTTGTTGGGGAATCCCTTAGAGAGGCAAGAATACCACGTGTACATCAGATTTGATGAGTCTTAGAGACAGAATTCTGTTTTTCTTGAAGCGCTTATTTTCAAGAAGAGGGAATATAATAAAGTCTGCAAAAGCCAGAGCCAGTGTAAGGCAGAATCCAATCAGAGAAGACAGACTCAGGTAGTTCCTACTAAACGGAGCAATACCAATTGGTTAGACTACACTCCTCTAAGGCAGAAAACATGTGAGACCCAACAGCCCCATTGTTTTGGCTCACAGGGTTTCAGTGTATTTTCAGCCATTGAGCCAACATCTGCCTTTACCTATAGGCAATCTTGAGAAATAACTCTTTTTTTTGGGGGGGGGGGTTTACTCTTTATGGTCTTGAAAGGATGAAATAAAAAGGACTTTTCACTGACTTCTTAAAGAAGCGAGATGCTGGCAGGCTTTCTCACTTCCTTACTATATTCAGAGTGGTGACTATTCATTCCTCTTTTATGGTGGACTGGAAGGCAAAGTTCACATGACTGGATTTTTATTTTTTTATTTTATTGTTTTCAGATAATATCAGAACCAAAATATGACTCCATATCTCAGTAAACTATTAGGCCCCTAGTCTACCCACCATAGTAACAAGCTTGCTAGTTTCTAATAGTTAGGATGAGAATGAACCTGTACTTCTTAGTGTCCTTTAAATTACACCTGTCAGGAAACCCATTTCCTAAGCTTGATGAGTAAAACAATTTATTGGCTCAGATAACTAAGAAATCTAAGGCCAGCACAGATTGGGATCAGGACCTCAAATAAGGTTGCCAGGGCTTGGTCGCTGCTTTGCTTGGGCTTCATTCTCAGGCACATTCAGTCCTCATCACATATGATTCCACACCCAGCCCCTTCTCTGTGAATTCTAAATCTGGGGGAAAGAATCTCAGAAACTAAAGCAGGAGTCTTTTAGTTAGTTCTGATGGACTTAAGTAGTTTTATTTGGTTCATGTGCCTACACCTATATAGTTACTGTGGCTAATTGTATCAAGCCCCTGAGTGGCTTTGGTTCATGAACACCCTTGATACGAGGAGAGAGGTTGTACCCCAAAGGGCATTCAGGAAAGTTGCCTCAACAGGAGAATGGATGTTTGGCATGCAATGACCATGTCCATGTATATGTGGGATTCTGTCCCTGACTTTCTTAGCTTTTATCTGCAATCATCCTTGTGCTCAATCATGCTCATGTAGCTCACTAACATCAAAAAGATTGAATCTACTATAATTTTTCCTTTTTATGTATTTTATTCCCACATGGGATTTTTCTACATTTATTTTAGGTTTTAACTGCTTCATATTATTAATAACATGTACTAAATACCTTCTCTATACTGTGGCATCTCTAAAGAAGAATGGACTGTGGTCTCTAAGCTCTTGAATCTCACATTATAGATACTGAAATAATTGCATACTGATAGAGCATATTATATGATAAAGATCTGTACTATAAAGTAGTGTGATAGTATAGGAAAATAAGTTAATTTTGACAAAAGAGATTTAGAAATTGTTTGTTTTTTTAATTCTGGAGGAGTTTTTCTGTTTTTTTTTTTACTAGGGGCTCATACAACTCTTATCACAATCCATACATATACATACATCAATTGTATAAAGCACATCTGTACATTCTTTGCCCTAATCATTTTTCTTTTTTTAATATGTAGTATATTTGAGATGTGGGCTTGTATACAGGGTAGGGGAATAAATAACTTAAACTAAAAATAAGCAAAGGCGACATCTTCACAATGGATTTAAGGTCGAGCACATTGGCACGGCCTGAAGGAAATGTTTGTGGTGAGGAGCTCCGGGGAGGGAAAGCACAGACTTGGTAGCCTTTGCAAATCTGACTGAGCAGTTCTAAAGTGTGGGTGTGTGTTTCTCTGATGACAGTGGTCTTTCAGAGTAGCACAATCAAATTCATATGTTTGGAGATAATTTAAGAGTGTTGAGGAAATGTAGGGGGAAAGATGGTTATGGTTGTTTGCAAGAGATACTTAGGGTGTAAGCTAAGGGAGGGAGGAAGAAGCAGAAAGATGCAAAGACTTTTAGAGAAGTAAAATAAGTAGCATCTGGATAGGTACAGAGCAGGCGAGGTAACTGCAAGATTAGGCGCATGTGTACTAGTCATAACTTTTGTGAGATAGTTTCCTTGCCTTAAACAAATACTAAACCAAGATTCAGAAAACGGAGGTGTTTTTTTTTTTTAGCTTTAGATGTAAAGTAATGATCCATGGGGGATAGATAGTGAGTTTATGCGAAAAAAGATAGGTTAAAGGTGTTTTATATGCACCTAACTTCACAAACATTATCTCGTACTTTGAAGGAAAGAACAGAAAAATGTAGGGTATGTATTTTAAAATGCACTTGTAACATGAGAGATGGCCCAGGGGGAAATGGCGATAGGATGTAAATTTAAGTAAAAAGTGTTAAACTAAGGAGATAAGAGGTATAGTCTTGACTTCATGTCATATGGGAACCACAGGCTTTCATTTTGTCTGTTAGACTCTCTTTGATCTGAGTATGAAAGTAAATTATTTGGGAAATTAAAAATATTGAAAGAAAAAAAGAATCATCCACCGTTTTATGATTTAGCAATAACAGAGTTCTCTAATGTATATATATTTTTTGTATATTCCATAAATATGTAAATAATAACTCACTGAAATCTTCCCATATGCCAGGAACTATTCATAAGGATTTTACATGAACTCAATTTCAGAATGACCTTTTAGGTTAGGCACTATTATCACCCCCACTTTATACACAGGGAAACTGAGGCACTAGAAATTAACACTCTAGCCAAGGCTACATAGTTAGAAAATACAAAACCAGAATTCAATCCCAAGGAGCCTTGATTTCCCAGTCCTTCATCACATAATTGCCCTGTTAGATCTTGCACATACTATGTTGACACACATACCCTGCCTGATGCGAAATCTCACTGTTCATATACAGAAACTAAAGCAATCCATGTGACTTAAGACTTTTGCTATCCAGACTTAATATATAATGATGCTTGTATATACACAAATGCATGCACAGTGAACACACATTTTCAAAACAGTCATGACAGTGTTCTAGTGCGAGCGTTTTCCTCATTTACCTGTATTTAATCAGCTCAGTTATTTTGCAGCAATATGTATCAGAGATTAAATTCCTATTTTCTGAAATGGTAATGATTCATGTTAATTGGATGCCTACATTTTCAGAAAGATGTGCCGGATGGGGTGAAAGAGCTATCAGAAGGTTCAGAAGAAAGCAGTGATGGTCAGTCAGATTCCCCGAGTTCTGAGAACAGCAGCAGCAGCAGTGATGGTGGCAGCAACAAGGAGGGGAAAAAGAGCAGGTGGAAAAGGAAAGGTAAATCCACCTGATCACTCGCCAAAGTACTGAATGTTGTAGGACACGTGCCCTTCCTTGTTAGTAGTTCTCCTTTTCAAGTCAGGCTCTCTTCCCCCAGCGCAGTCCAACAGAATTTTCTGCAGTGATGGAAATGTTAGGTCTCTACGCTGCCCAACACTAGCCACGTGTGTATTGAGTATTTGATATCTGGCTAGTATGGCTGCGGAACGGAATTTTCACCTGAAATTTAAATAGCTATACGTGGCTAGCGATTACCACATTGTACAATATGACTCTAGGTTTTACTGGGCTTTAGTCTCAGCTCTTGGCCACTCATAACCCTTTTAGGGTGCCTTTCTCCTGTCCTCCTCCCCTCCCCCCAAATCCTCTTCTAAAATTTGAGTACTTACTGTTTTTAACAATGTCTCCTTCCTCAAAAGAGTGCTTTTTAATTTCTAGTAGCAAAGACTAAATTTAGACTGTTACTATTTGCTGTCATCTCTCTTGGTGTTTGCTTCATCAAACACGGGTCAGACTCTCTGCCAGTGAACTCTCTGCCAGGTCATGGCACTATGTAGAGTTTCTGAAGCCACCTATCACAGGAGCAGACAGCCCGTCTTATTGCTGACCTTGCGATTAGCAAATGGTTACCTGGCAGCGTCACCAGGGCTCGCTAGCTTCATTCCTTACTCAAGAAACTTTCTTTAGTGAGCAGTCTTCTCATTGTTGCAGCTTCCCTGGACTGATCTTTCCTGTGAAAAATATATTTCATTACCCATTTCTGCTCATTATAACTTCTTAAACCAAATATTCAGCCAACTTGAGCTGAAATAGCAATGTTCACAAGAGCAAAATAGACATCTAAGATTTTCTTTAGCTTGGAGACGGTCTTACTTTTAAGTTATAAGTGGACAATCTTTGTACGTGGAGCTAGGGGAATTCTTTGTTGGAATCTGTGACTCATTTTTCATTTCTTCAGAACTGTTATGATGCTTATATCAGAAAAATAAGTGTGATTTATTACCATCCCTACTGTAATGTGTGGACCATTCCTTGAGAGAATTGAGTACGTTTTGTGGTATAGCTATTATACATTCACTTTGGGCAAACTTTGTAACCAGAAGATTTTTGGCTGTAAGATATCAGAGCCATTTAAAGAGCAGCCCATACCTTAGATGTTAGGGACAAATGGCAAAGCTGGTGCCTCGGACCTGTATCCTTACTGAATCTTTAGAAATGAACCCTGTCAGTTGTGGGGTGATCCAGGGCCTTACATTCCTTAGGCATTTGGAGCACCTTGATTTGGGAGGATAAGTGGGGCCAGAATTGAGAAAGGCCCTGTCCCCCCTCTGCTTCTCCCCATTTTAAACTTTTCCTTTTAAGTTTAGGAATTGTTGGTCAGAGATTAGAAACAGGCCAAATCATCAGGCTAAATGAGAAAGAACTGTGTTCTAAAGAGGGCTGAAAACAGCGAAATCAGTATTACAGGAGTTAGGTTTTAGTAACCCGGGAACAAAGCCATCGTCTTGGGACATATTTGGAGGCTCCCTCTTACCTTTCAAGAGCTGCATGTGGGCAGTAGCTGTTTTGAATAGTGGCTTCTATATCTGTGTGTCTTCTGCTCAGAACCAGCAGTCATTAGTAACTATCTCTGAGGATTTGAAGTGGATAGAACCCCATTGTCTCTTACCTAACAGATACATTTGAATAACATCACCTTGCCTTGCGCTTGACATGTAATAGATTACATTACCATAAGGCAATATAGCAAATTCAAGATTGTGGTAGAAATATAATGCTTTTAAACTTCCTTTAATTCATTCCTTTTCTAGAAATGAATCAGTTGTCACACTATTGAATATTTACCTACAGTATGCATTAAGAAAAGATAATTCTATAAAGTTATTTTCTGGGTGTAGTTAGTCTCTTAATTTTAACCAGGAAAGCTGAGACCTTGCATTGGGCGGTCGGTGGTGGGTGCATGTGTGGCATTGGGAAGGTGGGATGAGATGTGTACAGGATACCTTATGTAATGCATGATTACTTTAAACCAAAATCGATCCCATTGTTGTCAAGTCATTTTCTCCTCAGAGTAACAGAATTGAACAGAGTAGAACTGCCCCCATACGGCTTGCAAGGCTCTAAATCAGTACGTAAGCGGACTGCTGCATCGTTCTCCCATGGAGTGACTGATGAGTTCAGACTGCTGACCTTTGGGTTAACAGCCAAGCACTGAACCACTGTGGCACCTGGGCTCCTAGGTTTACTCTAGCAGCACTGACAGTCACAAGAAATGGATAATCCAAACTACCATTGAAGAACGATAACAGGGGTTTCTGGTAGAACATACATCATTCATTCTTATGTCATACATAAGATATTTGGCATAGACACTGGTACATAACACATTGTAAAGTGTAAAGTGAAATTAGTCAGCACTGATCATTGTAGTATGCAGTGTTAGACTTGCAGAGCAGTTCGACATCAGTTTAAGTTATTGATAAAGTTAAAACAAATCAATTATGACTATTTTTCCTGTTTAGGTCTTTTACTCTCATTCTGACATCACTGTCTTTCAAATGCATTGTAAGACAGGAAGCACATTGAGATAGTATCAAAACCCACTTCCTTTTATGTACAAAAATAAAGAGCTCTGCCAGCAAAACTGATACTTCTAGTTAAAAATCGATAGAAGTTTTCTTGATAGACATACATTCCCTTCAATTAGGAACTTTGAAATTTGGTCCAGCATTAAAGCTAGTTTCTTGATTTCTCTGTAAAGTGAAAGGACTTAGAAGTTTGCAGTTTGAGCTCTTAATTTCCAGGCAGGAAACAATGTTCAGAGGAGAGCTTAATGGAATTCCAAGGCAAGGTAAGGAGTAGCTCCGGCCCAATGACTATTAGAATCAACTGTTTGTCTTGCTTTCCTAACGAATCGGACCTAAGTGAAGACTACCTTTTACCAAACTAAATCATACGTATTTCAGTATGAAGCAACTGCAGGAGCAGTTGTTTATCTTCTGATACAGGAACGTTTTGCTAGATTTAGTCTCTCTCTCTCTTTTTTTTTAAATTTAGTCTCTTTTTAAAGTGTTTTAGGAATAAATTTGATTATGAAAAATATACTTTTTCATGTCTTTGGCTTTATTAGCTATTTGTCTGGAGTATGAATTAATATACTGCTTATTCAGGACTGATTTAAAACAAGTATTGGAATATTGTGTCTAGGGCTTTTAAAATAACATAAGTCTGCCTGCCTTTAAATTTCATGTACATGTATGTAGTATGTGTGTGTGCGTGTGTGTGTGTTAACTGAACAGGGATGATTATGTATAATAATGTCTCACTTAAAATATATACTAGTGGGGGCGGGACTTCTTTTGGCAGAATTCACTTATGTGGTATAAGACCTTTGGGTCTGTTTTATTCTGGGGTTGGTTGTTGCTAACTGAGGTTGAGATTTTTAACTCTGTCTTGGGTATTTAAGATGCTGTGCTATTAGGACTTGGATAGTCAAGCTATGCAGAAGCAAGGAAGGCGCTATTGTATGGCCTCTCCATCTTTGAGTGGGCACTATGATTAGGAACCACATCCTTCCTAGAATGGAGTAGACTGAATTAGATCAGAGGTAAAAAAAGATATAGAGCTGAAAAAGGTCCACTACCTCTGAAATCTCTGTAAAAAGACTATTGCTAAAATCAGAACTCTTCTTTAAGAGAAGAATGACTGGTCTTGTCGATTATACGTAAAGTTTCAAAAATTGTTTTAATGTAGACTTCAGCTGTCAATCTTTTGACACTTTTGTTTCCATTTTGATATTACTGCTCTGATGTGTCTGATAGGCTCTCTGGTACTTTAGAGGGGCCAATTGAATTTTTTCAGGTGAAAATAATAATTTTAAGTCAGGTTATTTACTAAAGATTTTTAACTCAGATGCATTCACATCCTTTTGATCTGGTTCAGTGTAGTAATCACCTTTTGAAATGGAAAATCCCAGTACTATAAATGAGTCCCCCAAAATGAGGTGTTTTGGACTGATAGTCAATAAATGGTATATAAGTATCCAATCACTTGAAACTACTTCATTCAATTATGTAAATTAACTTTGATGAGTTTCAAGTTCCAAAATTTGTTCTCAATGGTATTTTGTGAAAATTTAATTTTGTTCATTTTAACACTAGAATTCTTTTTTTAAAAACTAAGTTACCATCTGTACTTTGTAGTGTTTTTGCTTTTTTTAATTAAATAATGAGTAGCTCCTGCTCTTTTCATTAGGAGTTGTTAATTTTTTGCATATGCATATATGAAAACAAGCTTTTTGATTCTGATCATATAAATAATATGATCTTAAATAAGAATGCTTTTAGCTAGTCCACATGGACTATGATACAATTGATTATATAAACCTTGAGGAGTATTATTGCAATTATTAGTTTATTTTCAATAACCAAAGTATTAGGATAAGTAAAAAGTATTACTACAAAATTATAGAAGCCTTTATTAACTAAAATAATAAATTGTGAAGCCATTGTTTCTTGACATAGCCTCCATCTAAAGCTATAGACTTCTCTCTACCTTTCATATGTCAGTTCATCTACTATGTTGGCCTATGTGTTGCTATGATACTGGAACCTGTGACATCAGAGTTTAATAGACATCAGAGTCACGCATAGTGGAAGGGTGTCAGCAAATCTTCCAGGTTAAGAATAGGTAGAAGGAACAGTTCATTTCTGAGCAAGCAATGTCTAAGATCGTGCCAGAAGATGAGCTGCTTAGATCGGAATGTATTTAAATAGGACTAAAGAAGAGTTGTTTCCTCAAAGTAAAGTCAACGTTAATGACAGGGATGGAGACCTTAACTTACTGATGGCACACAACTCAAAATGAGATGAAATGTCTGCAAGTATCGGAACGTGGAATATACAAAGTATTAGTTTAGGAAATTGTCAAAAATAGAATGCATAAAGATCCATACCCTAGACATTAGTGAGTTGAAATGGACTGCTATTAGTCATTTTGAATCTGACAATCTTTATGGTTTACTATGCTGGGACGGACAAAATGAAGATTGGCATTACATTTACCATTAAAAGAATATCTCAACCTCTACCGTGAAGTACAGGTCTGTGATAGGGTAAGAGCTATGAGCCTACAAGGAAGGCCGCCGAAGCTACTGTCATTTAAATTTATAGGCCAACCACTAAAATGAGTTATGAAAAAATTGATGAATTCTATCAAATTCTTCCATCTGAAATTGATCAAATATACAAGGGGGTACTAAAAAAACCTGGGGAAAGCACTGGGTGGGGCTTTGGTGTCTTACGCATTTTTTCTGGCTAGGCAGCGTTGAACAACTCTCAGAACTAGTGCACCCCAGGGCATTGCCTCTCTGGTCACAGTGATTTTTTTTTTCTTTCATAAAAGCAGTTTTGTTTGAGCCTTTTGTTTTGTGATGGCCGATTTAAGAGAACCATGTGCAGCTGTGAAATTTTGTTTCCTACTCAGGAAAAATGCCGCATAAGCTGTTGGGATGTTGAACACAGCTTACAAGGACAGCACTATGGGGAAAAACTCAAGTGGACAAGTGGTTTTCTACTTTGAAAAAAGATGAAATGTCAATTGATGACAAACCTCATTCTGGATGTCGATTAAATTCCAGAATAGACAAAAATGTCAACAAAATAATCCCTGCACTTGTGCTCAAAGACCGACAGCAGACCCCTGAAGAGCCGGGGAAGCTGTCGGCACTATCACGGACGGAGCAGGGTTCAGCGAATTTCTACCGAAGATTTGGGAATGTGAAGGGTGGCTGCGAAATGTGTGCCTCGGGTTCTGACTGCCCAGCAAAAAAGTATCAACTGGAAACATGCTGTGCTTTGAAAGAACAGCACCAACGCGACTCAGATTTTTTAGTGGTTCTGAAAAGATTGCGTAACAGTCTGTAGCAAAAAAGGCATGATTTGTGGTAGAAGGGACTGGTTTTGCCACCACAAAAATGTACCTGCTCACATAGCCATCTCAGTGTACCAGTTTGGGGCAAAAAAGATCCAGCATGCTTCTCATGCCCCACACACCTTACTCACCTGACCTTGCTCCGTGTGACTTCTTTTTGTTTCCATGAATGAAGATGACATGAAAGGACAGCTATTTGATGATGTAGAAGAGGTGAAGAAAAAATGAGGGAGGTGCTGTCAGTCATCCAAACAGATGAGTTTGAAAATAGTTTCCAAGAATGGAATTGCAGATTTCACAAATGTATTAAGTATAATGGAAAGAATTTGAAGGTGATAAGGTTGTTATGTAAAAAAAAAAAATTAAACACATAGCATGTGGGGAGGTGTCTTTCGGAGATTCTGTGCTTTTCTGGGTACCCTTTCATATAATCAAAATATATTGATAAATCCTGGTAATTAGAAATAAAGAGAAGGTTCAGTAGTTGGAAAATGGCCTTGGTGATAGAACCCATGCCAGAGATCTCATGGTAGAATTCTGTGAGACCAACATATTAATGAGGTACTTCCTCATTGCAGGTACCTTTTTCCCACCAAAGTAAATGGCCATGAAATAGGAATCTTGCTGGATATAATACACAAGAGTTAAATTGACTATATCTGGGGTCGAAGATATGGAGAAGCTCATTATCATTAGCCAAAAAAGGACCAGGAGCCGATTGAATTAACAGATCACCTATTACTTATTTGCAAGTTCAGGTGGAAACAGAACAAGGCCCTGAAAGCCTAAATATAACCTAAGCACATCTCATCTGAATCTAGAGACCATCTCAAGAACAGGTTTAACACATGGAGCACTAATGACAGAAGCCCAGGAAGGTTGCAGGATAACACCAAGAATATCACATGTACATCAAGAAAGCAAAAGTTTGTTAAAAAGACAAGAAAGAGAAGACAAAAATTATGTCCGAGGAAACTGAAACTTGCTGTTCAATACTGGGTAGCTAAAGCAAATGGAAGAAAGGTACAAAATATTGAAGGATGCAGGGAGCATCAAAAGAAAATGGAAGGAACACCTACTGTATTGAAGAGAACTGGTCAAGATTTTATTTTTTTTATTTTAATAGATCATTTTATTGAGGGCTTGTATAACTTATCATAAACCACCCATCTATCCATTGTGTCAAGCCCATTTGTACATTTGTTGTCATCATCATTTTCAAAACATTTTCTTTCCACTTGAGCTCTTGGTATCAGCTCATTTTTTCTTCTCCCTTACCCCCCTCCTTCCCTCATGAACCCTTGATAATTTATAGATTTTTTTCATATCTTACACTGACCGATTTCTCCCTTCACCCACTTTTCTGTTGTTGATCCCCCTGGGAGGGGGGTTATAGGTAGATCATTATGATCAGTTCCCCCTATTTCCCCTCACCTTGCCCTTACCCTCCTGGTATGGCTACTCTCAATATTGGTCTTGAGGGGTTATCTGTCCAGGATTCCCTGTTTCCAGCTCTTGTCTGTACCCATGTACGTGCTCTGGTTTAGCCAGATTTGTACGGTAGAATTGGGGTCATGATAGTGGTGAGGGGAAAGCATTAAAGAACTAGAGGAAAGTTGTTTATTTCAACAGTGCTATACTGCACCCTGACTGGCTCGTCTCCTCATAGCATCTCTTCTGTAGGGGGATGTCTAGTTGCCTACAAATGGGCTTTGGGTTTCCACTCTGCACTCCCCCTCATTCATAATGATAGGGTTTTTTTGTTCTGGGTCTTTGATGCCTGATACATGAGATTATCAACACCTCATGATCACACAGGCTGGTGTGCTTCTTCCATGTGCGCTTTGTTGCTTCTCAGCTAGATGGCCCCTTGTTTACCTTCAAGCCTTTGAGACGCCAGACACTATAGCTTTTTTGAGTGTGGTTTTTTGTTTTTTTACACCATAGCTTTTGATAGCCGGCCACCATCAGCTTTTTTCACCACATTTGCTTATGCACCTGCTTTGTTTTCAGTGGTCATGTCTGGAACATGAGCATCATGGAATGCCAGGTTAATAGAACAAAGTGCTTTTGCGTTGAGGCAGTACTTGAGTAGAGGCCCAATGTCCATCTATTACCTTAGCAGATTTAATCATTTTAATGGTATTGAAGGAAGAAGTTTAAGCAGTACTGAAGGTATTATTTTTAAAAAGAAAAGAAAGAAAAAGTTCCAGAAATTGATGAAATGCCAGTAGAAATGTTTTGTTGTTGTTTTTTAAACTGGGATGAACTCACTTGTGGGAGACCAGTCTCCACAACTGAATGGGTTCAAGAAGCAGTGTGTAATTGAAAGGTAAATTAAAGAAACCACAGACAGGACATGCAAGTGCTCACCTCTCCCATGGCAATCAGAACAAGAGTGAGGGTGGATGCATTCTTTCCCAAGCTTAGATAATCTTGGGCATGCAAGCCACATCGAACATATTTGTAACAGGAATGGGGTTGTATTAGAGGCATACATGGAACTGGAAGGGGACAAGCTAGGGGCATATACACAATAGGAAGGGGTTGTACTAGAGGCACACATGTGCCAGGAAGGTACATATGCAACAAGAGCGGCGGGTTCTAGAGTTAAGATCGTCTTCTCAGAACTGGCTTGATAAGGATAAGCATCTGTGAGCTCAAACAGCAACAAATGGTGAGCGTGATGTCAGTGCTTCCCTCTGCTGTACGTGGCTTGCTGTGAGGGAATGCACGTGGCACTTGTTGCGAGCATGTCCTGAAGAGTTCTATGCGGTTTCCATGTACACCATCAAAAGGGAAGTTTTAGCACCAGGGACTCAAATTGCCTTCCTTTTCAACGTTCTCTGAGTTTGGGGGATGAAAAGACGTTTGAAGGGCAAGATAAGGATGGGGGAAGGTTTCCAAAGGAAATTCTTGTAGGGCAGACCTTCCTATGTTGAAAGAACAAGCAGAGGAATTACTGCAGTGGGGAAAGATTCATGTGCAACTTTCCTGGCCTTTTTCTCACAAAATTTTCAATTTTCTTAAAACCTCTTCATAATCTAAATGATCATTCTTTGTTCTATAGAAACATTACCCCTTTGGTATATCTCCAAACAGTCACCATAACCTTTGTAGCTGATATCTCTGCCATGAATAGAACTGGCCCAGCAGATCTCCTCAGAATCTTATGCTGTTGTCTTTTGTCTTAAATGAGCAGAAGCTGACTTTTTTATACTTTTAAATAAGCTAGGAGCTTGAATACAGAGCACCAACTCTAGTACAAGGCTTTCTGTTTCAGGTGGCTCTGGGGAAAGTCCTTGATATCATATATATATTCCCGCCTCCCCACCCCACTTTAACATGATCTTCCTGTGAGGCTTCCAACAGGAAGCCACTGTTGTGATTTGGACTTTTTATTTATTTTTAAATTTGGATTTTTTAAAAAACTTTTTGAAGAACTTTTTAATGTGACTAAGTAAAGTATTTTCTTGAAAGAAAAACTGAGTTACCATTCATTGATTACAGAGACGTGTTTAAACATGTTTTGTATGGTAAAAAGTATGTCCATAAGAACTAGAACTCTTGTAGCACTACCTTTTGACTAACCCTTGTAATAACTCTGTTTAAATATTCTTCCATTCAACTAGTTCCACATTTATTCTTTTTCCAGTATATTTGCCACTTATTTGCAAAACACGCTTAAAAGGTTTGAATGTTACCCATAAAGCCCTTTCAGGGTATCTAGACATATAGAAAGATAAACAGACAATTAGCAGATTATCTAATGAGCCACATGTGTTTACATTGTTCATATTATGACAGTATAGAAGGAGACATGGTCAACTTTTCCTTGTTTACTTAGTATCTCTGAATGGGCCAATGTCCTGGGAAGATGAGATATAAAAAGGTAAGAAGGTGAGAGTGTGTCTGGTTAATTTTGGATGTAAGAGGTAATTGAGGTGAAAGAGATTGAGTTCAAAATATTAATCATTCATGCTAGTGTCATTACATATAGGTTATTAGTGTATATGAGTAATGTTTCAAGATAGTGTAGTGATTTGGATTAGAGATGGAAGAGAATGACAATACCAGTTACTGCCCCATTTTCCTTACAGTTAGCTAGAGGAACATGAATATTGTTTGTGGACTTTTTTTTATGCTGGTTTCACCATTTTGCCCATTTAGTATCTGAGTTATGACTTTAATTTCTTTAACTTGTTTCTATTCATAATGGTTTTGTTTTATTCAATTTCTAATCACTAGTGTCCAGGTAACAGCCCAGGTCAGGGAGTGGTTAAGATTTGGGCTGAAATCTGCTAGGTTAGCAGTTAGAAACCACCAGCCAATCCAAGGGAGAAAGATGAAGTTTTCTAAACCTGTAAAGAGAAACCCCCAGGGACATTTCTACCCTTCCCTGTAGGTTCTCCATGAGTCAGCATCAGCTCAAGCAGTGAGTTTAATGTTAGTTCAAAGTATAGGTTAAAGTAATTTCATTCTATGATTGAAGGTCATGTTGTGGGTAGTATATGTCCTTGGTGTAGGATAACACTTTATGAAATAGTAAGACCAAAAAAAAAAAAGAAAAGAAATAGTAAGACTGGTGATAGGAAGTGTGATGATCATTTTCCTATGAGTGCCACTTGCCCAATCAGAAAAAGTAATACACAAGACCTTTGGCAGAATTAAAATGCAGTCTCAGTGTCCAGTTTATAAGCCAAGTATTTTATTTAGTTAGTTTTTGTCTATATATTTTAAGATGTAATCCTATCTGTGGACCTCATTTGAATAGCAACAGCTTTGATGGACGACTTTTGAACAACAATGGTTTAGATAATTGACAGCCAAATAAACTGAAACTGTGCTCTACTACGTGGTTTTTGTTTGTTTGATTGATTGTTTTTAAATTTTTTATTTATTTTATTGGGAGCTCGTACTGCTCTTATCACAACCCATCCATCCATCAATTGTGTCAAGCACTTTTGTACATTTGTTGCCATCATCATTCGCAAAACATTTGCTTTCTACTGAGCCCTTGGGATCAGCTCCTCATTTTTCTCCTCTCTTTCTACTGCCCCCTCAAGGCAGTGTTTTCTGTGTGCATTAAATCATTATGAATTGGAGCTGACTTGCCAGCACCTAATATCATAACTACTTCATAAACAATTATCTTTGACATTATGCTACCAAATTGGTATATTACTTGGATTTTTTTCATTTCAGACTTCTAGAAAATACATTTTAAACATTATTTTGAAACACCATATATATCTTAACTCCTTCCTTTACTATCTATATCACCTAATGAATTATTTTCCCCTATGGGGATGCATTTTTTCAATTTGTCCTTCAATTTTTTTCCATTTAATTTTGCTTTTTTAATATGAAAACGTCTATACATTTTTATACTTTTACTTATTTCTTTATGCCAAAAAAGGTCATACTATAAACACCATAGCCCAGCACCTTGAATTTTCTCACTTAATAATCCTGAGGAACATCTTGGAAAAGAATGTAGAGATTTTCATAATTCCTTTGTAGAGCTCCATAGAATGTCATTGTGTATATGCACCATAAAGCTCCTTCTGGTGTCTTGCTCTCAGTGTTGCCCTTGCTTCACCAGTGGTTTCTAATCTAATGGGATGTCCAGATCAACAGCTTCAGTAGTATCTGAAGTGTATCAGGAGTGCATCAGCTTAACTGAATCAAGGACTGGAACGATTGCTGGGCAATCTGGGTTACAAGTTCTCGGTGATTCGGATTCATGCTCAAGTGTGAGAAGTATTACTCTTTAGTATTGCTTTCATATTGTTGAGATTGTATCTTTGGGATAGACTCTTAAAAGTGAGTTTGCTAATTCAAAAGATTAGATTTTGCTGTGTTTAAGGTTGAAAGGAACCCATGTTTTCCTTTATGTTTATCCTCTGTGTGTAGAATTAATGCTGGTGTGTAGTATCTGAAATGAGTTTACTTTCATCTTTTGCAGCTATTTAGTTGATTCAGCATCTTTTGTCTATTTTACTAAGGTGTTTCCTTTTTTCCTTCATTACCTATGTACATTGTGGTTGTTAAGTTATGACTGATTCTAAACTTCTACAAGAAGCCATATTTGCCTGGGAGACCTCTTTCTGAGCCAAATAGCAAGGAGGCAACCAAATACTGCTGTAATCTTGTCACACAGATAATTTACACCTTGACAGAGCTCCCTCTAGCCCAAAATGGGTGCCTCTGGAGTTTGCTATTGTATGAATTTCTGAGTTGCTGTAGCAAATTACTACAAATTGGGTGACTTAAAAAAATTATTTTTTCACAATTCTTGAAACAAAATCAAAGATTCTGCAAAATATTTTCTATGCTTGTGTTAATTAACTGCTTGCTTGTTTTATGTGTACCTCCCTCTGATCTCTGTCTCAGTTGTCATAGAGTCTTCTCTGTGTGCCTTCCCAAGCGTCTCTCCATAAGGACACTTGTCACTGAATTTAGGACCCATCGGGTAATCCAAGATGGCCGTATCACAAAATTCTTAACTATATAAAGGTGCAATATGAGGTAACTCGCACAGCTCCTGGCGATTTAAGCAGCATAGTGGTTACTGCCTGCATTCAGGTGTTCACCACAAGGTTGGCATGTTGAACCCACCAGGTGCTCTGCCCCTTAATGGGCAGTTCTGTCCTTTAGGGCCTTTAATTAGTCAGTATTGACTTGACACCACATGACTATGCATTGGGACACGGGACCGCCTTTTTGGTGGCCACCATTCAATTTGCTACATGTACCACCTCATTTTTCTGGAAACCACATTTCATTCAATCTTGGCTCTACTCCTTACTAGCTCTGTGTCCTTGGGCAAATATTTAAATTTCTGAATACATAAAATTAGATAGTACTATCATTATACAATATATATAATGTATATATTTGCTATTCATTCATTCATTCATATGTTCTTTAAAATATAGCCCACCCAAATATAATACGTAGTTTTCTCTCAGAATAGAATGGAAAGAGTTCTGGTGAGCGTAGGAAGAGAACTTGTCTCTTAAGGTGAACCTCCTGCACTCTTGCTACAAAAGCCTGCCACTGTGTTCGGTAGGCATACAGACAATGTTTAATACTGTTGTTGTTAATAAAGTTTTTGAAGAAAACTGGTGTGTGGGCACTGAAAAGAATTGTTAGAGTTAAATTGCTAACCTTGTGTTGTGTGTAAGTCTTGGCATTTCATGTTCTGCCTCTCCACATAACTGGAGCACACATACAGATTCATAATTGTGAAGCATTATATTTCGAAAGTTTCAACAGTTAACATTGAAGGTTTTTTAAAATAGATGTTATGGAACCAAAAGTTGGTGTTAAACATTAGGTCTCTTCCCTAACTAGTAGGTGCTGGAATTTTCATGATTTATTTCATTTGGCTTTGTAATGTGCTGTAGTTTCATTTGTTAGAAACTCATTTGCTTTAAGGGGAAACATTGCAAGTGGTTTGCCCTGGTTATTACTGAAAAAAATAAATATAAGTATATAGTAATAGGTTTCATTATATCCCTTTAAAAGCAGTAAAGTAAAAGATAATAGCATGTACTCGTGAGGATGTAGAGAGACAAAGTCTCTCATGCTTCTGCTTGGATTGAATAATAATTGCTTCTGCTTTGAGAAACAGTTTGGTAGTTTCTCAAAAGGTTAAACATAGCGTCATCATAACAAAACCAAACCCATTACTGTTGAGTCCATTCCAACTCACCGTGTGGGACAGAGTAGAACTGCCCGATAGGGTTGTCAGAGCATAGCCGTGGTGGAAGCAAACCACCATATTTCTCTCTCTTAGAGTGGCTGCAAGTTCAAATCTCCAGCTCTTTGATTCACAGCTGAGCACTGAAGCACTGAGTCAGCAGGGCTCCTTTGGTGGGCCATCCCTACTGCTGTGGAGTCGGTTCTGGGAGGCTCCGTAGGGTTTCTGAGAGTGTAACCTTATGGGACTAGATGGCCTCTTCCTCAGAGCAGCAGCCCACTGACTCCACGGGCCCGAGACCCAACAGTTGCAGCCCTCGTGTGTTGAAAGAGAGGCGAAAACATATGTCGAGACATACACAAAAAGAACATTCATAAGAGCCTGAAAGTGGGAAACCCAAATGTTCGACATCAACAGACAGAATAGGGCAGGGAAAACTTCTTTTAAAACAAGCAAACAGTTCTATTAGCACATAACCCACATTTCATACAATTCAATCAAATGGTCAAACTTGTGGTATGATTGGAGCTGGTCACAAGGGGAAAACTTGGTAAGACCTGTAAATACAAGGCAGTCCTGTGTAGTTCTGGCTCCCACAGCTTTCACTGCACATCCATACAGTGGAGTATTTAACCAATAAATGGAAGGCCAAAATATTTACACGTGGATGAACTTTAAGAATATCCTAAGTGAAAGAAACCAGTCATAAAGGCCACATACTATCTCATTCCACTTACTTGAAATTTATATGAAAGGTTCAGAATAGGAAATTCCTCAAGAGGAGATACTTGACTGGGGTTAGTGGCAGGGATTTAGGCCAAGTGGCCCAGGATCTTGTTGAAGGCTGTAGAAATTTGAATTGTATGATAGTTGTATTAATTCTGAATGTGCTAAAAAAAACATTGCATACTTTTTTTTAATTTGCATTGTATACTTTAAAATGTATGTAATTTATCTCAATAAAACTGTTGCTTAAAGGGAAAAAAGAGATGGTTATGGTATGTGAATGATAACCTAGTAAAGCAATGTGGCCAGGGAGAAGATAAAAAGAGGAGCTAATCCAAGAGCTCAAGCAGAAAGAAATCTTTTGAAAATGATGGCAATATATGTACAAATGTGTTTGATACAATTCATGTATAGATTGTTATTAGAGCCCCCAATAAGGTGATTTATTACTACAAATTTAAAAACATGTGGCCACCACTTGGTGCACCAAGGAAGGATCTGCTTTCTTTTTGCTGCACAACCATTTCAAGACCTACCTTTTACAGAGTACATTATAGTGAACTCTTTACTCTTTCAATTCTTTAGTTTTATGTCCAACAGAGTAATTGTTCATTCTTTCCCTTAACTATTAACTTAGGTTGGAACACAAGATTTAGACTAAGATGGCAAGTCACCTTCTTAATATTGCTTGCCGTTGTTTTCTTTAAACGTCTCCACAATGTATTCCTTCCTCCTGGCCTAAATGAAATGCTGCACTCGAAAACACATGTATTTCATTGAACCATGGTTCCTCAGTGTCCTATTCGATAGCGAACTACCTACCTGCCCAGTTGACCTTCCAATAATATGCTATTTTCCCACCTTTAGCCCAACTCCTGTGAGAGAGGCAGTAGGAGACCTGCACACCTTGAAAGCCATCACTTGCCATCATGCTTATACTTTCTGCATTTTATTATTAAGGGGTCTGACTCAGTCATTTCTCTGTTCTTCCTGGTAAATAATTCACACCTTTGAGATGTACTAGAAAAGCATGAAGATATACTTGCAATTAATACTAAGAAGATATACTTGCAAATAATACTTGCACGGGCTCTTGATGGGAGACTTTTCATAAGACGAAGATTTAGCTTCATTCTGACTGACTAAAAAACAGCCAGTGATGAAGTAGGTAGTTGTTACATCCTGTGTAACCTGCATTGCTCACATTAGAGAAATCCCAACACCCCACCCCTCACCCTAATTGTTATGATTTAAGAGGGTAAAGAATTTTCAGACTTAAAAGAACACAAGGAAACCGCTAGTTGTGTAGTGTTTGAGATGGAATGGCCTTTTTGCCTTGTCTGGAAAGATGGGAACCCTGAGACCCATTCTGTCAATCCAGGGCTCTTCCACTGTGTCATGCTGTCATTAGATTTACTTTGAGAACATGTTACTCCTCAAAGGAGCCCAGATTTTTTCTACATTTTATCTAATTTGATGAGTCACAGTTTGTTTTCTGCTTCCTGCTTCTTCGATCAATTCTATTGAAAAATTAAAGAATGGAACGTAACGAATACTAACACACGTGCCTTCCCCATCCTATCATCCTTCAATAGAGCTTTCTGAGGAAATAAACTGAAAAGGGAGGCTGTTTGCAGTAGAACTCCAAAAAGAAGATCCTTCCCCAAAGTGTTTGAGCACAGTTCTTAACACAGGTAGCAGCATATGATTGGGGAAGGAATGGGGCATGATACCAACTCTGATAACATAATTTTTCATTCTCACTTTTCCCCCCTAGTATCGTCTAGACTGTCACAGCCATCCTCCCCCCAGTCAGGCTGTCCATCACCCTCCATTCCAGCAGGTAAAGTCATTTCTCCATCACAGAAGCACAGCAAGAAGGCACTAAAGCAGGTAATCATGCCAGTCTCTGTTTATCAGAAATACAGCCTCCTACATTCAAAATGCTCTGGGAGCCCTTAAGAATTTCTGGACCATCTACATTAGGTACTTTTAAGGGAAAGTTTCATATAATAACCTACTTTGGTCACTTAATGTAATACCCTTGTGCATGCTATCTGTTAAAGCTTTTTAGTGGTTGACTGCTCACATTCTACAAGTTCCTAATTTATTGCTAATTTCCTAGGAGTTAGTTATTTCGCAGGGTTTTTTTGTTTTGTTTAGTTTTTAAAAGTCATAAATAGGTGTTAACTTTCTCAAGAGTTGTCTCTTCCACCCCCTTAGGAGTTACTGGTATGATCACAGGTAGCTTTTCTTACATGTTTGATTTGTGTGTTTTTAATGTTATTAAATCTCTTTAAAATTTTAGTTTAGATTTTGTGGTTTTCTTATACTGTTTTGGAATCAAGTTTATTCTACCTACTCAAGGCCATCAAATTGATTCTGTTTCATAGCGACCCTGTAAAACAGAACAGTACTGCTATAAATCCAAGGTTATAAATGTTTACTGGAACAGACTGCCCCATGTTTCTCCCACGAAACAGCTAGTAGGCTTAAATCCTCAGTTAGCAGCCCAATGCGTAAATCACTGTGAACTGTCCCAACTAGTATGTAATTTTTACAGGAACAGGTCTTCTTTCAAAATCTAGTTTTTTTCAAATATCGGTGTCAAGTTGTATGTAAGCCCAAAACTTAGAAACACAAGCTTCACTTCCTCGAATCAGTTCTGATTTGCTGCGATCCTATGGGCCAAGTAGAACTGCTCCTTGGGAGTGCCGAGGCTGTAGTCCTGACATGAGTAGATGGCCCAGCCTCATCTGTCTCTCACAGAGCTGCTGGTGAGTGTCAACCCCATTGCAGTTAGCAAATTCGTATTCTCTTATTTCTCCTTGTGCTCTGTGTTTATATGTCATCTTTTCTTAATACTCTGCCAACATTTGGTCTGTTGGGAGTAGCTTTTCAAAGAACTAAGCTCTCTCGAGTTCAAAAATGCAAATGAACAATAAATGTAAGCTCATATTAATTATACCTTTATAAGACTGATTATTTTTATTCTTAGTTTGATAGCAATTAAGGAGCTAAATTATATTGAGCATTGGCAGAATTGTGCACAACACAAGTTACTTGGAACTTGCATGTGCAACTTCATTTTTTATAACCACTTGAAGAGAAATTTTGCATTATCAGAAATTTAAGTGCACATTCCCCATGAACAAACTCTTAGAATAATAGACACACACACATACAAACACAGAAAGATATTTGTATTAAATCCTGTATGAGCAAAAAAAATGGCAATAGCCAAATATATATTGGTTAGGAAATTCTTTAATAAATTATGTATATGCAGGACAATTACATAAAATTTATTTTGTAATGAGATTTATCTTGATGTAGAAACATGGAAAAATTACCAAGATAAAATATTAAATTTTGTAATGTTTTAGGACATGTAAGTCATGGTACCATTTATGAACATATATATATATATTATCTACAAGATAATATTATATATTTTTAAAGAAATATGAATATACACAGATATAAA